>NC_090992.1:28357416-28662500 GCF_041146395.1 Eulemur rufifrons
TCATTCCACTTGTTAGTATTATCCTATGCTGTGGCTTTCACCACCTGAGAAAGCTGAATTCAGCATTTGAAGGTCAGAATTCTCTCAAAACCAAAAGGAAGAGGAGAAAATGGGCCTGATTTTTTTCTCTTTCCTCTCCTATCTACACTCAGCAGAGGGCAGCAAACAGGAACCATCCAAAGATAAGAGGGAGAGAAGAGAGACACATGGAGAGAAAGCTACACACGCATAAATACACACCCACCCACCACAGCAAGCGGAATTGTTTAGCTTCCTCTCGCTTCCAAAGTATGAACACTCCGCCTCCTCCAGCTAAGAGGGCCAGGCAGAAAAAAAAGTTGAAGCTGAAAAGACAGTTCTTTTTCAGCTTAAGAGAAATTTGCAATGAATTGACTTTTAGCGTATACGGGGTTGGGGGGTCAGCTCTCGGAACATCTGTGAGGGGAAAGGAAGGCGGCAGCAGAACTTGCAAGATTAAATAAAGACAGCTTTCAACTGCTGTTCATCGCATCCCGCCACTGTGTTGGCAAGCATTAGCACCCAAGCCTTTCCCAGCAAAAAACTGAGGCCCACACAGTCAATCATCTCAGCCAACGGGCGGCAGAGCTGGGATGAGAAGATGGTCCTCCAGACTGCAGGGTCAGTGCTCAACAATGAGGCCAGAGGGACAAAGATGTTATCTCCTAAGGACCACGTCTGCTTCCCAGGGAGTGACTGATGACTGCCTGGGACGCTGTCTCTGCAGGACTCTGGAGCAGACATTTGTTGGCTCCTTCTCTAGGTATCTTTCTCTTCCTCCCCACAAGAGCACCCAGATTCTTCTTCGGGGAACTGTTCTTCCTAAATCTGGGTGGCCCGACCTCATCCCCAGCTCCAGGATAGGTTAAGTCAATCAGCATAGCTCATCTTCCCGGCAATTGTGAATGGTTCAGAGACGACATGAGATCCAAACCGGACCAATAAGACCTAAGGAGATCTTGCTAGAGCTCCTGGTAAAGATGATTCCTCTCTCTTCTACAGAAGCCACCAGAGGAGACAGTCCTCTCCTCTAGTATCTAGGTGGGGATATGAGGTCTGAAAAGAGCTGCTACCATTTTTTGTTACTGTGGGGACTCAGTTTAGGACAAAGCCATTGCACAGAGAAAGTCAGGACCAATAGAGCCCAGAGAAAAGGAGCCTGAGCCCTGATAATACCACAAGCCTCCGGGTCATACCATAACTGAAGCCAACTGCATTCACAGGAGCGAAAACATTCCCTTACCCATTTCAGTCCAGGTGGCTTAATTCATTCTGTTCCTTGCAACTGACAGAGAATCTGAGGTGGTTCTTAGGCTCAGGTGAGCTCTGTCTGCCATGGATAGTGGTAATGGCGCCATGTGCTACACATCCTTTTCATTCCTCTACTCCCTAGCTGTGTCCCTTAAAGTTTAATACATTCTAGTTGCTTTAAGATTATATAAAGTTGGGAAGAAAATTTATAAAACTGGATCTACAAAAAAGCCAGGTAGTTTCCAGCAGATAATTGGTCTCAGGAAGTACTGGCCTCTGAAACTTGGGGTGACAATCTTGACTTAGGAGGGAAATGATGGCGGAGAAGAAACAAATATTAGTATGTGGAAGGAAAAAGTCTTCATGGTAAAATAGAGCAAGAACTTGGAGAATTGGATTCTGGTCTGCATTCCTGCCTGTGAGAACTTGCTTAACTGATCGGCCCACTTCTGGGCCTCAGTTTCCATACCTACAGAATGAGAGGGTTGGACTAGATGGCTTCTGAAGCCGTCTGCCTGCTCTGACGCAATTCAATCATTCAGCAAACACGTCCTGACTGTCTTCCGTACACCAAACCTTGTGCTATGTGCTAGAAGAGGATGTGGTTCCCACCTCAAGACACTTCTGGAAGGGGAGGCCACCATGCACTTTTTGGCCCCAGGAACTCGGACAGTATAGGCTACTTCCCTTCCCCATGCCACTGAGCACGAGGACAGCGGTTCTCTGGAGATGCAAGACTCTTATTCAAGGCTTCCCTGACCAGCTCTGACACACACATGGGATGCAGAGGATCCCATAAATGCAAAACACAGAACCCGCTGCAAACACCATCAGGAGCATTTAGCTGCCATAAGACATACTTCTAGCTGCCACGTTTGCCTCGGGGTGTTTTTTATACAGTGAGGAGATCCTGATGCTGTCTCTGTGTAAGAGCTGAGCATGGACAAGGTACAATTAGCAAGCTAGATGATTATCTTTTAAATGGGACTTTGCTTTTTCATTCCTGATTCTATTATCTGTTATCATGTCACGGGAGCCAACAGATTAAAGGCTGAACATCCTTTGACTACAGCCTGAGAAAAGGCATTCAAATATGAAATATCCTTAAGTTGTAGCCTCATTACAAGTTAGAAACGGAGTCCTGTTTAAATACACTCCCACTATCCAGACCTTTCCAACACGTGCTTCCAAGCAAACTCACAGAACCCCAGGATATTAGAGTTGGAAAAATTCTAACCAAGTATCTATTCCCTGCATTGCAAATGAGTTTCAACATGTCATTAACTCCACTTGAGTAGCTGCGTTGAGAAACAGTCTGAGGCCAAATCTGGGATTGGTGAAAAAAAGATTGATTAGCAATGTCTGCCCTGGCCAGCGGAGGAGAAGCACCATTATAATACACAGGTGCCTTTCCTTTTTGCTGCTGAATCTAAGCCTGCTGCACACATGAGGACTCCAAGGCCCCGAGAGGTTAAGTCACTTTCCTGAGGTCACACAGTGAGTTTAGGGCAGCAGAAAAGACTAGAAGCCAGGCCTCTGTTCCTAAGCCTTCCTCAGCTGGGCTCCTTGGCAGACACCAAGCCCAGAATGAGAGGAACAATGCAGGGAGCCAGATTTGCTCTGGCAAATCAACAACCCTTCCCTAATGGCATCCGCGTTCACCTGGGTATGCAGACAGAGAAGTGATTAGCTATTTAACCAGACCCTCTGTAGAAAATTAAAGAGATCATTCCAAGGCTACATTTCTACATACTTAACTTTCTGGTAGGCAAGGTTCTGCTGCCATGAAGACTTAAAAAAGGGCAAAAAATCTATTGATGTCTGGATGTTCTAAGAATAAAGTTCAGCTCTGATACAATGAGAAAAATCCCTGACACTTGAAAATTAAAGTCATTGGTATTCCATTATCCCATCAATTTCTAGTCCATGTATACTGTAATCCAATAAAGTCATTCTCACAAGAGATTATGAGAGATTATGGCTCAGCAATGAGGAGGGGCTCCAACAAGTTTCCTATCCGGGGCTTTGTTTGTTTGTTTTTTGAGAGACAAGGTCTTAACTGCACCCTCAAACTCCTGGGCTCAAGTGATCCCCACCTCCCCTCAGCCCATCAAAGTGCTGGGATTACAGGTGTGGGCCACCAAGCCTGGCCTAATATGGGTTTTGAATAACACATTCCCAAGCCTGGAATATGAACAGACTACAGAATTATTTTATAATTATTTATTTATTTTTTAATAGAGATGGAGTCTCGCTCTTGCTCAGGCTGGTCTCAAACTCCTGAGCTCAAGCAACCCTCCTGCCCTGACCTCCCAGAGTGCTAGGATTACAGGCATGAGCCATGACACCCAGCCCAGACTACAGAATTAAACTAAGATGTTAAACAGATTTGGCTTGGACTGACAGGGACCCCCAAATTAAAAGGAAGATGGCTTTGAGACTGGCTTATCGTGTTTGGTTTTGCAGCTTTCCAAGAAGCCAACTGTCTAACCCGATGAGTACTGAAATCCTAGAAGCATGATGTGTCCTTTATAAATCAGTGGCCCTACCCAGCTGCAGAGGTATACCCAGGATGAGCTGGCATGGTGGTTATGTAGGCTTATGTTCTAGCAGACAATAAACACTCTTAATTTGAAACTCTTTACTCTTCAATCCAGCAGAGAAACCAAGGATTTAGAGTATTGCTCAAACAGTAGATATGTCACCCTCAAAGAAACTTCTCTGAAACCCATAAGGAACACATTTTTCATCTGGATAAAGTCCTGCCAGACTTCCCTCCAGAGCCTCTGCAGTTATTTCTACCAGAGAGATCAACAAGGTGCTCTGGGATGACTCTCAACAATTACAAGAGTGACAGGCTCAGCTGAGAACTGGTCAGTCCTGTCGAAAAAGCGACGTGCATGTCCCACTGCACTGGGATGAGGGATGCAACACCATTGCTCCGAGAAGCCGGCCTCTTTCCTCAAGGCCAGCTGACATTCAAACAAGGGACTGAGGGCTGAGCCCAGTGCTCTGCATCTGCCGGAGAGTGAAACACAAAGGGGCTGTGTGGAAATTTGGCAGGGTGTTCCTGAAAGGCAGCGGATGAATGCTGAATCCTGTAGCACCTAGAAGAGCTTATCATTGGGGAAACAGCTCCCTTCTGCTGCTCCCAGGAAGCAAAGAGATTTTCTTTAAAGCGAGGATAATCAGGTGGCATGCCCCCCTACCACCACCAAACCCTGTCACCGCATCTATCACCTCCTCATCATGCTATTCCACAGGAAAAGAAATGAACAAGAACTAGACCTTCCCAGAGGAACTTATCTGTCCGTTTCAGTTAGGGGCCCTGAGCAGCACCCAGCTGTTGCTCCCCTCTGTCTATGCCCAAAAGGCTGCCTTACTCCATCAATACCCTCTTGTACAAGTGAGTAATTTACTTTGAAAGCTCAGGCCAAACTGGCAGTTAACCTTGACCTTCTCTCTACACATCTGGGTCTATAGAAAATGAAAATCAGGATGTCTCTGGCATCTACGGCAAATGAAATACGAGGGCTTTCTCCAGGCAGAGGCAGAATGTCGAGAGCTATTTTAGAGCTGGCTACAGCTATTCCAAAGGAGAGTTTACACTTGGGTAGGACATTCCCCCTTGACTTGGGGCTGTGTCCGGTATGGAGCCTCCACCACTGGGGATGCTACGAGGGACTCCTGCCTCAAGAAAGAAAAAAGAATTGACCACTGTATTCCTCATCGATTCATTGACAGTATCACAGAATGTTGGAGCTGGACCAATAATCACATTTTACAGATGCAAAGTAAGGACCAGGGAAGGAGATGAGGGGTGATGAAGCACACACGGCAGAGTAGAGCTGAGACTAGAACCCTGGACTCGCAGCCCTGATGGTGGTATAGGGTAGGAACAGAGGAAAGAGATTTCATGAAAGAAAAATCCATACAGATACAGTATTTAAGGGACAGAGGGTTTGGCTGTCAGGGTTTGAACCAGAGGTTTAGGAAAGGAGTCGGGGCCCTTAGTTTCTAAACAGTAAGCTCTACCAGAAAGATCAACCAGACCCTCTGGGACGGTTTGAAACAATTATCAGAATGACAGGCTGAGCTCAAATTGGTCAGCTCTGTAGCATGGAGCCTTCTGTGCTCAAGATGCCAGACTGCCTAGACAGCAGCCTGATACTGGGAAGAAAAAGGGAAACCATCAACTGTCAAAATATTCAGCCTCTTCCCTCGAGGACAGCCAACAATCAGTCAAGTCTGACCCTGATGCACATATTATCCCCTTCCCATGGCACCAGGGAAAAGAAAGAAAACCTGAAATGTCCCACTGTATGAAACAGTTCAGGCATGCATACACTCACTGGCACCTACTGGGAGGGCAGGAGTGATGTGACAGTGCTTCCGCCATCAGGGAGCTGCTAGTCTAAATGTGCACACACGTGCACAGGTAACTTCAGAGGAGGCAGGAATAATTAAGATCCCAGTTTGGGCTGCAATAAATACAACAAATAATCAGACTGGCAAGTTCAGAAGAGACAGGGAGGGTATCTGGTGTTCAGTCCTCAGGGCACTGGGCACCAGTAGCCTCTGGGACATTTTGGGGGTCCCTCCACCAGAGTCTCCATCTCTGGACTCCCAGAAGGTCAAGGGCAGCAGATCCCTCAAGGACCGGGAGCTCACTCCCTCCCCCACCCCAAGAAGCCCGAAGCTGCCATGGGAGCATGATCTTTGCATCCTTCAAGGAATCCACAGGATCCGAGAAAGGAATAAGCTAGGGACAAAAAGGTTGAACAAATGTGGAGAGGGGAGGAGGGAGGCCCAGGTGTCTCACTGGGCAGTTGGGAAAACAGGATAGGGGCTGACCTGAGTAGGGAACACGGGGATCAGCAGGTGGGGGTAGGGGGAGGAGAAGCAGAGAAGATCTGGTCACCAAATAGAAGGACCGACACCTCCATTCCTATTGGCAGGAGTCGTCCTGGGCTTTAGGTATGCAGATAGGAACCTCCAAAAGAGACAGATGCTGGAAGAGGTCAGGGAACACCAGATGGGGACAGGAAGGAGGATGGTGAGGTGAGGTAAGAAATTACGTCCTGGGTTCTAGTTTCAGCTCTGTTTCTGAGTGGCGTGGGACCCTGGACACGTCCTGACAGAACTCAATTTTCTCTCAATTTTCCTCAATTTTCCCATCCAAAAAATGGGAAGAGCAGGAGAGTCTCCGGCGCTGACTCTGAGGAGGCAGACAGGAGAAGGTGGAGGAAGGAGCCGCCGGTTAGCAGTGAATTCGGGGAGGGAGTGTCCCCAACCCCAAGGCAACTGGGGGACTCACCTGTCCTGCCGCCGGAGCCACCGCCGCCCCCGATCCCCCGGGGGTGCCGTCGGGCTGCCGCTCGCGGTACAGCGCCCAGAGCCCCACGTTGGGCAGCAGGACCAGGGCCGCCAGCACCAGCGCCACAGCCTGCAGGAGCCGCTTCTCCTTCCGCCTCATCGGGGCCGGTCAGCCCCGCCGCGCCCCGCCGGCTCCGCCGCGCCGCCCCCAGCTCCGCGCGTCCGCCCGTCCGCCCGGCGGCGGCAGCAGCTCGGCGAGCAGAAGCGGCCGCGGCGCCGGCCCCGCTCCAACTCCGCGGCACTTCCGCCGCTCGCCGGCCGGGGAGCCGGGCGCCGCCACCGCGCCGCCGCCACCGGGGGGGCTCGCCGCCGCCGCGCCGCCCCTGGGCCCCGCTGAGCCGCGCGCCCCGCGCGGTCCTCCGCGGGGTCGCCAGCCGAGCCCGCGTGCCGCCCGTCTCGACCTTCCCGGGGTGCTTCCCGGTCAGCCCGGCCGCGACAGGGTACCGAGGCGGATCGCTTCCCCCTCTCGGGCCGCGATGGTGCGTCCCGCTCCTCGGCGGCTCCCCCGCCCTCGGGAGCTTTGCGAAAGTCCCGGAGTTGGCGAGTTAGGCGCTAACTGGTGCGGGCTGGGCGCCGGCGGGCGGGTGCGTGTCCGCGCGCTCGGGCACGCCTGGGGACCCCAGCGCTCCGCCTGGCAGTCTTAGTCCAGGCTGCAGCTGAGAGTTTGTGAGCTCCTGGGGATATGCGCGGAGTGCTGGAGCCCCGCCAGACTCGCTGCGCCTGCAGCCCCCGGGCTTCCCACCCACCTGGGCTCAGCCCGGAGGACTTGCGGACATACTTTGACCCCGGGGACTCGGTATTCACAGCCGTGAAATGGGGCCACGGCTGTGCTCCACGCTCACTGTTTCTGCGGGCGGGCCCCGATTTCCTTCCTCTTGGAGGCCCCTGGCGTTAGGTGTGAGCGCCCTTTGTAAATTGTGGAGAGCTGTGCCCTCCTCCCTCCACCTGTCTGTAGATCCTGCAACCTGGAGGGCAAGTGGCGGCAGCCTTTCTGCAGGACCTTTACTCGCGCAAATCCAACTCCCTTGGAGTTAGAATGCCCTCCAGTCCCACGTGTGCTTCTGGACACGCAGCGCACTGAGCCCTTTCCGAAACCTCTTGTCCATTTCTGTCTCCTATTCAGCCACTCAGCAAGCCATTAGCGAGCGCCTACTGTGTGCCAGACACTGTGCCAGGCTCCGAGATGAAATGAAAACAGACCCGAGCCCTGAGCCTGGCGCTGAAACGTTAACACGTAATTGCACTAGACGAGGCAACGCGCCTGTAACTGTGGCGAGAGCTTTGAAGGAGAAGCCGGGCTGTCTGGGGGCTGCCTGGGAGGGCCGGGGAGCCAGATTCCGACGGCGGTGCCAGTGGCTCCTCCTGGGGCGCTCAATGCTCGTCACTTAACTGCTTCCTGCCTGATGCGAGGGACGAGGCCCCCTCTTCGCTGTCTTCCTTTCTGCCCCGCCCCGGAATTCGTCCTCTTGATTCTCTGCTTCTCCAGTCTAGCCGCTGACCCCTGTGTCTGGCCGCCCCTAGACTTTCATAGTATCCTGACCATCTTGCCACCAGTCCTTCCAGCTGCAGGCTGAGCGATGGGGATTCAGTTTTTCTGACATCACAGCTCGGATCTTGACGTCTGATACAAACGTCAAGCCTTCAAGACTCCCATCACCTCGGCTGGTCTAGAGTACACACTTCTCGACCAGCTAGGGCTGATCCAACCTTGTCTCCTCCTTTCTGCTCTGCTCCTCGCTCAGCCCTGTTGCTGGCTCTGTTTTCCTGCATGTGCTGTTAACCACAGTTCTTTCTACCCATAGAGCCCTCTCCTCTCCGTCCATGTTGGTGGAAATGTTCATCCCTGTGTGTCTTGTTGAACTGCTGCCTCCACAAAGTCCTCCAAAACGTCTCTTCAAGGGACTGTGGTCTTTTTTTGGATTTCCATCATAGTAACGCTTACCTTGTACTGAACGCTTGCTCTGTGCCAGGCACAGTTACTGGCTGAGGGAGGTGCTTTTCTTATACCCATTTGCAAATGAGACTGCAACTAAAGAATGCAGCAGCCAAATGTTCCTGTTTTAACAAAGGCTAGATTGTATCACCTGTCTGTTCAAATCCCTCCAGTGGCTTCCCACCTCCCACCTGATTCCCACAAGGAACTACAAGATTCCACTAGGCCGTGATTAGCCCTCACCCATTACTCTCTTCATTGTGTTCCAGTCAGCCTCCTTGCTGTTCCTCCGAAAAGGCCAGGCACGTTCCTACCTTGGGACCTTTGCACTTGTTGCCTCTGCCCAGAATGCCCACTCTTCTATTTCTATATCCTAACCCTATGTATTTTTTTAAATATATTTTATGGTGATAAAATATATATAAAATTTACTATTTTAACTATTTTAAAGTGTGCAATTCAGTGGCATTAAGTAAATTCACATTGTTGCGCACTCAGCACGATTGTCCATCTCCAGAACTTTTTTATCAACTCAACTGAAACTGTACCCATTAAACTCTATCTCCCCGTTCCTCACTGCCCCCCAACTGCTAGCAACCATCATTTTACTTTCTGCTTTATGAATCTGACTATCCTAGATACCTCATATAAGTGATATCATATAGTATCTGTCCTTTTTTGTCTGGCATATTTTACTTATAATATTTTCAAGTTCCATCCATGTTATAGGATGTACCAGAATTTCATACCTTTTTAAGATTGAATAATATTCCATTGTATGTATATACCACATTTTGTTTACCCATTCTTCTATCCATGGACATTTGGGTTGTTTTTACCTTTTGGCTACTGTGAATAATGTTGCTGTGTTTAGCCCTATGTCTTTTATACTGCGGTAGATACACAGTATTTATGTAATTATATAATGTTGCAAAATTCTTTTATGTGCCTCCACTGCACTAAGCACGAGCGGTTAGAGTCATCCTTTTACAAATGCAAGGCTCACTACTGCTGGGACTGGCCTGTGGCTTCCTGTCATGTTAGCATAATCCATGAGGTTCCATATCACAGCCCAGGAGGCCCTGTGGGATCTGACCCAACTTCTAGCTTTTGCCTTCTCTCCTCTCTTCCAGTTACACTGATCTTGCTGTATTCCTCAAACACGCCAAGCTGACAATTAACTCAGGCCTTTGCAAATTTACTGTGCCATTGTCTAGAAATCTCTTTCTCTAAACTTTTGCATGGTTCTTCTCTCCCCCTCCTCTCAGGAACCAGATTAGAGGTCCTGCCTTAGAGAGGGCCTCCCTGACCAGCAGATCTAAAATAGCAACTAGCACCGCCGTTATTTCCATTTGCTTGATTTTTCTTCAGAGCAGGTATTTTTGATCTCTGTCTCTAGAATGTGACCTCCAAGCAAGCGGGAACTTTGTATTTTTTGTCTTCTGCAGTATCTACTGCCTCTGTCAGCACATATCATCAATGCCTAATGACATTTTGGTCAGTGACAGATGGTATATATGATGGTGGTCCCCTAAGATTATAATATTGTATTTTTATGTTTAGATACACAAACACTTCCCACTGTGTTACAGTTGCCTTCAGTATTCAGCACGGTGGCATGCAGCACAGGTTTGTAGCCTAGGAGCAATAGGCTACGTATACCATAGAGCCTAGGTGCGTAGTAGGCTGCACCATCTAGGTTTGTACAAGTACACTCTGGGATGTTCTCTATGAGGAATCAGCTAATGATGCATTTCTCAGAACGTATCCCTATTGTTAAGCGACACATGATTGCATTTCCCTTTACAGTGAATCAGAAAACTGGTGTTCCTTCCAGGCAGAAGAATTTGCAGGAAGGATCTCCCTCTCCCTGCGCTCAAGCAGCCGGAGCAGAGCCAAGGCACATTTATTTCAGCTCATATTCCAGCCCAACCACACAAAGCTAAGCTGTGGCCCCTTTCAAGCCTGGCACACAGTAGGTGCTCAATAACTACCAAGTGAGTGAAGTACTGCATAGCTGTTGAGGTCAAGTAAGGGAGGGAAAATATTCAGTGTCTCTCTCCTTCCTACCCTCTCTTCTAGCTCATTAGAGGATTCTGCATGAATTTGCATTTGAACTTTTTCTCATGTCTTACCAGTCACTTGTTGATCAGAGCTGCACACCAGCCCAGGCTGCCCCCAGTGGGGACTCGAGCCAGAGAACGCAGCTTTAATCCCAAGAGTCTTTGATTACCTTCTACAATGTGGGATGCACCTGGCCGGGGAGGGCTCCTGGGTCTTTATTCTTATACTCATCGAGACAATACCATTTGAGACATGTAGGCAGCCCGTTAGCTCTAACTGGTTTTCTAGAAAAACTGATCTGATCATTGATGGAAATTGAACAAGAAATGCGACTTTCAAACTGAGCCCTCTTAGGCCTATTATGGACCTTATATGAGATAATGTGTGTAAAGGGCTTACCACAGACCCTGGTCTAATATAAGCACTAGTAACTGTGGATGGAATAAAAGCCCAGCACCAATAGGAACACTGAGAGGGTGACCAGAATTATAGCTGTAGCGCAGAACCTTCTGGTCAGGCCTTGGCCTTCGCCTCTCTGATCTCATTTCCTATTACTCTCCTCTCTCACTCCAAACCAGCCACACCCACCTTCCTGGTCTGTGAACACACTGTGCTCAGTACAGTCCTGGGAACTTTATTTATTTTATATTTATTTTTGTAGAGACAGGGTCTCACTTTGTTGCCCAGGCTGGTCTCAAACTCCTGGCCTCAAGCAATCCTCCCACCTCAACCTCCCAAAGTGTTGGGATTATAGGCATGAGCCACTGTGCCTGGTCCAACCCTGGGACCTTTGATTTGCTATCGTCTCTGCCAGCTGTTTCCCCAGATCTTCCTCTATGACTGGCTCCCTCTCAACCTTCAGGCCCCAGCTTAAGTGTCACCTTTTCACAGAGGCCCTCCCTAACCACTCCACCTCAAATATTCTCTCCCGTACTTTATATTACATCTTGCTATATTTTCTCCATAGTGCATATCCCTTTTTGCCATAGTCTCATTTATTTGCTTACTTACTTGTTTATCACTGGGCTCCTCCAAATAGAATATTAGCAGCATGGGGCAAGGGCCTTTTCTGCACATTCCCTGCTGTATTTCCACATCCTGGAACATTCATGTCTGAACCACCAGAAAGGGCTTAAAACATACATTTGATGAATGATAAGTTTCTCCTCTCTTCCCGATTTTCCCATCTCTACTTCCTTTATTTGTTTTTTAAATGAGCTGCATATTCTCTTGTTCACTCTTTGGTTTTACATGTTGTTGTTAGTAACAGGCAGGTCTTTCAGTATCCCATAGGACATGCTTCAGCAAGAAGAGTCAACCAGAGGAGAGGTGACAAGTGCAGGTCTTCAACCTCCCCAATAAGGACAGAGATCATCATGTTTGGTTTTTGGTATTTTTTGTTTACTTGTTTTTAATAGGCCCTACTTTTTAGAGCAGTTTTAGGTTCACAGGCAAATTGAGTAGGAGGTGTAGAAATTTCCAATAAACCCCCTGACTTTATACATTCGCAGCCTCCTCCATTATCAACACCCGCACCAGCATCATTTCATAAGGCTCGAACTTCTAATACGGAGAAAGAAAAAAACAATCTTGGACCTGATATTTCCACACCTGCATCTGGTTAGCCTGAATCAGTCCAGACTTTGCCCCTAACTTCCGGTGTGACCTCAGAAAGGTCACTCAAATTCTCTGAGCCTCAGGTTTATCATGTATGAGTCTGTGAGTGTGTGTGGTAGCAGGAATTAGAGATGTCTAGATAGACACAGAATATGATTGTAGTAAACAGCGCAGTTGAACCAGATGCTCTTTGCAGTCGTTTTTATTCTTTTTTCTTTTTTTTTTTCTTTTTTTTTTTTTGAGACAGAGTCTCACTCTGTTGCCCAGGCTAGAGTGCCGTGGTGTCAGCCTAGCTCACAGCAACCTCAAACTCCTGAGCTCAAGGGATCCTCCTGTCTCAGCCTCCCGAGTAGCTGGGACTACAGGCATGCGCCACCATGCCCGGCTAATTTTTTCTATATATATTTTTAGCTGTCCATATAATTTCTTTCTATTTTTAGTAGAGATGGGGTCTCGCTCTTGCTCAGGCTGGTCTCAAACTCCTGAGCTCAAACGATCCGCCCACCTCGGCCTCCCACAGTGCTAGGATTACAGGCGTGAGCCACCGTGCCCGGCCTGCAGTCGTTTTTAATTCTAAAATTCTAGGACTCAATCTTGCAAGGTAGGATGGAACAAGGGGGACCAGACCACTCTGGCGGTTCAATCCAATATCTGCATTTAAGTGGCACGTTATCACCTAGTTTGAATCAAAAGAAAGGGTTTGCAGGATGCCTATGTAGGAGCAAAGAGAATTTCTCCCTCTCACTTTGAAGTTTTGAGTCTGTAAGTCTGCTGAAATAAGCTGGTAATAGATTAACAGGAGAAGAGGCCCACAAATTTATTAATGTGCACATGTGTACAGGAGCCACATGAAACTCAAAGATGGTTGAAGCTTAAATATCCTCTTCATAGGGGAGAGAGAAGTGGGAGATGTAGGCAATTTTAGAGGAAGGATAAATGATTTTTAGCAGAGATGAGTGGGTTCAAAGGGCAGACAATTGCCTGGGACAAAGTTCTTCTGAGTTCTGGGGGAGGTGTCAACAAGTTATGGGAAGGTGAGGAGTGAAAATGCATAAAAACAAAGGTTCTCTAATTATGCAGATAAACTCTCTCAAGTAACAGCCCTTAGAACAGGGATGGGGAATCTTTTCATGTTGGAAGGCCACATTAATTTAGCTGTAATCAAATAAGGCTGCATTCAAGAAACTTCAATTATATATACTTAACAATGTACATTACTAACTACTGTGTACTTAATAATTTCAAAAAACGAAAACTATTTGTTAAAGATAACTAATCTTTTAATGACTTTGTTGTGTCTGCTTTTTGTTGGAAAGCATTTGAATGTTTGGTTGTAGCGTGGAGGTCCACAGTTTCAGTTGATCCTCTAGATGGGTATCAGTCATTTGTGACATTAAGGGCGGCTTGATTTGGATTAGGTAGGAGAACGTAGATTTTCAGCAATAAGTGGTTGAAAAGCAAGAAAGCATTTTTCGGGCATGTTGCCGAAGGCATGGGTATTCTACTGCATTTTTCCATATTTCAAATGGATCTTTCTTAGCATCAAACAATGACTTTAAAATGTCATCTACTTAGAGCTCAATCAATTCCATCTGTAGTTCTTTAGGTTTCTTAGTGATATCAACTAGGTAAGGCTGAAATGTTAATTTGAGTGTGATGTCATGATTCTCAAAGCCAGTGAGCCTTTCATTGTATTCTCCAATTAACAGCTATAACAGCTGTGTATTCTTCAGATGATTCACATATATCATCCTGCTTATCAAGGCCTTTGCTAACTGGGGAAAATGTTCATCTGAAATTTCCTTTTGAAGAAGTGTTTTGAAAAAAGATAGCTTTTCTTCGAAATGTTTGTGGGTTTTTTTTTTTTTTTTTGCCACATATCACATATAGTCTTAGTTTTACCTTGCAAGGAAACATTCAAGTTGCTTTAATTTGACAGGATATCATACAGAGATGCTGCATTCCTATAGAAATCTTCTTCTAATAATTCACATTGCTGATTCTGTTCTTCATAAAATTTATTTTTTATTTTTTTGAGACATAGTCTTGTTCTGTTGCCTTGGCTAGAGTGCAGTGGCATCATCACAGCTCACTGCAGCCTCAAACTCCTGGGCTCAAGTGATCCTCCTGCCTCAGCCTCCCGAATAGCTGGGACTACAAGCATGCACCACCACACCCGGCCATAAAATTTAACTATCTGTTCTTGCAGAAATAAAAATTTTTTTGGCTAACACCTGTCCCTGTGAGAGCCAGCAGACTTTAAAGTGATATGGCAAATCCACACTGAATACATTATCCTTCAACTTTAGCATGGTACAAACTTGAGGATGCTGTGTTGCATTTGCATGAATATAGTTAACAATACTTATAACTTGTTGCAGAGTGTCACATAAAATATTAGCTTTGGCACAGAGATTTTGCTGATGCAAGATACAATGAAAAGAAATGAGAGCATCTGGATCTGTTAATACTTTTTTTATCTGTGCAATAAACCCTTCATGTTTTCCTGTCATGGAAAGTGCACTGTCTATACATACACTCACTAAATTTACCAAATTGAGTCCACCTTCTTGACATTTATCTTGAAAATTGTTGAAGATGTTGTATCTATTCCCCATGTTCTGTTCTTAAGAATGCCTAAAGCTAGTAACTCTTCATACCAAAGAAAATCTTCTTTTATGACCCGGATGATGTATAAAACCTGTACCAAGTCAGTAGTATCAGTTGATTCATCCAAAGCAATTGAGCAATATATATTTTCCTTTTGAAGTATTGCATGAAGTTGTTCTGTTAAGTTGAAGGCTAATTCATGCTGCTAATCAGTTATAGTTCTCCTTGAAAGAGGCAGTTGTTTGCACTTTGAAAAGTTATTGGGGTCTAAGCACCCTACAACTTCAACAATGCATTCTTTCACAATTTCTACATCACTAAATGGCTTTCCTTTTTTTCCCCTGAATATATAAGCTACTTTGTAAGTTGCTTCAGTGACATTATTTCCAGGTCTTACTGCTGCTTGAAAGAATTGTCTTTCTTCTGCAATACAACCTTTTGTGACCCTCCCTCTAATTTACAATATTAATATTTGTGGTTTTTATGCGTGTTATAATGCTGATGAGCATTGCATTTCTTTAATGTTGATATTGCAGTATCACAAAGCAAGCAAATCATCTTATCTTTAGCAGAAACAAGATAATATTGCAATTCCTAATTCTCATTAAAAACCATGTTTTCTTCCTTCAGTGTTCCCTTGATCTTCTTTGACATGATGGGCTAAGCAAACAGAATTAAAAAATACCGTCGAGCTGTGCAACTGTTCACAAATTCCACTTCAAACAGAAACGCAGCGCACCATTGTCAAAAGCTGATCACAGACTGGCGTTCTCAACCCCCATAAACTTTTGCCAACCAGCCTGTTGCAGTAGTGGTGCCAGTCAGGGGAAGTTAGAACTAAATCATGAGTATAGAAGCCGTCAATTTAGCCCTGTGGCTTACTAATGTTCTAATTGTGCCAGTCAATCTGGGAGGATTATTTCATTGAAATTTATTTTATTCTTTGGGATTTTAAATACATTCATTTTAAAAATAAAATAAAATTATAAAAGATAAAAGAGTATTAATAAAAATAAAAAGATTTGTTCTGTAAAATTTGAATTCAACAGGTGAAAACTCTGTCCAGTGTTGTGTCCTGGGCATGGAGACTTTTAGTTTCCTAAATTAATCTTTGCTGATTAACGTAGATTCTAGGGAAGGAATCCAAGACAATTGCATTCCTCTTCCTCTGAGGCTTATTTCCGAGGCCTTTCAATCTTCTTTGTTCAAAGCCCTCAGCATTCCAAAGTGCCATGTTTTGGGGTATTGTTTTTTGCACCCCAATACCTATTTGAAATGCCTCTCTTCCCCAGCCTACTTTGGCATTTCCACAATAAGATACCAATTAAATCAATCCAGCCAATTCTAAAGGAAAGCTATTGAATCAAGACAACGGATGTGGAAGGTGCCTCAAAGTAGGGTAAGTTTTGAAAGAGCAAACAGAGGGGGCCACCAATCTCAAACAAAGAGCAAACATACTATGTCATTGGGTGGACACATCTCAAACAGAGCATTAGCCAGTAGGGTCAGATGCAAATGTCAGGTGTATAGGGAGCCATCCTCCTCCTGGCGCTGCTACAAAAATATCAGGGCTTGGTAAATGAGAGTACTTCCTCTTTAGTTACTTTTCATTTTTGTACAAAGGAAAAAACATGTACAAAACACAGACAGAGAGGCAGTGGGGTACAGGGCAAAGGGGGCTTCCTAAGAGTCTGAGACTCTTGGAAGAGAGGCTCGGGTATGTGGGCACCTCTGTAAAGCAAGTAGTTCGGTCACTCCATAACCCAGCAGTCTCAACCTTGGCTGCAAGTTAGAATCACCTGTGGACCTTTCATAACTCTGGATGCCCACCCTGCACCCCAGACCAATTAAGTCAGAATCTCTGGGGATAGGACTCAGCCGTGCCCGAGTGATTCCTATTTCTAGCCAAGTTTGGGATAAGCACTCCTCAATGGCTTCCGGGCTCTAAAACCCTAAGGTTTCTGTCTGTCTAAACAGTACATCACCCAATGTTCCACTAGGTGGCACCTTCCAGCAAACTTCTGTGGGCCCAGAGCAATCTCGTTTAGGTCTAACTGCAAGAAATGGATTCATACAGCAGGGCTTGGTGGTCTTTGCTGGCAACGAGGGGTCTGCACTCTTGATAAGGAGGCTGCACTTGTTGGTTAACAACTTGCTGGTGAGCACTGGAGCCACAGAACATTAAGATTCTCCCTATTAAAAAACACCGAGGCCTGAAGAGGGGACAACTCCATCCCTTACGACTGGGCTCAGCCATTCATTCCCTGATGCACTCTGGTCTATCCCCTCCCAATCCATCCAGCATGAACAGCAAACCCTCGCTCAGAAGTCTTCAAGGAGCGCCATTATGTGCGGTAGTGGACATGTGTTCTTTTCATCTAGTTAGTTAACACGCCGATTTTCCCTGAGGATTTACCCTCCTCCATCTCAGCTGGGAGGTCGGATCAGAACCGACTCCACATTCAAATACCGGCTTAGCCAATCAGAGCAGTCGATCCCGTTGAGCTGCAGTGAGCGGTCCAGGCACGGATTCCTGACCTCCACAAGGCAAATCCGAACAACTGGGCTTCCATTCCGTGCAGGGGCTATGTTTTTATGTAGAGGCTATCAAGGAAGTGGTGGCCTCTTCCAGCTCGAATTGCTGGGAGCTAGGAAATGAGCCCCACGTGAGGAGTGCACTGGACGTCCTACCTTTGCGCCTCCCTGCCCTGGGAGGCTGTGTAAACCACACCAGTGGGCTTCCTTGCTGTCTGTTTTCCTGCTGGGCTTAGCCCTGGCGGAGCCAGAGCAGGATTTCAGAGGAGAGAAGAGCCAGGTCAGGGTGTTTCGTTCCCAGCTCCCATACTGCCACTTTGCCACAGGCTGCTGTGGCCACCGCTAAAGGCCACAGCTGCTGTCAGGCAGGCTTCTTGAAACAGTCCTCCCTTTCTGGATTCCGGTAACTCTCGCCCTTCCCTCACCCTCAGGCCTAGGGCTGTAGAGCACATGCTGTTTCTAGTCCAATGGTCCTGCCCTGTCCCCTGTGGTTGTCCCATACCCTGTCCCATTGCCCTCCTATTAAACTGAGAACCTGAAAACCTAGAGGAGAGTGGGGCTGAGAGATCACCTAGCCACCAAGCCAACCCCTGATGTCATCCGTGCCTCCACTCCAACGCCTCTCTCACATTCAGACAATTACCTAATAATGCTGATTTTATTGCCTAATAAATTTTAAATTTATCCCTTCCCCTCTAGGCCTACTAAATGAGGCATATTTCAGGTGCCTGCAGGGATTCCTGATCAGAACTCCGCTAACTCAAATGGCTAAATGCTCTGCCGTGTGGACCACTCCCACCCTCACCCATGGGCCAGTCCTTGCCCTGTAAGTTGCCCAGAATGGACCAAAAGGGTAAACTGAGCACTCAGATTCTGTCTCGGAAATTGGAGTCAAGTGACACAGAGGGAAGAAGGCAGCTGGCAGTTGTCCCTGAAGGTGGCAGTTCAGGTAACAGGAGGATGGAGATGGCTCTTGGGCCACACACAAGAAGAAGACAGGGGAAAGCAGAAAGCATGAGTAACAGAGAAAGGGCTTCAGTCAAAAGAAGACAGTGGAGCAGAGGTGTGGGGAACAGAGACACTGAGAAGGGCAAACTGAAAGACAACCGCCTTGGCTTCTGCTGTTCCAGGTCCAGGTCTGGTTTCTACACTCCTAGCTTCTCTTAAAAATTTCGAGATCTGGCAACACGGGGCCTGTTTTTCCATGTGGCCATAAAAGCTGGGGCTGAGTGCTTGCATCCCAGCCCTGTGGATCTTAGAATTTTCAACTGATCTGGTTCAGCTTCTTCATTAGGCAGATGAGGAGGCTCCACAAATTCACAGAGGAAGCTGAGTGGGGACGAGAACCTAGGCCGCCTAACTCCCAGTCCACTGCATCGTATGGCCTCCAGAGTAAGTACAAAAGGATGGGTAAGTATGTAAAAGCACTGATAATTCATCATTAAAATCAAAATTGTTTTTCAGCATTTGCTTAGCTCATTAAATACATTACAACAGCTTATAGTTGGTTAAACTGTGACTAATCCACATACAGCAGAGTGACAAATTGGTTTCTATTTCTTCTGAGCAACCAAAAAAGAGGGCTAACATACAGCAGAAGGATTCAGGTTATATATTCATTCATCAAACACACACTGTGTATCAGCCTCTGATCTAGGCATTGGGGATTTAAAGATAAACCGAGCACTCGAACACAGGGATCTGAACAGACAAGTATGCAAAGACTTGATATAATGTGATGAATATTTTCATTGGTGGAATGTACAGACTGCTACGAGAGCCCAGAAGGAACTTCTCATTCTGCTGAGGGGCACGTGGAAGAAGTTACAAGGGAGGTGATGTTTGGGTGGATTCTGAAGGTTGCATAGGAATTTGCTAATAAAAGGAAGGCACATGGGAAGTAATTTCTTGAAGATAAACAGTGTTAAAGGATAAGATTCTTTCACAGAAGGGACATAAATCAGCTCAAAAAGGATTTGGGCAATACAAAATAGAGAAAAAGAAAAAGAATGAAAGAAATTTACTGTCTTATTTAATTAAAAAGTCCAAGGTTAGACACACCCTCAGGCACAGTGAGCTCCAGGTGTTCAAAGATGCCTTCAAGCTATGGAATCTCTCTCTCTCTCTCTCTCTCTGTCTCTCTCTGTTTCAACTCTGCTTCTTCCTTATGTTCTTTGCCCTCGGGAAGGCTGCTCTGCAGTTAGCATTCCAATCCGCCCTGATAAGGATGGAACTACCCTCCTCCCTTAGCTCTACAGGATGAGACTGATGCAGGGGTCCTGGAAACTGGTTATTTAAAAAAAAAAAAAAAAAATTGATTGCAGCAGCTGTTCTGGCCCAGGTTCTCACTCCCCCCTGAGAAAGCCTCTGTAAAACCCAAGACTCTCCCCTCCCTCAGGATGGATGCTTTTTCGCCTCCACCCATCTGCACCCAGATGCTCAAATAAATAGCATTTTGCTACTCATGAGGCTTCATGTGTCTTGGCTCCAGACCTAACAGAAAGGCCATCCCAATTTTCTCTCTTTTCTTTTTGAGACAGGACAGGGTTGCTTTGTTGCTCAAGCTGGAGTGGAGAGTGGTGCAATCGTAGCTCACTACAGCCTAGAACTCCTGGGATTAAGCGATCCTTCTGCCTCAGCCCCCCAAGTAGCACATCACCACAGGTACACATCACCATGACTGGCTGATTTTGTAAATTAATTTTTTTGTACAGACAGGGTCTTGCTGTGTTGCCCAGGCTGGTCTCAAACTCCTGGGCTCAAATGATCCTCCCACCTTGGCCTCCCTAAATGCTGGGATTATAGGTGTGAGCCAGCAGTCTGGCCTCAAATTTTCTTGATATCTGTCCCCACCCACCATAGCACCCAGCTCTCTGCCCAGCACACAGCAGGTGCTTGGTAAATATCTGTGCAATAGAACAAATGCAGAGAAACTTTGCACTGCAGGTGGGAGATGACCAGGAACTCTTAGGCAGGCGAAGGACATGGTAATTGCAGCCTGCAATGTCAGCCTGACTTCTTCAGAGACACAGACTCCCACTGAGGAGGGAACACAGAGCTATAAAATGGAAATTGAAGGAGAATCGCTCCAGAGCAGCTGTCAGGAAGCACTTCCCCCAGTGGATGTGCTGAATGACCTCCCTGCAAGGTTGTCTTAGCTCACACACCTGGGCCTGTCCCCCCAGCCTGAAGGGAAGCCACCAGGGAAGTCACTACACAAAGGACTCTGGCCATCTTCCCCTTGTGGGCAACTTGGGTATCCGCTTAGCACCAGTTCCAAAGTGGGCTTTCTGAAAGGGGTGTCAGGGACTGCTCCCTGGGGAGGCATCTCCCAGGTGCTGGAGAATCTGGGCCTACCAGTCTGTGAAGAGCTCAGCATTTGATGAGGAGGGCCACCTGCTGTAAGGTCTTTGTGCTCGCTGTCCCCTGTTGCAGCACCCCCTCCCTTTTAGCTCCCACCCTCCTAGCTAATTCTTAGCCTTTGCACCTTGGGTCAGGTGACACTGTCTTGGGCAAGACTTCCACATCCCCCAGGCTGGGTCACATCTCTTATTATATGTTCTCTAAGTATTTTCCCTTTATTACACTTAGCACAGTTATAATTTTACATTTGTTAGAGTCATTGGTTGTATAAAGTTGGGCTTACCCGCTAGATTGGAACCCCTGGGAGGGCTGGGACGACCTCTGATTTTGCTCACTACTATATCCCCAGCACCCAGCACACAGTAGGTGTTCAGTAAACATTTCTTTTTTAAAATTTTAATTAATTTGTTTGTAGAGGTGGGGCAGTCTTGCTATGTTGCCCAGGCTGGTCTTGAACTGCTGGCCTCAAGCAGTCCTGCCACCTTGGCTTCCCAAAGTGCTAGGATTACAGGTGTGAGCCACTGCATCTGGCCTAGTAAACGTTTCTTGAATGATGAAGGGGTCTTGATTAAACCCTTTTAGTCAAATGGTTCATTTGTGAGGTTTGGCTTCCCCAAAACCCAATATCTCCTTAGCACCTAGAAAGGAGGGGATGAAGCTTTCTGGCCCTGACTCCCCCCACCCAGTCAAGTGTCATGATTCACTTCCAGAAATGCGGTGACTGGCATCCTGGTGACTCACACAGACTCCTGGCCGTCCCTACCCCCCATCCCCGCACACACTTTCTTTCCTCTCTGGCTCTCACCCTCCTCTGTGAACGGTACCAAGCCCTGGCTCTTCACCTTCAACCTCAGTGATTCTCAGCCCTGGCTGCAGCTGAACATCCAGAGAAGCGTTTTAAACATACAGAGGCTTGAGTTTCTGATTTGGGAGTTCTGATGGGGCCCTGGACAAGTGTATGCCTAGAAAGTTCCTTGGGTGGTTCCGATGAGCAGCTCACTCTCTGAATTGATCTCGACGATGTCTGCATCCCTCCAGCCACCTTCCGAACTCCGGTTCCACCTACCGCCCCTTCTCCCCTGGGGAGAGCAATGTCCTCCCTGGTTCCTGGGACTCCAGGCTTGGGCCCCCTAATCCATCCAATTCTACGCAGTCTGCCAGAAAGATCTTTCTGGAATGAAAACCTAATCATGTCACTCTTCTGCTTAAAAAATTATTCTGACACTTGTTAAAATGATAGGGAAGATTTTCTTTACTGGAGACTATTGCAATATGGGAGAGAGATGAGCCTTCACTCCCAATACAGCAAAGACAGCTGGATATGTATCTCCAAGGAGCAGAGTGAGGGGTCAGTGGAGGGAAAACTACTAAGAGGAGACAGCAGGGGCATTCTTGATAAACTGGCCTAACAGGATTCTTGCTAAAGGCTGGTCAATGGCTTAGACATCAAGAGGGGGTGGTGAGGAGTTTTATCGGATCTCAAGGGCGAGGGATGACTTAGCAGGATTCTTTGCTAAGACTGGGCTGGACAGACCAAAGACAAAATGGGAACCAAGGTCAAGGCCTTGTCAAGAAGAGGGCTCAGAGGAGCTGGATTGAAGTTTGGTCAAGAAGAGAGTCTCTGTCACCAGGAATGCTTTACTGAGCTGCCACTGGGAAGTCATCCGACACTCCTCCCACAGTGCACTCTACCTGTGGATGTTAGTGTGTCACATTTTGTTGTAGTGATCTGCATGTTTTTAGAGACAGTGTCTCACTCTGTGGCACAGGCTAGAGTGCAGTGGCATCAGCATAGCTCACTGCAAACTCAAACTCCTAGGCTCAAGCGATCCTCCTGCCTCCGCCTCCCAAAGTGCTAGGATTACAGGCATGAGCCACTGCGCCTGCCCGGCTGTAGTGATCTGTTTACTTGGCTGCTTCTCTGATCAACTGTGAGTAACTTGAGGGCAGAGACTGTATCTTGGATCCCTAGTGCCCAACACAATGTTTGGCTCTCAATAAATCCGTGTGGGATGAATACATATTGACGAACACGGCTCTTACGGAATCACTACCTGGCTCTGAATCAGTCAGCGACTCTGCATTGCCTATATCAGCGGTTCTCAGATTTCAGCGTGATCAGAATCGTCAGGAAGGTTTGTTAGACATGGACGTCTGGGCCTCACCCCCAGAGGCTCTGATCCAGTAGGTCAGACTGGGGCCCGAGGATTTGCATGTCTGACAACAGGTGCTGCTGCTGCTGCTTTGATAATCAGTGACCTGCGGGATTGCAGCTGATATCATCCCCAAGTAATATGCATCATAATGTTTTTAAAATCCAAAGATAGTAAGATTGAATAGGTGAATTTTAGGTGAGATAGTGAAGAATATATGATCTCATGATTGAGGTGACTTCCTTCCCTGCCTAAAGTAATAAGATATTCTCTCTCTCTCTCTCTCTAGTTTGCAGGCTGGAACAACAGCTCAAGTCTTCATTTCCTTTGCCTGTGCTTCATTTGCTGTGGGAGAGGCTCCCTCCCAGTTACCTCTGCCAGGCCTGGAGCCTGGCTGAGAGCAGGGACTTTGGGCCCCAGGCAGATGAGTGACATACTAATGCAGGTGGCCTGAGGACCTGCAGTGTCCTGCACCCTCTCCCATCTCAGCCCTCATGACTAGCCGCTGGTGCAAATGGATTCAGGGGGCAGAGAGAGCTGGACAGGGGCCATGGCTGAGGCCATGACTCAGCCCAGCCTGAAGGGGGCCGAGGCACAGCTGTTTGCGGGGTGTGTGGACGGAGCTGGGATGTGCGGGCTGTAGTGTCACATAGGTGGACATGAGGCCTTCAGAGTATAGGGCAGGGTTGGGGATGGAAGGGGAAGGGAGCTGTGCCAGGAGCCATGGCGAGGTGCCAGCTCTCCCTGTATTGCCACGTTATAGGGAGGAGCTCCTTCAAATTCTAAATTTGAACTTGACCTTTCCAGGTCATAAGGAAAGAATGTTTGCCAAGATAAGAAGATAGAGCATATATTATTTATGGTTTGTTGCTTTAATTTATAACTTCTAACTATTCAGACAGGTGATGTGTGGGCCTCCATTTATGCTCTTGCTCAGGCCCTGCACGTGTTTGGGCTGGGCCAGACCGCTGCAGTGACCAGGGGAGGTGAGCAGCCTGGGGAAGCAAGGCTGCGTCCTGAGGGTCTGTGTGTCAGTCCTCCCTGGGGACTGGCCCTCCTCTGCAAGAGCACCTGGAGGGTTTCTCACCTCCTAGGAGGTGAGGGTGAAAACTGGTTCCACAGTCAAATGAGAGCAACTTTGCACCTGCTCATTTGGGATAAAGGAAGAGGCCTGGACCTTGGGAGGTTTAGATCTAGGGTTCCCAGCAAGCTGTCAGACAGCGGTCAGGGTCAGACAGATAGTCTGAAACCTCAGCACTGCCACTTCCCAGACGTATTTCCTTAGGCAAGTCACTGCAGCTCTCTAAACCTCAGTTTCCTTGTTTGCCAAATGGACAAACCGGGGTCACGCCAAAGCCTTCAGTACCGTGCCTGCGCAGGGGCGTTCTTAGTAAGTGGCAGCTGTTGTTTGTGATTTCCTATCTGATGTGGCTTCTTCTGCAATCAGCCCCACCCTTGGCAGAGTTTGACGAATTGAAGAACTTTGTCTTCTGGATCTCTGGCCTTCTGTTTGGACATTCCTGCCCTGCTCCTGTGCACCCTTCCAATCCACTGCAGAGCCCGCAGCTCTTCAGATCTTACAGCCCAGGCATCCTGCATTGATATGCAGATTCCTGGGCCCCTGTGTCAGAGACTCTAAGTCCCCAGGTTGGTGTTAGAACAAGGAATCTGCCTTTTAATAAGCTCCCCAGATGATTCTCACACAAAAGGCAACTCTTGGAGAAGGCTGTGGCTGAGAAAGCGGCTGGCAGGCAGAACCAAGAGCAACGGCTGAGCAGCAGATTCCCGTTCAGTCTAAAGCAATTTTCCAAGAGTGGAAGCTGCCCCCAGATGGAATAAACTTCCCTGAGAAGCACTGAGCCCCTGTTAAAGGAAGGTGTGCAAGCAAATGCCAGATAAATACCTAACAGAGATAGGAGACTCACCCCTTTGCTCAGGAACTGGACATTGTGACCCCGAAAATCTCTGTAATCCCATCTTCTTTTTCCTCTATTCTTTATCTCTCAGCAAATGCTTTGTCAGTTGTTCCCACTGTTACCACGATCACTTCCCAGAGAGATTCTTGGTTCAAGTCCTGTGTTTGCGAATGGAACACATAAATGCTTTTGTGTCCTAGGACAGGAAGCTGTGCAGGAAGGAGAGCACTACAGATTGCCATATTCCATGGTGACCACAGAGGGGCCCCTGTGGGGAAGGGGAGTCCTGCCTCCAGCCTTCTGTGCACTGCCCTCCCCCCACTCCTTCTCCCCCCATAAATAACTTATCGAAGGAGCTGGAAGCAAAGGAGGCTGTAGAGCTAGTTTGAGACTATGCTCAAGAGAGGACTTGGAGCTGCCGCATCTTGCAGTAACTGTGCCTAATGCCGCGTGTAATCACTGCCATGTGTCTCTGTCAAGAACTCGAGTAGGTTTCAGCGAGGTCCCTGGAAACTCCCCTGTCAGGACCCTTTGGGCTGGAGACAAATGGACAAGTTACGACAGTGACAAATCCTGCTGTCCTTCCATAGTCAGATGCCCCCCTGCAGCACGCCAGCTCAGCAGGGGACAAGAGGTGTAAAGTTCTTAGGGACTGAGGTGTGTGGTTGCTCCCCAAGTACATCTCTCAATGTGGGGCCTGGCCAATAATTTGTTTTGAGTAGATGGGTTACATGCCAGTTGTTAAGGATCTGAGGATGTAGTTGGAGGGAGAGGGGAGGTTTTAACTGCTCGTTTCGCCACCAATCAACAAGGAGGGCCCTACACCCCAGCCTTCTCTGGCCCTAGGCTAGCATCCCCCAGGTGTCTGAACCTGGCGAGATGTCTTCTCACCTGTGTTCTAAAAGCCGGCAGAAAGCATCCCACCCAACTCTGGGGACCATAGCTGTCCTTGGAGACCCAACTCCTCTGAGCCTAAAGTGAACATTTCCTGCGTGGACCAACCTCTACTCCCATTCAAGGGCATTGACTCTGTCCCTTCAGGTACCTGCATTCTTTGCAACAGTTTTTCTTTTTCTTTCTTTCTTTTTTCTTTTTTTTTAGAGATAGAGTCTCACTCTGTCACCCAAGCTGGAGCGCAGTGGTGTGATTACAACTCACTATATCCTCAAATTCCTGGGCCCAAGTGATCCTCCTGCCTCACCCGAGTAGCTGAGACCTCAGGCTCTTGCCACCACACTCAGCTAATTTTTTTTTATTTTTTCTAGAGAATGGGTGTCACTATGTTTGTTGCCCAGGCTTGTCTTGAACTCCTGGCCTCAAGTGATCCTCCTGCCCAAAGTGCTGGGATTACAAGCATGAGCCACTGCACCCAGCCTGAATAACAGCTTTAAGAAAGGTGGCCACATATTGAGCACCTACCATGAGCCAGACATAGCACTAAGAATGACACTTGCATAATATGAAATGTCTGTAAACATAAAAATATTAATCCCATTGTGCAGATGACAAAAGTGAGGCATGGAGTGGTTAAGTGACATGCCCAGGTCTGAGTGACCTTAAATCCATAACTGTTTGGGTTGGCAGGGAGAATAACACAACAAACGTAGTCCCTGGATCAGATCCCCTGGGTATGAATACAGGCTCTGGCTGTTGCTAGTTACCAGGACGGTTACTGTAACTTCTCTACGCCTTAGTTTTTTCTCTGCAAGATGAGGATGATGATAATAATAATACTTATTTCTTTGTATTTGTGGTAGGCAGAATAATGTTCACCCCAAATATGTCCATATCCTATTTTCTGGAGTCTGTGGATATATTCCCTTACATGATCAAATGTAAGCATGAATGTGAAAGTGTTTTGCACGGCAATAATAACAATAGTAACAATAATTACAATTATATGCTAGACACTATTCTAAAGTTATTATCTAATTTTATTCTTATAATAAATATTTGAGATAAATACTATTATTATTCACATTACACAGATGAGAAAACTGATGCCACGAGTGCTTAAGTCGTATGTCCCAGGTCACACAGCTAATTTAAGCGACAGAGTGGGGACTGGAGCCCAGGTGTGTGTCCTTACTCAACTGTCACTGCAAAAAAGATGCGACAGCAGGCATTACTTTCGTTGATTGTTTCATTCTAAAGGCTCTTGAGTTGGTGTGTACATTTGGTTCCTCATTCTTTTCTGAGGTTGTTGAGTAGTTCTTGGATTCCCTGTGCTTTCTGTGGGACAGGAAGAACCACTGAATGTGCCACCATCAGCCAACAGTCAGCCCCCTAGCCAAAAGCCCCCTCGTAGCCAAATATCCTGTGGAAGACGTTCTCCTAAATATTCCTTCCCTCTTCGCTGGTCCAGAGATGAAATAGCTCACACATGGCTCTCCAGACAGGGAGGAAAATGAAGGAGAAGGCAGTGCTTATTACAAGGTAAAAAGGACCAGGCTCTGTTTACTCAGATGGGGAAACAGATTCCAGGAACAATGTGTCTGCTCCAATGTAATTATCCTGAAAGTGGTCGGCATTTCACTCAGCTCCGAAACTCATAAAGAGGCTTCAAAGAGACGAGTACGCTGGGGTCTGTTTTATCAGAAGGGACTTAGGAAGGGTAAGGTTTTGAGATCAAACTAAGTTCTTAATTGAATCAGCAAAAACTGGGAAAAAAAAATTTTTTTTTAAAGGGAGTTTTGTGAAACAGCAGGAAAACATTTTGGATATGCAGATTGAAAAGAAAAGAGAGAAACGGTCCCAGATACCTGGCAGAATATCTCTGTGCTGTTGGCTGGTGTTAGAGTGGAAAGAAATGAAGTTATTGGAATCATAAACCCCTAACTTGGAAGAAACATGGAGCTTCCATCTGTTCCATCCTTTTCACTTAATTCTCATACATTTAATTCAACTTATCCATTCATTCATTTTTCAGTAGATAACGATCAAGCGCCTGCTAAGCGCCACTGTGTTACACGCTGGGGACGAAATGGCGAGCACGACACAGTCCAGGCTCCCATACACTCATCTTAGCAGGAAGTATCTCTTCCTACCATCTCCCCACCCCCAAACTTCACTTTGTTTTTCCACAAAATCTCACAGGCCTTGGTAGTTTTAGTAGGAGAGCCAGCCTTCATACTCCAGCCTGTTTACCTTTAGAACAAGATAGGTTAGTTTGGAATTCAGGAGGCTGGATTCTAGTCTTGCTTCTGCCTCCTGTTCTCCATGTGATCTTTGAAAAGAAAATTCTGTTTATACATGAGAGGAAACTGAGTTCAGGAAAGGCTTTCCTCCTCTTGCTCCCCCAATGCCCACGTTACATTCAAATTGTGGCTCCCCAACTCACAAGCTGTGTGCCCGTGAGCAAGTTGCTTGACCACTCTGTTCCTCAGTGTCATCACATGTCAAATAGAATAACTGAAGTCTTTGTTAAGAGAAATATATATGAAATGGTTAGAATAGTGCTGGGTATATAATGAATACCAATAGACATTAACTATTATTATATTAGAGCACTGTGAACCATTTTTTCATAGTATTGATCACCGTTTGTTATTATACATATTTGATTGGCTATTAGATTTATATCTGTCTCCCCTCATTAGACAGTAAACTCCATAACAGCTGTTTTGCCCACCGCTATACTCCCAGCATCCACTTCAGTGACTGGCATATAATAGGGGCTCATTAGATATTTGTTTAATGGGTTAATGAATGAATGGATTTCTTCCCCAATCCGTCTCAGATTGCAGAGGAGAGAAGAAACTGAAAGGCTGCCAGAGCATCTGCTCCCGGAGGTTTTTTTCAAACAAGCTCCAACAGCTGTTTGTGCTAGAAGCCACCATAAAAAGCATTCTTAAAAGCAAGCAGGAGAGAACAGCAGTAAGGGAGAGATCTATGGCCCAGCTGGGATCCTGGATCTACGGCTGCAGCAGGGCTCAGGGGAAGGAAGGGGGAAGGGCAGGAGGTAGAAGCAGGGTCTGAAGAAAGGAAGCAAGAGGCATAATTTTAAATCAGAGACAGAGAGAGAGATATTCAGGGAGAAAGACGTTCAGAGAGGCAGAGCCAGACATTGAGAAACACTCTGTGGTTGACAGAGACAAAGATGGAGTGGGAGAAGGAAAGGAAGGAAGACAAGTGTTTGAACTGGCAGCTAATTTCCCAAATCCTTGAGGGGTTTTGAGAGATAGAGAGTAATGCAGGCTTCAGCCTTGGCTGGTTGATTTATGACCAGCGAGAGTTGAGCCACAGTTGAGCTAAGCACATTAGGCAGCTGTGTGGCCTGGAACTTCTCGGAGTCATGCCTGGGACTTCCCCAGAGCGGATCACAGGGTGGAGAGGCCGTCTGCTCTAATGGGACGCAGACAGTTCTCAGAATCAGAGAAACCATGGTACAAAGGGCTCATACCTCTGTAATGACCCTCCGTTCTAATTGGGAACCACACAAGAAGTTTCGACTGGAAAGATTGACCCTGTTGACTGGTCTTCCTTCCCCCTTTCTTCCCCTCCTTTCTTTCCTCATCCCTCCCTTCCTTCTTTCCTCCCTCCCTCCCTTCCTTCTTCCCTCCCTCCCTCCCTTCCTTCTTTCCTTTCTGATTTATTAAGCATTCAGAATGCACAAGGCAACCAGGGATGCAGAGATTAAAGAAGATACGATTCCTAACTTTTAAAGAGCTCTCAGTGGCATAGCTTAAAGAGGAGGCAAGCAGGCAGCAGAATAATAGGTGCAGTATGATACCATTTATATAAACTAAAGCTTTTATTTTTATTTGTTTATTATACATGAATTTAATGGTACTTATATGTATAAAAATGGATTAGGCAGAAATAACCTAAATTTCTGTCTGAGGTTGCTGGGGGATAAGGTGGGGAGGAAATGAAACCTGGAGTGGGAGTCAAGGGGATTTCATTTTTAGATGAGCAACATGTTGTTAATTTTATTTAAAACACAGAAGAGATCCGACAAATGTTTTTTGAATGGTCATTTTTAGATGGTGGGTACTTGGTTATTTGGTATATGCTGTGCTTTTAAAATTTCTCAGGAAAAAAAAAAAGGCTCAAGAAATTGAACCACTGATTCTAATTCAGTGAGACAAGACACTTGGATACTTCTCCTCTCTCACATTAATCCCAGAAGGTGGGAGCAGCAGGGATGATCAGAAGGTGCAACTTAATCATTCCCTCTCTCATACCCCGGGTCTAGCGACACTCTAGTCCATATTTTCAGGAACAAATTCTCCAAGATTGAATCAAATAAGCTACTCCATGCTAAGTAAAATAAAATACGACTCTTTGTATGAAATATTTTCACCTTCTAGAGACCTGGTTAAGGCAGGAAGGGGCTGGGAGTTGGGAACAAAATTGAGTAGACACCTCTGAGCATCCGTGCATAGGAGGCACTGGCCATTTATGGTCTCTCTCTCCTAAGACACCCTAATTTGTAGGCAAGTGATGTATTGAAAAGAGCACAGGTTTTGGGGTCCGATGGATCTGGGATAGGGACCCCTTAGTAGCTGTGTGACCTTGGGCAAATTAAGTCACTCTGTAAAATGAGGACAATAATATTTTCCAAGGTTACCGTGAGGTTTAAGTGACCTGGTAGAAGTCAAGTGACCTAAAAGTGTCCAGCAAACAATAAATGCTTGGCAGAGGTTAGTGCCTTCTTTCCAAGGGGTAGAAAAATTTCCTCAGTGTGCCATCTGAAATATGGTTCCATGAGCCACACTTCGTAAAAGGCCAGAGTTGCCAGGACTTCCTCTGTCTTAAAAATCATTCCCCATGGAGAAAACAGCATTTTAAGTGGCAAAGATGGTGTGGAAGACACTGGGCCTAATCAAGTCCTGGGCCTAGGAGGAAGCAGGAGTCCCAGAATCCTAGAGCTGGAAAGGACATCACTGGTTCTCAGGCCATTAATTCCCAAACCTCGAGGCACATCACTGGGGAAAAATCATGCAGATTCTTGAGCTTCATATCAGAATGGCTAAGAATGGGATGCAAGAATTTCTTCTTCTGAGAAACTTCCCCCGAAATGCAAATTAAAATAGTGACATATCATTTTTCATCCAACAGATGGCAAACAAAAGTTTGATAATATCAAACACTGGGGAAGGTGGTGGAAAAATGTGTACTCTCAACCATTGCTGGCAAGTGCAGCCACTTTGGAGGGCAATTAAGGTTGTACAGACCCTATTTCCCTGGGATCCATGTCATGGGACTTTGCACAGAGAGGCCTCTCTAAGGATGCTTGTTGCAGGGTTGTTTGAAATAGTGAAAAGTTGGGAACAATCTACAGCAGAGAGGAATGTCTGAATAAACCATGGCATACCTGTATCTTGCAATATTAGCAGTCAAAATGAATGATATGCATATTTAAATACTCATTTAGAAACAGCTCTAAAAAATACTGTGTTCAAAAAAGCAAGTTACAACATAGTACATACAATGTGACTTTTATGTAACAACAACAAACAGTCCATACTATATATATTCTATGGGTACAATTATGTCTATAAATGTACAGGAAAAGATCTGGAAATACACACACCAATCTGACTGGAAGGACTGAAAGATAGTGGAAAAGGATATTTTAGCTTTATATGTAATGTCTTAACTTTTTACCAGGGGAACGTATTTATTCATTACTTATGTGAACATTTTTGAAACAGGTTTATTGGGATATAATTGACATACGATATATTGCAAATATTTAAAGTGTGCAATATGACACACATACACACCTGTGAAGCCATCATTACAGTAGAAATAATGATGATATCAGTTGTACCCAAAAGTTTCCTCATGTGACAAAAATTTGTCCAATGAGCTGTAAGGGTAAGTCTGCAGGGAGACTTCTATAAAAGGCTTCCTTGGTCTTTGATAGAGACTCATAGCAAGAAGAGATCTCTTCTTTTGTTGTTTCTATGAGTGACAGTGTCAGCCATCTTCTGACTCGGGGAAATAGAGTTAGCTTTGGAACAAAACCAACACACGTGAGGACGGTGGAGGGGAAAAGTGGAAAGAACGTGGGTCCTTAATAATATCGCTGAGCCACTGAATTAACTAACCCTGGAGCTACCATACTTTGGAACTTCTGGTTATAGAATGGAGTAAAATGTCTGTATTGTTTAAGTCTATTTGAGTTGGGTTTTCTGTTACTTGTAGTCAAAAGCATCCAAAGAGATATGCTTGGAGCATTAAGGGAGAGTCGGTATCTTGGCTTTAGAAAGGAAGAAAGTTAGAAATCTGCAGCAGAGGTGATGAGAAATTCAGCAGTGACCAGCATAGGAAAGAACCTGCTCAAGGTAGGATGTGACACAGGACAGCCAGGAGGGACTGCTAGAATATTTAAGTATCCTTTCTGCTTACCCATAGCATCACTTGGGGGAATGCGTAGCAAACTTTCTGCTATAACGGAGAGGGGAGCTCGGACTGTTGTTATTTGGGCATTGGAGGGAAGTGAGATCCTTGGTGATTACAGAGATGGAGGCATCTGGGTGACCCTTGAGCACCCTGATCCCCAGTTTCCCCATCTGTAAAATGGATATAAAAGTTTCTTCCAGGCCTACCTACAAGGTTATTATGAGAGTGGACTATGACCTGAGGTAAGATAGTAAGCGCTGTGAAAATCAAACACGCAACACAAATGCTCATTTCTACCATTTGTCTTCTCCCTGTCAGAGCAGATCTATTGAACCAAGTCCTCTGGGTGTCTCTGAGGAGCTAGTATGTGCAATTTAAAAGCCTTGGCTACAAGGAAGCCAGAAAATTTTCAGAAAGACAGATCCTTCCTTAGACCCATTGGTAACATGCCAATGAACTTCCTTTCCATGTTTGGGTGTAAGTGTCCATGTGAGTAGCAATGTAATCAGAGTAGATGGGAGGTAAGTGTGAACACGTATGTTTGTAGTGTGCATCTGTATGTGTCTGTGTTTGCAGGGGTGGGGTAGCGGAGTGTGGCTGAAGCACAGTCCGAGCCAGGCACACCCGAGTGCTAGTCTCAATTCTGCCATTTCCCAGCTCTGCAACCTTGAAGAAATTCTTCAACATCTCTAAATCTCTCCAATTCTTTATCTGTAAAATGTGGGTGCTATGACCTTCAGGGAGGCCATGAACTTGAAAACTGAACTTGAAAGTGCTCTGGTAGGTGTAAGGAAACAATTCCTGAAATATGTATGAATGAAACTGCATGTGTTTTGTGTGTTTGAGTGTGTGTTATTGTGTGCGCGCGCGAGTGGGCTGGATATGAATAATGTATGAGTAGGAGGTGGACATGTGGGTGTGTGTTTATATATATGGGTATCATATCTGATCATGAATTAGTAAATGTGTGAGAGGGAGAAAGGGAGGGAGGGTAAGGAATTACTAAGAAAGAAAAGCCTAGAGGAAGGAAATTAGGAAGGAAAGAGGAAAATGAGCTAGCATGAGCCCAGATCTTGCTGTTCTCTCTGCAAGCCTCTGCCAGCTCCAAGAATGAGGACTGGAATTGGTTCAGAAACCTCAGGGACTCTCTCTGGAGCCAGTCCATCTGCTGGCTCCTCTGTCCTAGAATCACCTCTCTACACTTAGAGACGTTTTCCAGGCGGCTGGGGTGAAGAGGGGTGCGTTCAGAGTGTGGAGGTGCATTTTCTTGGCTGAGGGGCTGCTCGGTCCCAGGATGCTTTGCCTCGTCTGCACCTGACCACCTGGGCCACCGCAGAGCCAGGCCCACCTCTGCCTGCTTCGCACACTTTCCACAGCAGCAGCCTCCTGCTGCCTCCCTGCCTCTGGTCCCTCCCTCTCCTCCAGGTCACCCTGCACACTGCCACCAGGCTTGCATTCATAATATGTGTATTTGAGGCTCTATAGTTCTTTCTAAGCACATGTTAAACAGCATCCCAAGGTTTGGATATGTCATATTTTCATTAACATTCAGTTCAAAATATTTTCTAACTCTCATTGTGATTGCTTCTTGAATCTATGCAATATTTAGAAGTCTATTTCTTAATCAAAACATATGCAGATTTCTAGTTACGCTTTCGTCATTGATTTACAACTTAATTGCAGTTGTGATCAGAAAGGATGCTTTATATGATTCTAAACTTTGAGATTAGTTGATACTTCCCTATGGCCCAATGTGTAGCCAATTTTTGTAATTGTTCTGTGTGTGCTTGAAAGATGTATATCCTGTAGTTGCTGGATTTCATTTATAACCATTAAGTACATATTGTAATTGTATTGTTAAATGTTCTATATTGGTGCTGATTTTTGTCTGCTTTAAAAACATATAAAAATAAATAAATAAATATATTTATATATATAGTTAAGGTCATGTAATTAGGTACATATAAATTTAAATTTGTAACCTTTTTTTCCTGATGAATTGAGCCTTTATCATTAAGAAAGCCCCTTTTTATTTCTACAGTGTTTTTTGATTTAAAGTCTACTTATTAATATAGTTGTACCAGCTTTCTTTTGGTTAGTATTTGCATGGTCTATCTCTATTATTTTTTTCTATTCTTTTACTTTCAACCCCTTTTGTATTCTTAAGTTTTGGCTGTGTCTGTTGTAAACCACATGGCTTTGTTGTTACCTTTTTAAAATCCAAGTTAACAATCTTTGCTTTAATTGGAGCATTCAGCCCATTTATATCTAAACTTATATCTCTTATAGTCATAGCACTCAGCCCCTCATTTTTAAAACAGTTTTATTGAAGCATAATTCACATGCCATATAATCCATCCATGAAAGTGTGCAATTCAGTGTTTTTAGTATATTCACAGATATGTGTAACTATCACCACAGTCAATTTTAGAACATCATCATCTGGCCAGGCACAGTGGCTCACGCCTGTAATCCTAGCACTCTGGACCCCACTTTCCTCTTCCCTCTCACCACAGGGCCTTTGCACATGCTGCTTCTTTTAACTGGAAAGTCCTTTCCTTCCTATTTCACTTAGTTAACTCCTCAGCTCAAGCATAGCTTTTCGGGGGATCCATCCCTAACTACCTCTCTTGGTCAATTCCCACCATTACATTCATTGCATTTTTTATGGTTTGGATATTGTGCATATTAGTGTAATAATTTCATTGTAAACTCCATGAGGGAATTATTTGTGTGTTTTTCTCACTACTGTGTCTCCAGCACTTAGAACAGTGCCTAGTTTTCAATAAGCATTTCCTGCATGAATGAATGTGCCAATCCTTACACTTTGTATCATCTTTATTTTATGGGTGAGAACATGGGAGAGTTAGGGAGTCTTAAGTTCGATGTCAGCCATATAGAGACATATAAGTGTCCTTTCTCTGTGTTTTCTGTGACATGAAGAAAAATTTTAGACCTCTTTAACACCCAGTTTCCTCACCTGTGAAGCAGGGATGAACCCCATCTCATTGGATTGTCATTAGTGTTAAGTGAGTTTTTGTGAATAAGAGCCTAGCACATTGCACACCGGTAACTTGTTACTGCCGTTATTGTTGTGGGCGGGTCCTGTCCCCATGAGAGGCTACCTCCGGCACGCCCAGCTGCTGGGAGAGAGGAGCAAAAGTCACTTGGATCCAGAGCCTTTAGCAGTGAGTGGGAGCGATGACCAGCCAAGACTTTATCAGGAGCAGATGAAGAAAGTGAGGATCAGGGAGAGAGACCAAGGAGCAGGGTGGAGGTGAGACAAGGGCCTAGACAGCTCTGTCTTCCCAGTAGCAGCTGCAAATGCTCTCTAAGAAAGTGCCCCCAGCCTTCCCCAGGGACCTCCCGTGTGCTTTCGGCAGGCACCCCGGGGTAGTCAGCTAGTGCCCAAGACTTGGTTACAATCAATTTACTGGAATTTTATCAGCGAGCCAGTCAGCAGTGTTCTAACAAGCTGCCCTGAGATCAGCAGAGGCCAGTGAGGTCTTGCCTTGAGCTCTTGTCTCGCTCTCTGTCAGTGACTCTCCGAGTGACCTTGGCAAGTCTGACAACCTCACAGGGCTGTTCCTGAACATGCAGAGTCCTGGCCCTGTCAAGGGACAGTGGAGATTGGCCACAGCAGCCTGAGATTGGCTGTAGCCAAAGCAGGAAAAGTAGATGTGCTCTCTGCTTTTTATTCTTGGAGGTTTCTGTTGCTGACCAGACCACAGGAAGCAGCAATAAATGCTCTGAGCAACCGAACTAGGCGGGCCTAAAGCTGGGACTGAGGAGGAGCGTCGAGGCGCAGGCTGTGACTTTCCTTCCTCAGCCTCCCAGTGTCATCCAAAGGCCGACCCGCAGTGGTCTGCGGCATCCCCTGCATCTTTGGAAAGGTTATGGATCCATAAAGCCAGGCTTGTTCCCTCGCCTGGAGCGCTGCCCTGCATTTACCAGGTAAAAGAAACGGTCTATCGATAACAATAACAATTTACACTCAGCAAAGTGTTATTTAACCACACGTTGATTTCATTAAAACTGGATCACAGTAATCATCATAATAACAGTGTGCGCTTCCCACTTGCCCTCCTAATAGTGAAGGGTTTTAGAGTACAGGCCTCGCTTGATGGGCCCACGTTGAATTCTGAGCTATAAGCTTGTGAAACAAGGAGGAAGAAAGGAAAAAGCCTTGGGCAAATGTTGGAGTCAAAGGAGTTATTGCTGTTACTCTGGTTAATTAACTCATTTATTTGCCAAATAGTTTTGAGCACCTACTATGTGCCATGCACAGTAAGGCCCCTGTATCCAGGGGTTCTGCATCCATGATTCAGCCAACCATGGATCAAAAATATCTGGGGAAAAAAAAAAACCACCAAAAAAATAAAAATACAACAATAAAAAAGAATGCAAAATTAAAAATACAGTATTACAACTATTTAGATAGCATTTACATTATATTAGGTATTATATGTAATCTAGAGATGATTTAAAGTACATGGGAGATGTGCATAGGTTTTATGTAGATACTACACCATTTTATATAAGGGGCTTTAACATTTATCGATTTCGGTATTCACAGGGGGCCTGGAACCAATCCTTTGCAGATACAACCGTACCATGCTAGATGCCAAGGATATAGTAGTTTAATGAGATAGGCTCAGTGCATTTGTTACCTATTGCCATGTAACACTATTACTACTTAGCAGCTTAAGATAACACACATTTATGATCCCAGAGTTTCTGTGGATCAGGAGTCTGGACATATTATTAGCTGAGTCCTCTCCAAGGCTGCAATCAAAGTGTCAGCCGGGGATTGAGAGCAGCGCAAGGTTGACTGGGGAAGGACCAAGTTCATGTAGTTGTTAGCAGGGTTCAGGTCCTGCAGCCTAGCTTAGTTCCCAGCTAGTTGCAGGCTGGAGGTCGCCCTCAGCTCCTTGCCATGTGACCCTCCCCAACATGGCCACTTGCTTCATCAGAGCTAGCAAGCGAGGGCGCCTAGCAAGGCTGACGTTGCAATCTTACGTAACAAAATCATAGAGCTGGCATCCTGTCCTCTTCTCTGTATCATACAGGTTAGAAACAAATCACAGTTCCTGGTCACACTCAAGGGATGAAGGGGAACACACACAGATATGAGTACCAGGGAATGGGGACAAACAGAGACCATCTCAGAGTTTGTCCGCTACACCCAGTCTCTGTTGTCACTCAGTTCACAAGGAAGACAGCCACAAAATATAATTGCTGGGAAGTGTGATTCAGGCTACAAGAAGGAAGAACTCAGGTAATGCCTCCCTCTCTCAGTCTAATGAAGGGATATTTAAGCTGGGACTTGAATACGAGAAGGAATTGCTCGAATCAATTGTGGGAACATGTGTGCGTCTGGGTGTCTCTGTGTGTGTGGGGGGGGCATGGCATGGGAGTGGATGGGGTACGGAGGGTTCCAGGAAGAGCAATTCTAAACTCATAAAGTGTTAGAGCAAAAGAGAGATGTTGTGATTATCTAGTCTACTGGTTTTCAGTCTGGACTAACACTGGAATCACCTGCAGAGCTTTATAAACCCGTCATGTGCAGGTCCCATCCCAGAGATGCTGATGAATTGGTCTCAGGTGTGCTCAGGCACTGGGATTCGTAAAAGCTTTACAGGTGATTTTAATGTGTGATCAGGGCTGAGAATTACTGCGCTAGTCCACCTCCTTTGATTTCATAGATAAGGAATCTGAAGCTCAGAAAGGAAACAGATTTGGCCAAGACACACAACTACTAATCTGCAAAGCTAGTAGGGTGATGAGTGGGGAGGGCACTGTACTGGGAGCTGGAGTCAGATCTGGTTCCCGCTATCAGCAGGGCTTTGTCCTCCTCTCTCTCTAGGACTCAATGTCCCCATAATGTAAAAGGACATGAACCAGATGATCTTGGAGTCCCTTCTAATGCTGAAAACTCTCTGATTCTATTTAGTTAAGCACCAGCTCCCTATTAGCAATAGACCTGAATTGGCACCCAGCTGTCTTCACTCTGGGCTATGTCTTGGAAGCCTAGAGTCAGTGATGTTGGGGACCCTTCTCTGAGGGAGGCTGCCTGGTAGACGGAATGTTCCTGAACATGCCCTCTTACTGGAGACGATTTTGTCTACTGAAGTGTATGAGGAGTTCACCCAGCAGGAATCTGCTCTGGCTGGGTTTAATCTATGGTGTGTGCTTATTAGGATCAGGGTTTTAATTAAAATTGACATTTCAAAGACTACCTTCGAGGGAGACCTGCTTTAATGAAAAGCACATCACAGTGGCTTGGGTAACCCTCGCATGTGACCAGGCAGGTGGCTGTGGAATTAATGTAGGAGCGCCCGGTTTTCTTCTCCTCTGGCTACATTTGCCAATTACCTGCTGGTGCTGGTGGACCCTCCCAGCTGGTGGAGCTGAGTCATCAGTGGTGGGGGGTGGGCAGTGCTGGGGGGCAGAGACAGCGTTGTTCTGGCCCAGGGCTCCCCGCCAGCTCTGGACAAGTGTGTTGACCCCGCTGGGGCTCAGTTTCCTCATATGTAAAACAGGCTGCTCTATTATCCACTTTTCGAGAAAATACTTGCTAAGCACTTACTCTGAGTTATAACTCTCAGTCTGTTTCCTCAAGGAATTCACAGTGAAGGCGGGGCGGGGTAGAGCCCAGGCAGGAAAATCAATGTACAACAAGGCCCTTAGCTCAGTGCCTGGCCCTGGGAAGCTCTTGTGATATTTAGTGTATCCAGATGCTGCAGGAGCCCAGAGAAAGGCAAGTGAAATCACACGGGGGGAGAGTAAGCCGTGCTTCCAAGAAGTATGATTATTAATTGATTTCTCCAGGTATTTATTGAGCATTGATTATATGCCTGGTGCTGTCTTAGGGGATGGGGATAGAGTGGCGAACAAGGCATTGACAGTGAGCGACCTTGTCTTTTCAGAGCTTACCTTCTCATGGGAATAATAATAACAACAGTAATAATAGTAACAATGGCTTCTATTTAAAGGGCACTTACCATGTGCTTTGTGCTTTATGTACATGACTCATGTAATCGTCACCAACAACCTTATCATTTGTGTACTGGTATTTTCCCCTTTCACAGATGAGTAACACGGAGCTCGTAGGAGAGTTGAGGACCTTGCCCAGGGTTGCCCAGCTAGGATACGGCAGAGCTGGAATTCCCACCCTGGGCTGGCGACTCAGGCTCTGACCCTTAACCCCTGTATTATTCTGGTTTAGGACTGAGGTCACGCGTAACTGCGGAGGCGTTAACTGAGCCATTAGAAGAATGAATATGTGTAAGTATATATATGAGTGCACGCGTGTGTGTGGGTTAAAGAGAGAACACAGATCGGCGGTGGGCTGTTCCTGACCAAGTCCTCCTGCATGCAGCCCAGGAGATGCCCCCATGTCACTTACACCACACTTGGTGTTGCGAAGGGACTAGTCTTCTAAGTCATCTGATGGGAAAGCTGTTGCCTTCTCCTATGTGAGGGATGGCAAAAATAAATGGTAGCTTATTCAGGCAAAATGTGAAGACCAAGGGATTCAGAGGACTCCCTTCAAAGTCCTTTCTTTCGAAATATTTTTCCCTCTGGGCTATTGGTCACTGGTGTGAGGCTTGCATTTGGTATTTGGCCAAGGCCACCATCCCACCCATGCTTGATGAGGAAGTGGGAAGGGTTGGCCTTCCAAGGCTTCCTCCAGAGCGACCAGCCCAGGCCTGGGGAAGGAGAAAATGTTCCATCCTATGACTGGATAGAAAACCCAGGGTTCCAAATGCTGGGACCCAGAGCCAGGGCACTCAGCATGGTGAGATCGACCGATTGACAGCCCGAGGGAGGACTCATCAGAGACTCTGAGGTGGGACCCAATCTTCAGGTGGGAGTCTGGTGATGTCAACTTTAGAGACCAATCCTCACAGTAACCCTGGGAGAAGCTGCTATTATCCATATTGTACTGATGAGGAAATCAAAACACAGCAATGTTCGGTTCCTGAAGTCACACAACTAAAGAGTTTTGGAGCCAGGATTTACATCCAGGTTAAGAAACTGAGGTCAGAGAGATTAAACATGTCCCAGGTCACATAGCTTGTGGGCAGTGGCATAGCTCCAGAGACCATGCTCTTTGTATGGTTCAAGACCCATGGAAAGTTCTGGAGGGTCTGTTGAGCTGCTGATTGAGAAGGAAGGAAAGGCGCATGGAGCTCACCAAGAAGTCCAAATGGCCTGGTGTCCTTCAGCCCTTAGCAACCTTGTCTGGGAGGGAGACCGAGCTGGGTTGGGGTGTGGCCTGGAAGAAGCCACGGTGCATGGACCAGGACGTGTGTGTCCCCAGAAACACAATTCATGAGTGACAAAGTCAGGACTGGATCCCCTGCCCCCCAACTCCAGATTCGGAGCTTTCTCATCATTCCAGGTTAGCATGGCCCCAGAGGCGGTGACCACCGATCAGAAACATATTTGGACTGAGCCAGATGATCATGACATTTTTTTCCCTAAAATTAATGAGTTAATTAATTTACAAACACTTACTATTTGTCAGACATCTTGCCAAGCATTTAAAAGACAATATTCATTCAGTTTACAAACATGTGCCAGACGTTGAGTACACGGCCGAGAATAGGACAGACAGGGCCCTCACCTCACAGCCATCCCAACGGTGCTCACATTGTACAGATGAGGAAACTGAGGCCCAGAGGGGTTAAGGAACTCCCCAGAGTCACAGAGCCAGTAAGTGGTAGAGCTGAGATTTGAGTCCAAGTCTGTCTTTCCCATTTCAGCGTTTGGCTTCTCCTTGTAGTCTCTGGAATTTACTCAGGGGTGGTTTGGTTTAGCTCTTTGTTCCCAAAGCCAGGTCCCCCAAAATGTTTGCCCATGTTCCCACGACCCAGCCAAACACCAGCTCCTCGCCGCACTCCAGTCTGAGGTCCAGATCCTCCTTTTCTCCTGCCAGAATCTCTCTGCATTTCCTTCAGGCCACGGTGAAAACCCACACTTAGCACCTGTTGTTTCTTCTATGGACATACACTTCCCTTTCCTTTTCCAAGCTCAGAGCGTCCCTTCCTCTGGGATGCCTTTCCCAGTTATGAGGCAGACTGTCCTTGATGTTCCACCTAACACCCACCCTCTTTGGAGCATTTTTCAAGGGTGTCCTGGTATATTCGTGCACTGGTCTGTCCCTCCCATTGGCCCATGGATTATTTGAGGGCAAGGACCACCCAGGCAGCCCTTCTTGCTGTTGTATCCATAGTTCCTGGCTCACACTACATGCTCAGCAAATGCCTGTGACATGAACGCATGAGGACAGCACGACCTTTCTCTCCTCTGGTCTGCATCCCAGCTACAGACCTCCCGTAGTCCAGCTCTGTCCTCACTCTTTATCCCAGCTGCTCACTGTGGGCTTAGGCCTTAGATGCTTCATTAACTAATAATAATGAGTCACTGTACTAGCCTCGGGAGCATTGTAAATGATATAGTGTCAGGAGAAGGCAGTGGGATGTGGAATTTCAATGAGGCTGGAGTGGTTCTTGAAACAGAGAAAATGCCACGTGCAACCTTTTTCTCTGTGATAGCTCCCATTCGCCAGGCTTCAAACACCAATTTAGAGCCTTCCATTATTCCGTTCCAGTTCTAATTCTAGGCTGACGGTGGGGATGACGAATCAGTGGTACATGCCAGGTGTGGTCGGCTGAAGAACAGTCCCCCACAAAGATATTCATGTCCTAATCCCTGGAAGCTGTGAATGTTACTTTACATGGCAAAAGTAAAAATCAAATCATGGTGAAATCACATTGCAGATGTAATTAAGCTAAGGATCTTGAGATGGGGAGATTATTCTGGATTATCTGGGTGGGCCCTAAGTGTACAATCATAAGATCCTTATAAGAGGCAGAGAGAGATTTGATTACAGAAGAGGAGAAGATACGTGGTGATAGAAGCAGAGATCAGAGTGATGTTCTTTGAAGGTGGAAGAAGGGGCCACAGACCAAGAAATACAGTAAGTCATCAGAGGCTGAAAAAGGTGAGCAAAGAGATTCTCTCCTCAGGGCCTCCAGAAGGAGACAGCCCTGCCAACGTCTTGAATCTAGTCCAGTGAAACTGGTTTCAGACTTCTAACCTCCAGAATGGTAAGAGAGTAAATTTGTGTTTTAAACCACCAAGTATATGGTGATTTGTTACAGCAGCAATAGGAAACTAATACATCAGGCTCCTACTCCCTCTTTTGGAGAACCGGATAGAATGCTGTACTCTGGTGGATGGAGCCTCAGAATTATTCTTAACACAATGCATCTGGCAATCACTAACAACTGATCAGAGTTGAGAAGGGGAGATGGAACTGATTTGCACTTCCTGAATGGAGCCAAATATGGCCTTCAATGGATAGGAAAATGGAAGCCCAGAGAGGTACAGTGACTTTCCCAGAGATACACAGCCCATTAGTTGCAGGCCAAGATTCTTTCCCCTACGTCAGCCCCTTATAAGCCCATGTTGACAGCAGAAGTATCAATGGTGATACAACATTCTGGCTTGAATTGAGCACCCCTATGGGCACCATTTTGTTTTCCCTGAAGCCAGGGCTGTTTAAAGAAATGTTCCTTCTGAGGCCTTTCTCTGGCTGCACTCACTGTCCCCTCAAGGAAGGCCAGACTCTGCTGCACAAACTGGGTGAGATCCCTAGGGTCTCCTGACAGGTTTTGCCAAGGACTGGCCTCCCGGGGCACATTTATTCATCAAGGCTCTCGATGGAGATTACAGCCACCCCGCTAATGTCTTACCTGGGGAATCTTTTTACTTTGGTTTAATCTCTCCCACAAGAAACCAGAGCTTGTGAAATGAGAGCCTTTAGGGAAGCTGAGAGAGCTGTCATCTGAGAGGTAGAGATACTGGGACATTAGCCTCCCCAGCAGGTGGGTAAGGTTATAACCTCACATGAAATGATTACTCCTCTACCCAGATTTGTTAGCCAAGTGTTCCCTAGGGGCTCAGCCCCTGGCTGAGCAGGTCATCTCCTGCTCAAAGATCCTCAGAGGCTCCCCACCGGTTTCCAAAGTTTTGCTTATGGAGACAGTCCTTTTTATTTATTTTACTTCCGAGTGTTACAAGGGTACAAAGGCTTTGGTTAGATAAATTGCCTTTGCATTGCCCGAGTCAGAGCTGTAAGTGTGCCCATCTCCCAGACAGCATGCACTGCACCCATTAGGTGTGAATTTGCCCATCCTTTCCTCCTCCCTCCCACCTGCCTGACTCCTTATGAATGTTCCTTCCATATGTGCACATTAGTGTTGAGTGGTACCAACTTAACAGGGAGTACATGTGGCGCTTTTTTCCCCATTCTTGTGATACTTAGAAAAATGGGCTCCAGGCCGGGCGCGGTGGCTCACGCCTGTAATCCTAGCACTCTGGGAGGCCGAGGCGGTTGGATTGCTCGAGGTTGGGAGTTCGAGACCAGCCTGAGCAAGAGTGAGACCCCGTCTCTACTAAAAAAATAGAAAGAAATTATCTGGCCAACTAAAATATATATAGAAAAAATTAGCCGGGCATGGTGGCGCGTGCCTGTAGTCCCAGCTACTCGGGAGGCTGAGGCAGTAGGATCACTTAAGCCCAGAAGTTTGAGGTTGCTGTGAGCTAGGCTGACGCCACAGCACTCACTCTAGCCAGGGCAACAAAGCAACACTCTGTCTCAAAAAAAAAAAAAGAAAGAAAAGAAAAATGGGCTCCAGCTCCATCCAGGACAGTACAAGAGGTATTAGTTCACCATTTTTTTAATGGCTGAGTAGTACTCCATGGTATACATATACCACATTTTATTAATCCACTCACGTATTGATGGGCATTTGGGTTATTTCCACATCTTTGCAATTGTGAATTGTGCTGCTATAAACATTCAAGTGCAGATGTCCTTATTATAGAATGTCTTTTTTTCCTTTGGGTAGATGCCTAGTAATGGGATTGCTGGATCAAATGGTAGTTCTACTTTTAGTTCTTTGAGCTATCTCCATATTAATTTCCATAGAGGTTGTACTAGTTTGCAGTCCCACCCGCAGTGTATGAATGTTCCTATCTCTCCACACTCACGCCAACATTTGTTGTTTTGGGACTTTTTGATAAAAGCCGTTCTCACTGTAGTTAGGTGATATCTCATTGTGGTTTCGACTTGCAGTTCCCTGATGATTAGAGATGTTGAGCAGTTCTTCATGTTTGTTGCCCATTAGTTTGTCTTCTTTTGAAAAGTTTCTGTTCACGCCCTTTACCCACTTTTTAATGGGCTTATTTGATTTTTTCTTGTTGATTTTCTTAAGTTCCTCAATTATTCTCTCAAATTATTCAACCCTTGTGTATTTTCTTCTTCACCCTCAGGGATGCATATGATTCTTATGTTATGTCTCTTTACATAATCCCATATTTCTTGTAGGCTTTGCTTGTTCCTCTGATTTCTCTGCTCTATCTCTATAACTGACTTGTTTAATTGAAAGGTGTTGTCATTCTGAGATTCTCCTGCCTGGTCTAAACTATTCTTAAGGCTTTCCACTGTGTTTTGTAATTCCTTGAATAAATTTTTCATTTCCAGAAGTTCTGTTTGATTTTTCTTTAATATTGCAATTTCTTTAGTGAATTTTTCATTCATTTGCTGCATTGTTTTTGTGGTTTCTTTGTGTTGGGTTTCCATTTTGTCTTGCATTTCATTGAGCTTCCTTACAATCCATGTTTGAAATTCTTCATCTACTATTTCAGTATTCTAATTTGGGTTGGTATCCATTGCTAGAGAGCTCATGCTCCCTTTTGTGGGTGTCCTTTTGCTTTGATTCTTCATACTTTTGGAGTTCTTTCACTGATTCCTTCTCATCTGGAGCAGCTGTTGCTTCTTATCTTTGGATTTTCTTTTGTTTAGATAATAACACCCCCAGTTAATCTCTGAGCCAGTACCGTTGCTTATGGGTGAGAATCAACCACACCCTGTATGATGAGTTAGTAAATGCAGTAAATTGGTGTGCAAATTGACCTCCCTGTCAGTAGGTGGCGCTTGCTGGGAAGAGTAAGCTGCAGTGTTGCTTTTGGGTCCCGTGGCTGGCTCTAGTTCCTCAGAAGAAGCACTCTAGTGCCCCAGGTGGGGGGTGGGGCCCTGGAGCTTCCAGGTGGTATCCTTATTCTCATCAGGGGCTGGTCGGGGAGTGAGGCTGGGCATGGCCAAGCTCCATAAATGCTTTTAGCAGGGGTCAAGGGTCTGTTCCCCACCTCTGGGCAAAGTCACCAGGGAGGGGCTGAAGTGGCCCCACTCAACCAGAAAGGATGTGTGTGGGGGTGGGGCTGACTGAGACCCGCAGCCTGGCCGTCTGGAGCAGGCCTTACTCCTTTCCACCCTCCCCTAGTCTGTGGTTTCTTTCGGGCCCCCCGGCAGGCAGGACCTCAAGCCAGCCAAACTCCCCCATGACTATGATGTGGGCTGGGAGGTTCCCTGCCCAGGATCCCAGCGGGAGCTGGGGACACTGCCCTCCTGTGGGAGAAGGGGTGCCCCGCAAGCACACTGCGGCTAGGACACACTCTGCACTCTCACCCCTGATCTGCCCCTGTAGGCACCCACACCTAGTGAGAGCAATTCACAATATCCCCTCTGTGCCCCAGGGCAATGCGATTGGGACCTGGGTGTACGGGATCTGGCATGCAGGCCCGTCCCCAGAGCCTGGAGATCAATCCCTGATCGTGTCAGGGAGAAACATGCTGGTCCCAAGGCACCCACAGGGTGCCCAAGCTGGTTTGATGTCCTTCCGCCTCACTCTGCTGGAGTTGCCAGGCAAGCAGCACCAGGGAGGGCTGGCGGCCAGGGAGCTCACAGTCCCAGCATCCCTCAGTCTGCTGCAGGACCCCAAGACAGGGCTGAGTCCTGTTCCCTGTAGAAGCCTCTGTGTGGTGGCTCAATTGTCTCTCTCAGCAGCCATGGGGTGGGGGAGGGGAAGGGGAGAATAAGAGTCTAGGTGGAGGAAAAGTTCACCCTCTGGTCATCTCTGACGCTCGTTCTGGGAGGCAGTCTGCCCAGAATGACCAGGCTCTGGAGTCACGCAGATCACCCGGGACCCACTGGACCCCGGTGGCTCCTGCATTCTGAGCTGGAATGGGGAAATGTCTGTGTGGGGACAAGCAAGACAGAATCTGAGGGATTGAGGCTCCTGGGGGAGGACAGAGGCACCTGGTGGGTAGGGAAGCAATATGGTGCCTGCTGTCCAGCTGGGGGCTGTGGGGTGGGGTGGGAGGCACCCCAGGGTGGGGGAGCAGGGGGCCTGGTGCCCTGTCTGCAAGAAGCTCTCTGCTCACTGGTGGCAGCAGTCTCGGGGCTCACTTCGGCAGAAGGTCTCTCCAGCAGCTCAGGAGGCCCACAACAGTCCAAGATGGGAGGGAGGGGTATTTCAACTGCTCCACCCACCCTTCTTGCTGGTCTCCAGTCCTCTCAGGGCTTCATCCCCGCCGATGCCTTTCTCTCCAGTTCTACTCCACAACCTCCTCCCATGGAGTCTCCTGTAAGTTCAGACACCACTCAATCCTTGAGTGCTGGCCAGTAACATGAGGTGGGTTCTCACCAATGTCTCCTTGGAGGCCACACTGCTGTGCCCAAATAAATGACACGTGCTTCTTAGGCCTGCCAGCCAGACTTTGGATAGGCCCAAGTCAAACTATGAGATCTCTCTGTGATAGAAATGACATAATCACTCATTCAGTGACTTAAAGCTTGTTGGATGCATGTGCCTCTGTGTGAATGCATGCACATGTGCTCACGTGCATGCATGTGCGTGTGTGATATGAGCGTGCAGGAAGGGAACACAGGACTGGTGGAGGGAGAAAGCCAAAGAAGTGAAGTGTTTGCTTCTTGAGAGAAAATGAAATTCAAAGAGAAAATCATGGCCCTGGGGACTCTGTGACTCTCACCTGCATTCAGTGAGTCTCGGTGAATTTCATTCAGTGAAGCTTTTTATGTAAATCCAAGCAAACAAATTCTGGGCCCTGCCTGGAGTCCTGGGAGGACCAACTCCATTTCAGGAGCCATGGGGGGAAGGTGAACCCAGCAGGAGGCCCCTCCTGAAAGCTGAAGATAAGAAGCTCATCGTGGCCCGCAGGGCTCATTTGACTATTCCTGGGGATAGCTTCTTAGCCACAAAAAATATATATCTGTGGCTTCTTGACACAAATCCAAAATGTCAGTTTTTTTTCAAATTATTTTTGAGCAGCATAATCCCCTTTTGCCCAAAGGAAGCTTTAAATGGAATCTGTCATAGAAAAGAGAGAAAAGCAAGCTGCTCTGCTCCAAGGATGGAAATGGGAACACGGTCACTGTGTCCCACCCACTCGGGTGATGCCCACCCCCCTTCACTCAGGCAACAGAGGTGTCAGCACAGATTGAAAACCTCAAGCTCCTTCATATTCTCCACTTCATAGGTGGGGAACCCTGCCAGTTCCCTGCCTTAATCCCTACCTTCCTTTGTACTCATCTGGGGCCACCCAGGCCTCGGACCACCTGGGGCTCGGACCACCTGGGGCTCAGCATTGACCTAGGCTAAAATTCTTCCTGGAAAAAAGAAACCTTAAAGAGGCCACAGCCAGCACCTGACTGCTGGCTCTGTGACTTTGCCCCGCTGCTAAGGGCACAGACTCTGAAGTCAGAGGTGTGAATCCTTGCTCTGCCACTTAAAGCTGTGTGATTTTGGGCAAGTCACTTAACCTCTCTGAGCCTCTGCTTCATCTTCCATAAAACAGGCATAGTTCCCACATAGTAAGTTTGTGTAAGGACTAAAGGAGTTATTAAATGTCACGAGTAGCAAAAGCATATGCTTACGCAGTCTAGGAGAGTAAGAGAGATGAGTGATCGCTGCCTGGTGGCAAGCAGGGAAGCACAGTGTGACAGGGGACGCCATCACTCACCTCTGGCCGATTGTTCCTGGGGGGGAAGGCAGGCCCATCAAGTGCCATTTTCCCAATATTCCAAGAAAAAAAAAAACAAAAATTCAGATTTTTATATAAAAACTCCCACATTTTAGACCTTGGCAAATAATTCACAGCTTTTAAGCACTGTTCTGGTCAAACAAAACACATCTGGAGGGCCAGGAGCTTGTAACCACAGATGCCAAGTGACAGTCCCTGGCACCTAGGAGTTGCTCACTAAGCTTCACAGGGACGAGCGTGTGCCTCCTCCAACTCCTCCCCCTTTCTTTCTGTCCTGTCCATCTATTGCCTGGCGAGCTCCAAGTTTTTTTCAGAAAGGATGAACTCTTCCTAAGCACGCCCAGCTGAGCCCGGGGCTCCCGGCTACAGATGTCCTGCCCTCCCCTACGTTCCCGTTTGTTTCCTTTTGGACATGTCCCTTCTGCCCAGGGATGTCCGTGGCAACTCTCCACGGGCGGGTGGGTTAAAGGCAGCCCAGCAGCTTCGGAGTGTGTCTGCAGGGTGGGGGGCGTGGTTTCAAAGCACCATCTCTGCTTCCTGCCTCCTAAATTCAAAGCCAGCAAGCATCTCAAGGAGTAAAGAGTCTTTGCTTTGGGCGCCTGAGCCATGCTGGAGTGAGATTAATCATCCTCTCTCAGAGGAACTCGCTGGGGTTCTGGTGGTGTCCTTGGAAGGTCCACATCTGGAGTTGGTCCAGCTGCCTTTCGCTTCCCTGCGTTGGGGTGTGCGTATGTGTGTGTTGGGGGGCCAGGGTTAGGGGCAGAAAGAGATTGGTCTTTATTTTCACTTTTTTATTATTTCCTTCTTTCTTATTTTTTTTTTTTAACAAAAGTCTCTAGGCTTTTGTAGAAATGATGTATTTACTGAAAAAATTTAACTCAGAAAAGTTTAAACAAAGTAAAAAAAAAAAGCAAAAACAAAACAACAAAAAAATATTGCTTCCCAGAAAAATTACTGACAACTCAGTATCTCCCAGATGTTCCTTTGTATGTAGATAAACTGATACAGAAAGGAGTATTTAATTTTACATAGTTGGGCTCATAAAATTTCTGTACAGTTGTGCAATGTGCTTTTTTTTACTCAAACCACACGTTGGGGGATGTCTTTCCCTGGCAGTGTATTTAGATCTGCACCAAGGCTGTGGCAGCAGAATGTTTCGTGCAATCATTCATCAGGTCCCCTGTTGTGAAGATGCACACACTTGTCCTTTCAGGGTCCCCACAGCTTCTCTGGACCTAGAACACTTCACCCCATGCACGGACACCGGGACAGTCTCCTACCTGGCTTTCTGCATTCCAATCCTTCCCCTAGAAAATCCATGCTCCACACTGTAGCCAGAGCGGGCTTTTAACCACGCCCATCAGATCATGCCACTCCTCTGCCTAAAACCCTGGAATCTCTTCCCATCACTCTTAAAATAAAATCCAACCCCCTTACCATAGCCTCACGAGATCTGGCCCTGTCCACCTGGCTTCCTCTGACCTCTTCTGCTAGTCCAAGATCATTCGTTCCCGTCCCAGAACCTCTGCGCTCACAGCTCCCTCTGCCTGCTACCTCCCCCCACCCCCCATCTTTGCTAACCGGCTTTTTCACCACTCAGGTCTCAGCTCAGAGAGCTCCTTCCTCGCTCCCCATCAGGGCTGATTGCCTTCCCCTGCCAGTCATCATCCTCTTACTCTGTTTTTAAATTTTCTTTATAACCCTTATTACTGTGTGAAATTGTCTCATTGATTTGTTTCCATGTTTACTGTTCGTCTTTGCCCCGCACCCCCCAAGGGCAGGGACCTTGTTCACAGCACTCAGAACACTGCCCAGTACCCAGAGGCACTGGAGTAATTACTTATTGGGTATATGAATCGACTTCCCGGCCTCTACAAAACCCCACGCTCTTAAAATCCTTATCCTCCTTTTCCCCTGGTTCTTCCTGCATCTCTTCCTTAAAATAACTGAGCTTGAATGTCTCTCTGCTCCCCAAAGAGCCCGATCCAGAACCCAACTGCAGCCCCCAGTTCCATCTCCCACACTTCTGCTCAGGGACCTCACTCTTTAGCCACACGAAGCTCTGGCTCTCCTGCATACCTTCCTCCCTCTGCCAAGAAGGCTCCTCACGCTCCTTCTCTCCCTCACTTAGCTCCTGCCATCCGGCCTCTGCTGCCCAAACCTTACCCATCCTCAGTCCAGCTACAATGTCACCACCCCTGGGAGCCTGTGCTGTGGCTGCAGGAATGATCTGTTCTCTCTTCTGCACTCCTGCGACACTTTATCTTTTCCACGCTTGGGACGTTAGCATTTTATGTCTTTCAGTATTGTCATTTGCATCTCTAGCTTAATCTTTCTGACCAGATTATGAATTCCTTGCTGGCAGAGACTGACCCCTTTGTAACAGCTAACATGGAGAAAGTATACTGTATATATTAGCTCTTTTAATCCCCACTGGGACAATATCAGCTGGGAACTGGAATTGACCTCATTTTACAAATGAGAATTCAAGAAACTTGCCCAAGGCGACCCAGCTAGTGAGAGGTGAAGCTAGGATTTGAATCCACAGCCTGAACGCTTAACCATGAGACTTAAGCGATTCATCCTGGCACCTGTGGCAAAACCCCTTTTGTGTTGTTTCCCATCTCCCTGTTCAACAGTAGCTGCAGGCCCTCAGCTCCCCAAACCCCGGGCCTTTGAAGTGAAGGGCCTTTGGGGATACTGGTAGTGTTAAGAGAAACAAATCAAAGGACTGAAAGCTTCCATCTGCATCCGAGAGTCTGCCTGCGGGGCTCTGCGTCCTCACTCGCTGATGACTCAAGAGTCAGGCTCACAGAGCAAACTGTGTAAGTGTTTGCAATCAGTTCAAAGCCGCTCGCCACCCAGTATCAGCAGTTAGAAACTCTCGGCCAGCCTGGTTTCATCACTCTCACTCATTTCCCCTTTCCCACGTTGCTTCGAAGGAAATCTTAGAAATCACATGCTGTTATATGTGGTTATAAAGAAGCCAAAGATGGCGTCTATATATTGGCCCCTACGTTGTTTATTTCTTCACCACAGATTGAGACCCATCAAATTTTCGCTGTTTTCAAAATAGCCCCAACAAGCAGATTTTTGGTCACGTAGAGCTGGCTGGCTTTGCACAGCCTGGGAAACCTCACCTGGCTGATCATACGGCCTTGTGGTCATGAGCCCACAGCTGCCAGGGGCCTTCAGAGTTCTCTTCTGACTCAGAGACTCCCCGCCATCTAGACACCTAAGTCACCTCTCTGATCCCCCTCTCTCCCGGTGTTCCTTTGCCCTTTTCCGCTTGTCCCCTGGCTGCCCTAGGCCTCTAGATGGCCTCATGCCACCAGGGACTCCCCTTCATGCAACCTTGTCCAAGTGCCACCCAGTAAAGCTTATTGCGTGTTAATGCCTCTTGTGGTCATGGTTTTTCTTGATCAGCCTCCAAATCCCTTGGATCCTCTAGCATTATTTCACCTGTCAAAATTTCACTATTTCCAAATGTAAGAAATCCTTAAAAAACTACAATACACTACCACACCTAAAAATTAATACTATTTCCTTAATATTATTGCATTTCTAGTCAATGTTCATTATTTCCAATTGTCTCATAAATGTCTTTTTTCCCCGTTTATTTGGATTAGGATCCAAATAAGGTCCATTACATTTGGTTCAGCTGTTATGTCACTTAAGTCTCTTTAATCTACATAGTTCCCCCTGCACCCTTGTATCTCTCTCTCTCTCTCTCTCTCTTCTCTCTCTCTCTCTCCCCTTCAATTTGTCCAGGTGTCCTGTAGAGGTTCCCAAAGGTAAATGAATTTTACAGATTGCATCCCCATGGTGTTGACATGTTCTTCTGTCCTCTGTAGTTAGGTCTAGAGCCTTGGTCAGGTTGTTTCAATTTTTTCCGGCAACACTGTTTCATAGGTGGTGCTGTGTTCTTCTACTACGAGATTGACAATGTCCAACTGGCTCACTGATGTTAACAGCTGTTGCCGCACATTGTCAGATTAATTCATTCATCAGGGGTTGCAAAATGGTGATTTTCTTCTGCATGTATTAACTGGAATTCTTCTAGAAAGGGAAATATCCCCTCCTTTACTACTTGCTTTCCAGTGATACATCTTTTAGTAGAAAATGCAGGACAAATGCTTGATTCTTTCCATTTCTTCACCAATATTCAAAATGATGAGTTGATTATCTTGCATCATCCAGCGGTGTTCAATTAGTCTGGTTTTGTTTTAATATCATAATGAATTCATAGATTTAAACATATTGACTGTCTTTCAAAAAAGGTTGGGGACCACTACATTAAGGGCTGTTTTTAAGCTTTGTAAAGGTGTGTTTTGATTAGTCCTTACTCTGGAGCTAGAATGGCCCTATACCCTAAAGTGTGGCTTTTTCAGGATTTCAGTTGAATGCCCTGGATATGCAGCAGTTCTCTCCACTCTGGATGATAAGAACTCATGTGTCTCCCAGAACTGTGACTTTTGGAATCTGTATTCAGCTCACAGATCCTCTGTAGCTGTTCTCTGCCAGGCTTTGCAGAATCTAGTGCTGTGCATTTATTCTTTATATTCAGCAAACGACTCAAGGGAACTCCACGTAGATTTCAGAGCTCTTTGCATGCAAAGTCCCTCTCGTCTGGTACCCAGACCTGTGATTCCAACTGGCTTGGCAGCCTTGAACTTTAATCTGTGCCCCTTATCTCAGCAAAACTTCTGTGCTCTGCTTGGAGTTCACTTCCCTGTGTTGTATGATCTGGAGCAGTGCCTTCTAGAAGAGAGCTAGCGCAACTTCTCTAATGGATTACAATCCTATACTGCCTGTTGTACAACATTTAAAAAGAGTCACTTCATATATTTTTTCCATGTGCAAAGACTGATCCAGTCCCAGTTACTCTATCATAACCTGAAGCAGAAGTCACATTTTTATTTTGTTTTTTAATTATATAGAACATTTATTTACATGATTCCAAATCAAATCTACAAAACAAGATTTATTCATGAAAGTCTAGCATGTATTCCTGTACCTTCCACTCTATTCCCTTTACCTCTGTATATGTAGCAATTAAAAATTACAGTTATGGTTTATTTTCTATTTTTTCTTTTGTTAATATTATATAAGCAGGTATGTGTGTGTATGTTTTGTATTCATGCCTTACTTAGATACATAGTAGTATACTCTAAAGACTTTCCTCCAGCTTGCTTTTTTTATGTAACTATATATGCTAATGATCTCTCCATACTAGTATAAAGATATATTGCTCATTCCTTCATTACAATTGCATAGTCCTCAATTGTAAGTGTCTTAACTTGTCCTGGTTTGGTCAGGATGTCCCAGTGTTAGCACTGAGAGTTCTGGGCAAACCAAGTAGGCTGGTCATCCTGTCATTGTATGAGTATACTGTAGTTTATTCCATCAGTCTTCCTTGGATAGATATTTTAAGTTGTTTCCAATTTTTTACTACTACAAATAGTTGTTCAATGAAGAGCCTTGTATATACATCTCTTTATATTTTGCCAGTGTATTTTTGTGTTGTAGTTTTTAAAAATAGGATTGCTGGTCCAAAGGTAAATGTGTATGTAAATTTTCCAGATACTGTCAAATTCTCCTCCATAGGGATTGTATAATACAGTTCTGCATTTATACCAGCAGAGCTTGAGAGCCTGTTTCTTCACAGTTTCACCAACAGTTTGTCAAGCTTTTATTTTTTTTTCCAATTGAATAGGTGAGAAATTATACCCCAATGTAGTTTTAATGCATATTTCTCTTATTATGAGCAAGTTTGAGCATCCTATCAAAAGGTTAAGAGCCACTTGCATTTCTTTCTCTGTGGTCTGTTGGTACAATTCCGTAGCCTATTTTTCTATAGGCTTATTGGCCATTTTCTTCTCCAATTTTGGAATCTCTTTTATATATTAGATATATGAACTCTTTCTCTGTGACATAAGCTGTAAATATCATTCCCAATTTGTCATTTATCTTTTCCCTTTGCTTATAACATCTGCTATGCAAAAAAAAATTTTAATGAAATTAATTTAGCTGTATTTTCTCTTATTGCTTATGGATTTTGAGTCAGAGGAATGATTTCTCCTTTCTCAGACTATAGAGGAAGTCAACTACACTTTCTTCTAGTACTTGTATGGTTTCCTGTTTTCACACTTACATTTCTGATCCATTTGGGATTTATCCTGGTGAATGACATGAGGAATGGAGCCACTTTTATCTTTTTCTACGTGACTCTATCTATTAGCATTACTTAAAAGTCTATTGTTTTCCCACTGATTCAAACTGTTACCTTTCTGATATATTACATTTGTATGTGAAATTGGGTCTTTCTCTGACTTTCCTGTTCTGTTTCATTTCACTTACAGCGGTTTTACAGCATGTTTTAGTCTCTATTAGGGCTAGCCCTCCTTTTTGTTGTTCCTCCGCATGATTTTCCTTACCATTCTGATTTGTTGTTCTTCCCAATGAACTTTATAATCAATTTGTTCAGCTACAGAAAAAACCTTGATGATATTTTCATTGCTATTGCCTAGGGTTTATATATTAACTTAGGGGCAATTATCATTTTTATGATGTTGATTCTTCCTCTCCAAGAATACAGTATCAGATGACATTTCTTACAACCTCATTAGATTAGGGAGTTGGCGAAGTGCTCTGTGTGATCATGTGGCTGAGAACTATTGGGTCTTACAAGTCCTCCTGAGCCCGTCCCTGTGCCAGCTCTTCCAGGAAGCCTGCCTTGTTTTCCAGGGAAATGATCTCTCCATCCTCTTCAGATCTTATGGTTCACATTAACACTTTAACCATAGGTTCTATCTATACATACATATACCCTACTTTCCCTTCTGGGCTAAGCGTTCTCCGGGAACTGAGTATGTATTGTAAATCACAATACTACTGATAAAAGCTAAATTAAGAGTAGTGACTGTGAGTCTTCCTTTCACTTAAGCACTTAGAGGCCATGGTAGGGTTATTAATTGGCCTGATTTCCATATTGTCATGGTCTCAGGGAATGGGGAAGCCAGAGGAGAAGGAGAGGTGGGGAATGGCTGGTCCATGGAGCCATCAGAACATACACAGTAATTATTAATTAAATTCGCTGCCTGATATGAGTGAAGTTTGTGGCACCTCAAAACAATTACAATGGTAACCTCAAAGATCACTGATCACAGGTCAGTATAACAAATATAATCATAATTAAAAAGTTCAAAATATTGTGAGTATTACCAAAATGTCACATAAAGACACAAAGTGAGCATGTGCTATTAGAAAAATAGCACCAACAGATTTGCTCAATGGAGAGTTGCCACAAACCTTCAGTTTGTGGAAAACAGTATCTGTGGAGAGCAAGGAAGCGAAGAGCAACAAGGCAAGGTGTGCCTGTACCTGCTGCCTCTTTTAGACCAGGCACACACTCTGCAATTTTCCTCCCACCGCCTCGTTTTTCTTACCTACGTGAGCCCTGAAGGCATTTGAGTCTGTACCTGCTTTCCTTAAAAACCACTGGAAAAAGGAAGGAATGAAATCTCTGACCCTGGGACATGGTGAGTGCTCAGCCGATCCTCATGGAATGAAGAAATCCCCACCTACCAATCCGTTTCCGAGAGTCTAGTTGACTTAGCAAAGGTCGCGAGGCCAGTGGGTGGCAGAGAAAGGGACGCACAGGGCTCTGCCTGGCTGCACAGCCCGGCGAGGCGTTTGACGGCAGTCCCCGTGCTGGCCCACGTGTCCTTTTCCACATATTAGCTGGTTAATGGCCACAGACTTGGTCTCGAGTCCTTAACTATCTCGGCTGTTCTCGGTTGGAACATTAGTAACCGCCCCATTAACGCAGACCCTCGGGAAGGAGGCTCGGGCCTGGGGGGACAAATGGGTACTAAGTGACTCTATAGCTCCGTAGAGTCAGCTTGGAGTCTCTTTTCCTTTTTATTTGTCTTTTCACGTAGGCCCTTAGGCCTGGCCGAGTCTGCTGGCAGCACTGGGGGGCACCATGGGAAGGCAGCTTGAGGGTCGCCCTGGGCTGGGGGGCGGTCCCCATCCCTCGGGGGGTCCTTTACCTCTTGAGAGGGAAGAACAGGGGCTCTGGGGTTTTCTAGGCTTCTCCTTCTCCCAAGATTCAGGAACTTCATCCGAATGTTGCCTTGAAAAAGAGCAGGCAATTGTTTTTTCACTCAACAAACGAGCAATGAGTGCCTCCTCCAAGCTGGTGGAGAAGCTTGGGGAGGATTCAATAGACACGTTCCCGCATTCTGGTGGGAGAAGCAGAAAAAACGAGTCTGCAAGAAAAAGGTCCCCTAATAGGGGGATAGGTGCTGAGGGGATGCCTAGTGGGAGCACCATGAGGATGCCGACTTCCAGCTGAGACCTAAAGGACGAGGGGAGGGAGCTAGGAGGAGCTGGAGCAGTGTCCCCGGAAAGAGGGAATGGAATGTGAGAGGACCCAGAGGCAGATCTGAGGGGCTGAAAGCAGCTTAGTGGGCTGGACCGCAGAGGGTAAGGGGCAAAGGAGAAGGCAGGAGGCGACGCATGGGCCTGGGCAAGCAGCTGACAGCTAAATTGCAGTGAGCACTTCCTATTCGCTGTATTAAACATTTTCTTATGTAACAGGATGTTGGGGAAGCTTAGCCTTTACCCAGGGTCAGGCATCTAAGGTACAGGGCAAAGGATCAAGAAGTGCTTTTTTTGCCCTCTTTTGATGGAGACTGCCAGCCACGGGGTCCAGACATGCTCCCCAGGGCAAACTGGAAGGCGGCAGAATGAGTCGTGTCACCCCTGGCCAGCTCCAAATGCCTCTTGTGGTTTGTAATTGAAAATTAAGTCAGGCGAACTTGTGCTGAGGCAGGAGGACTGCTTGAGGCCAGGCGTTCAAGGCTGCGGTGTGCTGTGATCATGCTTGTGAGTAGCCACTGCACTCTAGCCTGGGCAACATAGTGGGACCCCATTTAAAAAAAAAAAAAAGAAGAAGCAAAAGAAAACTAAGAAGGAGAGAGCAGAGTTGTGGTCTTGTTGGTGGGGAGTGGTGTTCCTGGTGAGAGCTTTCTTTCCTCCCCCTGTATATCTCTCCTTTCGGCAGGTCAAAGGGGGGGGCTGGAAGGTCTCCAGGGGAATTCCTCCTGCGGTGTGGGGGACCCTGTAAGAAGGGACACTGACAAGTCATTGCCAGCTGGACATTCGCTGAGGGGCAGAGCCTACAGTCCTGGTCTGTGCTGCCATGGGAACCGAGTGTAGTGAGTGAGCTCAGCATGTGGGTGTCCTGCTTGGCATGGGTCCCCTGGAGTTTGGGGGTGAACTTGGAGACTGATGCTAGGAGGGGAGGGAGGAGAGCTGCAGCTGCCTGGGCAGCTGGGTGAGGAGAGAGTCGGTGTGTGGTATGTGCCTGAAGACCCCAAAGACCGGGTGGTCAGGGGTTCTTGCAGCTCCCCATGAAGGAGTCTGAAAGTGTCCAAAAGAGGCTGCAGCTGGCCAAGGGGGGCTCCGTGCACCCTGAGAGGAGATGGGCTCTTGGTATGGCTGAAGCATGCATGGGGTCCTTCTCTGGGTGGTCCTCAGAGCTGTCAATAAGCTAAACTGAATGCCACCCCCCAGAAAAAGTAGCACCAATACAAAGACCACATTATCAGCAGAGACGAGCAGCATCATGCGGAAAGACACTGATTGTTGGGAGGATAGAGACAGCTCCCCACGCACCAGACAGTCAAATGTGCAACACGTCAGCTGCCCGCCTTGGACACTGGATGCTAGAGGAGGAAGGAGAGACCTGGAACAGAGAGGGGGATGTAGACATTGCTCTGAGGTACTTGGTGGGGTGCGGAGGGAATGAGCAAGCCAAGCCCCTTCCCTACTTCCGGCCCTGTTTCTTGAGCTATGGGTCCAACCCACACTAGAAGGAAGGAATAAATGAGATTTAAATCAAGCAGGAGTTTTAAATTGAACTGAACTTTTAATGACCGGAATGTTTTGGTATCTGCTAAAGTCATCACTACCAAATGGGTAAGGTTTGACTCGGTACAACTGGAGGCAAAAAGAGAAGGGTAAAAAGGCCATTTCTTGTTAGTGACTCAATAAATCAGTTGCTTGTTCATTGTATCACTGAATCCTCAAAACAATCATCTAAGGCAGGTACTGTTACTGTCCCAGTTTTAGAGATGAGGGAACCAAAGATCCAGGAGGTCAAGGAATTTATTAATAATTAAAATCCCATAGCTAATGAGTAGCTGAGCTGGGATGTGAAGTTGCACTGCTGGGCTCTAACGCTAAATCATCGGACAGCATCACCTGCCAGAGGGGGCCCAAGCTGCTGCCCACGCAAGCATCTTCTCTCTTGGCCACTCTCTGAATGCATCCGGAGACGGCAAGCTTGCTATCTGCACAGACATCTTATTCCATTTTCAGATGGCTGTCGAAATAGTAGCTACTTCCATTTTTATAGGGCTCTGTGGTTGACACGATAAATATTTGCGGGGCACCTACTACTGTGCTAAGGTCTGTGAAGGTATGAATATCAGAGCTCCTCGGTGCTCTGAGAAGAGGGCTCAGAGGGCACTTCTTTCATTTGTCTCGTGCACATGAGGGCAGGAGGCACAGAGAAAGACTGATGACTGGCCTGAGGCCACACCAAGCCGGGACCACCACCACCACCAACAACCACCGGCATTTTTTGAGCGCTAGTTTGCTATGTGCCAGGCACGGTGCTAAGTGCTCTACATAGTCCCGTAAAGCTTGAGAACTCCTGTCTCGTACTGTCTCCACTGCCTCAGCTGTCCTTCACAAACCCCCATTCCTGATTCCCGCTTTTCTCCATGGAGCCTGCGGGCAGAGGACTGATTCCCTGGCTTGGGGTGGGCCCTGTGGTGGGGAGCCCGGGAGTGGCATGAGTCTTAGAGAAGGGCAGAGAATTTGGCTTCTTTCCTTACCCCGGCTCATCACACCTGCTGCTGGAGGAGAAAGTGCTGACAGTTCAAACAAAGGGTCCTGATTAATATCTCATCCTCTGTAAATGAGTAAAGACCTCTCTGCATGCACAGCTTAGCTGCTTCCTTTGTGTCCTTTATTGTCCCCATGCCTTGGCATAGCATGAGCATGGCCTCGGGCTTTACTGCTTCAAACTCTTAGCCAGACTGTGTCAAACCCCTTAGCTTGGCAGTGGGCCCCCTGGCCCTATGCTCCTGCTGAGCTGTCTTCTCTCCAGTCTTACCACTACACAACTGGTAGTCAGTCTACCCTGAAAAAGTGTGGGTTCAAATCCCAGCTCTGCCATTTCTGGCTTTGTGATCATTGGTGAGTTACTTAATTTCTTTGCCATATAGAATGCGAATGATGAAAAGAGTGTCTATCCTGGAGTTAACATCCTGGTTGGGAAGACAGATGCTAAATAAGTAAGCAGTCACATGCGTGAGAATTTCAGTCATTGATAAGTACCATGATGGAGAGTGACTGAGGTCAAGGGGGCTTCTCGGAGGAGGTGCTCTTTGACTAAGATATTAGTGATGAGAAGGAGCTGGGCCAAAGAGGATGTGGGAGCAGCTGGCTCCAGGCGGACAGGAAAAGGGAGTGAGCGGGATGAGGGAGTGGGGCTCTGGGCCAGCTCTCTGGGGAGAGCTGGCAGGGGAAGGGCTCGGTTGGTTGGAGGGGGTCCCTGGTGCTAAAGGATGGCTGGGAAGGTTGGCCAGGCCGCTTATACACAAGGGGCATTTTGAGGGAAGATTAAGATTAACTTCATCACATCTGCACACTCCTTTTTGCCACATAAAGTGACATATTCCCAGGTTATGGAGATTAGGACATGGACATTTTGAGGGATCATTATTTTGCCTATCATCCTGGACTAACTACTGAGTAAGGACTCTCTCTTTTTTTTTTTTTGAGATAGGGTCTCACTGTTTACCACGCTAAAGTGGCCATCACCATCATAGCTCACTGCAACCTCAAACTTCTGAGCTCAAGCGATCCTTCTGCCTCAGCCTCCCAAGTAGCTGGGACTACAGGCATGTGCCACCATGCCTAGTGAGTTTTTTTATTTTTTTGTGGAATTTTTTTTATTTTTTTGTGGAGACGGGGTCTTGCTCTTGCTCAGGCTGGTCTTGAACTCCTGGCCTCAAACAATCCTCCCGCCTGAGCCTCCCAGAGTGCTAGGATTACAGGCGTGAGGCACCGCACCTGGCTGAGTAAGAAATCTTGATATAATGAAAAGAGTGCTGAGGTGCAAATCAGGAGCCCAGGATTTTAGTCTGGACCCTGTGTTGACTCATGGTGGGACCTTGGGCAATGCCTTACTTACCTCTCTGGGCTTTGGGTAGATATAAAATGAAGGGCTGGACCAGACGATCCATCTCACAGGTGCCTTCCAGCCTCCAATTCATATGATTCTACAGACAAGCTTGAGGCTTGGGGTCCTATCCGGCCGCACTTTCCATCTGCATGTGCCCATCTCTTCCCAGCGCAAGGAGAAGGGAGCCTGCCTTAGGACGAGACCAGAGAGCAGCAGATCCCCTCCCCCTTTCTCTTCCTTTCCACCGTTTGCCCTCTGGGCCTTTCATCCAGAAGGACTTTGAAACCCTGCTATTGATTTCCAGTCACCCCAGGTCATACTCTCCCACTCTCAATCTTCCTTTAAGTAGAGGTATGGAAACTTAATTTGAAAAAAAAAAAAAAAAAAGACTGCCCACATGATTTCAGGGGCTGGGCTGACAGAGTAGCTCCTCCAGGGGGCACAGCACCTGGGGAGAAGCACAGAGAGGCCCTTCATTATGCATTTCTGATGTGAGCACACCTGTTCTTCCATTTGCATTCAAGGGCTATTCAAGCCGTGGGCTCCCAGTAGCTACTGAAAAAAGAAAGTGGAAAACCAAATTACTTTTTTTTGCCAAACAGGAAGTTTGCTTTGTTGGAAAGTGGACTGGCTGCCTGTTGGGCCTCTGTATTTTCCGGTAGCCAAGCAGTTGATCTTCCCAGCTGGGATCCCGTGGCTGATCACCTCCTCCATCCATTTTTTCATTGACATAATTGTTTATTAGCATCTATTTTTTAAAATTGCATGGTAGTTAGCACATGCACTTGGAAGTCAGATGTTCATTCGATACATGCTTATTAGGCATCTGCTCTTTGTTGGGTGCTGTGCCAAGTACTGGGGACAAAGTAATAAGCAAAACAGAGAAGGTCCCTGGCCTCGTGAGCTTGTTCTGACAGAGGAGGCTGGTGGTAATCACATGACCTCACAAAACGTGGAATTACAGACTGTGGTCAATGCCATGAAGGAAAAACTGGGGATGCTTTGGAAGCTCATTACAAGAGGGCATGACTTAGTTTAGGGGTTAGGAGTGTCTGCCCTCGGGAATAACTTTTGAGCCAAGATCTGAAGATCTTAAGCCAGAGCTCACTGTGTGAAGGAGGGTGCGTGCTACAGGCTGCCGTACCTGCTCAGGTAAAGGCCCTGAGGCAGGAAGCTGAGCAAGTTTAAGGGCCTCAGAGAAATGCAGAGAGAGGAGGGAGAAACAACACATAATGGAAAGTTTTGAATTTCTTAATTCTATGATAAAGCCTGTGAACAAGTTAACAACAACCTTCAGTGTTCTCATCCATAGAATGGGCATGATAATACCTTCCTTAAAGGGTGGCTGTGAAGATTTACTGAGATAAAGTATGCAAAATGCCCAGAACCTGGTTTATGACAATCCTTGAATAAATGGTAGCAACTAGTTTATGTCTACATGCAAGGTGGGCGGTGGCTAAGAGCTGTGGGGAAAGATCAATCAGGCTGGATCTGTGCTTTTGAGCAGTTTCTAGCACAGTCAGAAAGATGAGCAACAGCTGGCCTGTCAGTGTGCTACAAGAGTTTCTCTGCTGAGCATGTTGTGGGAGGTGAGTGCAGAGGAGGGAGCGCCGGTCCTGCGGGGAGTCAGGGAGGGCTGCTTGGAGGGGGAGGTATCTGACATGCACAATCAATATGAAGCACACGTAATTCTTTGTCTTCCTGAGAGCATCTGGGAAGCAGAGAGAGAAAAACAGCTGCGTTCCCTGCCCTCCTGCCAAAGCGAAGGAACTCAGAGGTGTTGCTTCTCTTATTAATCCAGCTGTGAGCATTTTTTAGACCAGCTGTCCTCCCATTCCCGAGCTCCTGAGGAATGAGGCGCAGAGCCTCCGAACAGCATCATTAAAATGCTTCCCAGAAAGAGACTGGAGTCAGCGGGTGAGAAGCTAACAGTGGCACCACCAGGCTGTGCAAGTGGCAGGGAGGAGACAGAGACAGAGGCTGAGGCTGAGGCAGGAAACGGTTCGCGTCTGGCTCTGCACCAACGTGTGGAACAATCTTGGACACGTCCCCTCACCTCTGGGCCTTGGTTTTCTCACCTGCAAAATGAAAGGATTGGCCTAGACGACCTCTGATGACATTTGTTCCCCTGTCATTCTGTTTCTAAAAGGACACTGTGAAATGGTTATGTTACCCCCTTACTAAAATTTTGGAGGCCATTTCCCTGATAGAACATCGGAGAACATGGAGGTAAGTCCCCAGGTCAACCTTTTTACATGTAAAATCCACACAATTGCGACGTCAGTTTGTGTGGGAGCCTAAACTATACCTGGCGAGCTAATTAACTTTACTCCATTTTCCTAAATCTAACCTTGGTATTTCCAAGAAATATGTGATTACGGGCAAGTCATTTAACCTTTCCAAGTCTCTTTCTCTTTCTTGAAATGAAGGGGTTCGACTAAATCATCTTTTTGTGGCCCCTTCGCCTCTCATTTCCTCTGCTGCTGTTTATTCATGGCTTTGATCCTGGTGTAGCTCACTCATCTCCAGGGCCAAGTGAGTTGTGGGAAAAGCAACCTAGGTGAGCACCATCCCCCTCAACCTCCTGTTGCGATGGGAATAAAGTCATGTGTTTAATGATGCCTTTCGTAGACCCACAGAATAGCAAAGTACTTATAAATGGGAGTTAGGCCTGCCTACTGCTTAAAGTTGTTATGAGGATTAAATGTGCAGTGTTTTCCAGGAAATGTCTATCTACTGTAAGATAAAACGCAGTTTGTCTGATCAATGTGCAATGACCCTCAGCTTTAGGGTTAGAGAAATAGGGAGTGGTGGGAATTGTGCCCAAGTACAGAGTGTATTTTCCCTTCAAATGTGGCAGCTTGTTCCAGCAACTATAACATTGTAGGTTCCAGTGTTGCCAGATCTGATTTTTTTAAAGAGGAACCTGGATTTTCATGTGAAATTGCTTGATTTTTTACATATTGGCTTGCATTTTTTTTTTTAAACAACACTATGCAGGCCAAATTAAGACATAGCTGCAGCCAGAATGTGCCCCAGAGTTTGCCAGTTTGTAATCTTTATTAAGTGCTCAATGATCAGTAGGAAAAATCCCGATCCTCTAATTTAGCTCTCTCAACAACCCCATTTTACAGACGTGGAAACTGAGGGTACGAGAGGTGAAATGACTTCTCCAATGTTTCATGGCTAGATTATATTAGAGCCGGGATTCTAACTCAGCTCTTTTAACTCTTGGTCTGGTGCCCTTTCTGCCAAGCCACAGGAATCCTTCTTGAAGCTCAGAGCCTCGATTGCTAAACTGGCTGGGGCTGACTAGAAGCCCCTTGGGAGCTCAGGGCCTGGAGACACAGCACTCCCCACCTCTCTCGCATATCTTTTCCTGCAGTGCTTGCAGGTAACGGTGGTTTGAGGTCGTCCACAGACCCTCGACCCATGTGCCTACGTGTAACACCTGCAGCTCAGTGGTGGCTCAGGACAGGGGGTAGGGGGTGATTCAGAGCTTCCAGGGACCCCAAACCTCCCAGCTCTGCCCATTTTCCCTGACTCAGAGTCACAAAATGTCTTTTAGTTGCAAGGTGTCTTAAAAGGTTACAAGACAAAGTAATTTTCAATACAATATAATTTTTCAGATATAATTTCCATTGCATTGAAATACTTGGGCCTTAGCAAATTTTAAGCTAAAAATGGATGGTTGTTTATTTTTAACGGAACCAGATTGGCAAATGAAAATCTATCATTCCTATTAGAGAGAGCCGAGCATGGCTCTAACGGAGCCTTTCAGACCCCTCCCCCACACATCCGCTTCCCCAGCGCATCCTCCTCTTTGGGGAGCCGGATATGTCTTTCAAAATCTCTCACTTGGGCCCCAATTCTCAACCTTCATTTCCTTCACTTTAAATTCTAGTGCAAACCAGCCCAGGCCTCCCGTCAGCACTCCTCAGCTCTGACAGGCTCTCTGCTCGCCGGGAAGTCCGCTCTGCTCCAATCTAAGAACCTTGTTAGGGGTGACTTGGATGTGTACCGTTGGCAAATCGCTTCTGGAAACATTTTTCCCACTTTGGCAGGAGATGGAACAGGGACTGTCCCGCTGGGGGAACGGCATGGCTTATCAGCCTTAGCTCCAGTGCCGTGTTCTTTACTGGGGTGTTCATAATTTCTTTTCCCTCAATTGCTTCCTCTCAAAGGTATTTGCATTTAAACAAGAGTTTGCTCCCCCGCTGATTATTTTCTCCTTCTTTGATTCCATTGCAGAGGCAGCCAGAGTTGCTGGCATGTTGATGTCTGGATGGGCTCCATGGCAACAGCCAAGGAGTTGAATGGCGTAAACTTCGCCTCTTTCCTTTTGCAGATACCCTTGGCAGAGTAGGTACATTTAGGAGAAATTACAAGGAAGTGAAACCAGAACTATTTGTCACCTCTGGGTCTTCTGGGTCTGCTTCAAAAACCTCTGGCTACATTGCAATGAGGAACTCCCTTGGGTGATGTTGTAAAGCCAAGGGCACCTGGTTCTGTCTGGGGAAAATGGCACAAGGAACAGGAAAAACAAGGTTCCAGGGTCTGCCCTGTCACCAACCAGTGGCATGACCTTGAGCAGACAGGTGATCTCTGGTTAACTTGGGTGTTTTGTACACTGCAGAGTGAGCCCCCTGAGGGGCTTAGTTCACCTTGAACTCTAGCAGAAGAGTTCCGCATATTAAGCACAGAAGCTTTGTTGTCACATAGAGCAGGTCCAAAACCCAGCTGCATTATACAAGGCTTGTGACTTCAGACTAATAGCTTGACTGTTTTAAGCCTCAACTTCCCCATGGGGTAAACTGGGGCTGTAGTATATGAGAGTATTGTTCTCAGTTCTTCACACCCTCCCTCTACGATGTGACCATGCAGGGCACACATGTGCACCGGAGTGTATTTTCTTGTCTGATGGATGTTGAACTTGGCCACGTCACTTGCTTGGGCCAATGGAATGTCATGGACTTGCTGTGAGCAGAAGCCGTAGTGTACTTACTTCCAAGGTTTGGTTTGGTTCTCACACCCTAGATCCACCATTGGAAGAACATGTACGCTATAGAGTCTGGTCTAAGGAGAAACAGGACACACACACACACACACACACACACACACGGAAGAGACTGGAACCCAGTCTTCAGTCTGGAGACAACCAATGGCTTGAAGCTGATCCCTTCCCAAATGGCCTGCAGACCCATGAACTAGAAAATGAAATTCTTTTTATTATAAGCCACAGAGTTTTGGGGGTAGTTTCTTACACAGCGTTATTGTGGCCATAGATGACGAATATAGAGAAGGTATAACAGTGAGGATTAAAAGAGAATATGCCTGTGTTACCCAGAGGTTGGCCGTCGCCATGTGCCACTGCTTCGTTCAGTCTGCGTTAGCTCCAAAGTAGGACTTTGCACTTGATCAACCCTCCCTGCCCCGCCCTGTCAAATCTAGTGCACGACCTCCAGAAGGAACATACATTTTACTAAAGATTTTCCTGGGGAGGTGGAGCAGAAGGCTTATACCACTCAGTGCACAGCAGTTTACATCAAATCCTTTACAGATGTCTCCTTTTCCCTTCAAAGACTGTTCTGGGCTACCAGCCGTCTGCTCATCACTCTCTATCTGCTCCCAAAGCCCATGCTCCCTCCGAGGCCCTCCTTATCACTCTCTGTATTCTCAGAGAGAGGAAGTTAGCTTTAGCCTGCCTTCCCCGCCCAATCTTGTCTCCTGTACCCATTCCTTAATGTTATCTTCAGGCGTAGTACACCCAAGTCCAGCAGCAAGGGATTCTGCAGTTGTCAGGATGCATCCCCTGAGACGACGTAGCAGACATTATCCTTGCTCTGTCTGTATCCCCTTGGTACTCACTCTCCCAGACCATCTCTTCTGCTTCTTTATGAGCATACCTGTGACTTTTTTTTTTTTTTTTTTTTTTTTTGTTGAGACAGAGTCTCACTTTGTTGCCCAGGCTAGAGTGAGTGCCGTGGCGTCAGCTTAGCTCACAGCAACCTCAGACTCCTCGGCTTAAGCGATCCTACTGCCTCAGCCTCCCAAGTAGCTGGGACTACAGGCATGCGCCATTATGCCCGGCTAATTTTTTTATATAGATTTTTAGTTGTCCATATAATGTCTTTCTATTTTTAGTAGAGACTGGGTCTCGCTCAGGCTGGTCTCGAACTCCTGACCTTGAGCGATCCACCCGCCTCGGCCTCCCAGAGTGCTAGGATTACAGGCGTGAGCCACCGCGCCCGGCCACCTGTGACTTTTTGTCTAAAGACTTTGTGCAGCCTACAGACGAGCAGGCCAGAAATGTCAGGAGTTGGCTTTGTTGAGTGGTGAGTGGGAGTTGGTGGATAAATACCTTAGCTTCCTCACTCTTGGATGGAGCAACTCTGAGGCATGTTCCACACTGTCTCCCTGGGGACCGCAGGAGATTTGAGCCCCAGGTGCCCACAGCAGTCATCCTCTCATGATGACACCCAGTAATGCTTCTTTCCCATCTATATCTTTCTTAACCCACTTCCTTACCGCCATTTCTCCAGATCACCTCCCAAGTAAACTACATGCACTCTGGTCTGTCTCAGGGTCTTCTGGAGGAACTCAACCTCAGACAGATGGTGTGTATGCACACGTGTGTGTGCGCACGTACATGTGTCAATGTATATAGAAAGTGCATGTGCTATTAAGAGCAAGTAAATATTTTTCTTGCTATAAACAATGGTTCCCGCCTCTCTTAATGCAGTGTCAGGCAGATAGTCAGCCCTCCATACATGGTGGCCATACTAATAAAGACGATGACAACTCTGGCAAGGGTGAATCTCTGCACACTTTGGCTGGGGTGCACTTGGCATTGTCCCCCAGGAATCTTCTTGGTAGACTCTTCTTGCTTGTTCCTCATGGGCATCTGTTTTACTTGCACCCTCTAGTCTGGCTTTAATAGTAATAATAGCCCATAACTTCTAAAGTACCCCTTAGAGTTTATAAAATGAATTAATATTCATTCACTCACTTATTCATTCATGCAACCATTAGTTTTCAAATCCCGATTATATGCCAGGCATTGACGAAGGTGCTGGGAGAACAGCAAGAACCAAGACTGGCAAGGTCTGTGCCCTCATGGAACTAATGTTCTCGTGGGGGAAAGGCACACAATTTAATGAGCTAATTTAATTAATTCATATACTAAATAAATATTTAAAAATATAAATATTACAAATAAGCAAGAGTGTAAACAGCACTATTGCTAAGTGCTACATAGAAAACAGAGCAGGACAGTGTGATAGGGAGGGACAGGGGCACTCTTAGGTGGGTTATCAGGGCCAGTGACTGCAGGGAGAACAGGTCGCTGGGAGTTCAGATATTTAGGGGATGGAGATGATACATTTCATCTTGGAATCTTAAAACAACTTTACCAGGCATCTATTCTTCTTCCTCTCACCCCCCCTTTTTTTTTTCTAATGAGGAAACTGTTTTCAGAGAATCTGGTAACTCGCCCTAAGTCACAGAGGAAGGAATTATGGCTTGAAAGCAGTTGTTTGGAAGTTACCCAGATGGCACTGAGCAGAAAACCTCAGAGGAAGGGATCAGGGATCCAGATGATGGCTCTGTCCACCTCAGCCCCCAATTCCCGGTATTGAGGATATGACCAGCTTCAAGCCAAGTGTCACTGATGACCTCCCACTCCCACCTGCTCAGTGGTCCTGGCCAAGTCACACAGCAGGAGGAAGGCAGCCCTCAACAGTCCTTGCCCAGCACAGCCAGCTGGGTGCCTGGAGCAACAGATGCTGCCTGGCCCACAGTGGCAGCCAAAGATGCCAGCTGCCACCTGGCAGTCTTTGGATAATGCAATGATTCAGGGACATGCCATTGCTAACTTGATTATACCTCCCCGCTGCATGTGGCAGCCACAGAACCACAGCATGAGCACCGTGGGAGGGATTCCACTCCAGATGCTGCCGGTGGTGGGCAGTGGGCTGGGCAGACTTGTCCCTGCATGCAGCCGAGCATGTGTGTTTGGAGCTCGAGATTCCATAGACACAATTTTTCTGAGTTTACCACCGCTCAGGCAACTAACCAGTGATGCCTGCTGTCTAAAGTTTTCCATTATGAGGAAACAGAGGCATAGACCAGGTGATGACTGGTTCATAATCATTGCAACTGTGAGGTCTGGCTAGAATTTAGGAACCTTTCTAAGTTTGGTTCTTTAGCCAAGTGTGGAGTAGCTGCTATATGTCTGGCACTGCGCTAGGTGCTGAAAAGCTCACTTCCACTGAGGCAGACGGAAACATGAATGGTGACGTGGACTACATTAGAAGTGATGCCATAGGTATAGCTGTGGGGACTCTCCTGAGGGATCCCAGAGTAGGGAGACAACACTTCTCCAGTGGGGGAGAGGGCAGGCAGGGTATGTGGGGTCTTGAAGGTCTGATGCAAAGGTAATGTTTGAGCTGTTCTCTGCTCTTTCCAATAAGATTTATTAGAGTTTTCCATTTAAACTCATCTTTTTTTTTATGTACTAATTTTTATTTTATTTTATTTTGTTTTGAGACAGAGTCTCACTCTGTTACCCAGGCTAGAGTGCCGTGGCGTCAGCCTAGCTCACAGAAACCTCGAACACCTGGGCTCAAGCAATTCTCCTGCCTCAGCCTCCCGAATAGCTGGGACTACAGGCATGTGCCACCATGCCCGGCTAATTTTTTCTATATATATATTTTAGTTGTCCATATAATTTCTTTCTATTTTTAGTAGAGACGGGGGGTCTCGTTCTTGTTCAGGCTGGTCTCGAACTCCTGAGCTCAAATGATCCACCCGCCTTGGCCTCCCAGAGTGCTAGGATTACAGGTGTGAGCCACCATCTTATTAAACTCATCTTATTAAAAATATTAACTTATTTTTATTTTTAGATTCAGTTTTAAATTTGAGCATTTAATAATGGAAAAAAAAGTGTTACCATCAACCTGTGTGAGCTTTAGCAGGTCCCCAAAACTTTCTGTGTCTCAATTTCATCAAATGTCCTTGGGAAGACTGAATGAGTTAAAATACGCAAGTGCTTAGAACAGGGCCCTGCACTATGGAGTGATTCTTGCCTTCTGTCCCAGAAGACACCGTTAGGTGGGAGTTGGGTATGAACGAATGACTGCAGCAATTCAAACACCTGCAAGCTCCAAGTCCTGCCCCTGGGAGCTGCAGGTGCCACCTCTGACCTCAGTGAGCCGGGGCCTGTGGATGAGGTGGGATATCATTTCAGCGTATAGACATGATGCTAATTGTTTCTCAGAAGACAACCATGTGACCTGTCGGTTTGTTGTTTGCTACAGGCCAGCATTCAACTTGTTTGTTTGCTAAAACACACATACACGTAAACCAACAAAGAAGCCTACAGTGCAAAGCGTTCTTGTTGAGAGGTGAGACACATGTTTAGACAAATCAGGGGACAGAAAATGATCCATCTCAACCATGTCCAAATTCTGCTGGGCTTGTGGCTGAGCTCGGAGTGGTTCTGCACAAGGAAATGACACTCTGAAGTGGGTCTTGGGTCTTTGGTGCTTGCTGGGAAACTTGCGGAACAAACTGCTTCCTAACGTCACAGTCAAGGGGCTGGCAAAGACCAGGACAGGCCATCTGTGAGCAGAGGTTTGGATTCTAGAAAAGAGCGGTAGATAGGAACTTAGTATATATTACTCCATGCATCTATTTATACATATACACATGTAATTATATATCATTTGTATATGTATATTTATTTATAAATATATGCAAATATCTTTATCTCTCTTTCTCTCAATATATCCACGTATGTTTTCTCCTCACCTGCATGTAGAAACCTTATTCCCAAAGAGGTTCTGGCACATTAACGACCCACCAAGAAACATCTGGGAGTGTCAGGACCAGCAGCCAGCTGGTCCCAGGTGTTGGAGGTGTCCATACACAAGCTGACAAGGAAAACAAGTAGCACTTGTCTGGTGCTCAGGATACAGAGCATCTCCAAGTCCTCACAGCCTGGGGGAGGCAGGGGGAAGCTCGGGATCTGGGACGTGCCAAGGCAGAAATGAGTTCCAACTCAGCTTTGGTGCCCACTGGACCATAGTAGACTCTGCAGCTGCTCTGCCTCTGTGCCTTCAAGGATGCCATTGTCCCTCCCTTTCACAAGATTGTGTTCTCTAGAAAAGGCCATCTGCCTAAAGCTACCCTTTAAAACCCTGCTTGGATTTGTTAATTGAATCATGCCACTGCTCAAAAACCTTCAACAACTCCCCAGTGCATGCAAAAAATAGAAGTCTAACTCCTAAACTCGGCACTCATGGCCTTCCCTAATACAACACTTAAATCTTATCACTTCCTCTACTCCGTGTTCCAACCACAGTATACAAACTCCCCAGCACACAAATAAACCCGTATTTACCATCTCTGGGCCTTTGCCAACACTATTTCCTCTGCCTGAAGGCCTTCCCTGCTCTTCTTTCATCCTAACCTTGTCATTTATCCTACAAGATTTATTTTGTTTGGCTGGTGTATCTACTATGTGCTAGACGTTATTCTGGTGCTGTTTGAAATGGCCATAGTGGCAGATTGCAAGAAAGGCCACACATTCTTCCCTTCCCTGAATCCCTGCTCCCTTGCTGTGTAACTTTGAGCGCCCTGCAATTCTAACTCTGGGTTTAGTCATGTGATTTGCTTGGACTGGTGGGAGATCAGTGAATGTGATGCAAACCGAGGCCTGGAAAGTTCTTGAATTCTTTTGTTTTTCTTGGAAACCTTCTGCCACTGTGTGCACAAGCCTGGGCTAGCCTGCTGGAGGCTGAGAAAATCTGTGAAACAGAGACGAGCCATCCCAGCGGGGGGCCCTAGACTAATCAGCTCCAGGTTGACCTGGCATTTTGTTCCCAAATGCATGACTGAACTCAAACTGCCAACCACAGAATCCTGTGCTAAATGGTGGTTGTTTTAAGTTATGCATTTTGGGTGGTCTGTTAATTACGATGGCTAACTAATGCAGCCATCGATTGTTCTTCCCAGTCTAAAACCTCTTATCTTTCTGTTGGTAATGGCAATATATATATAGATAGACACCTTCCTCCATTCTCAGTCTATGCTATGTGCTTCTGGTGAAGGTGATCTGACCTCTTGCCTCTGACTCTGGGGACGGCCAATCAGTGTATCTCTGGCCGCCAGAATGGGCACATAATTCAAGATGATCTAATAAGACTTAGGTCTGGAGTTTTTGTTGGAATTCTTGGGAAAATGATGTCCTCTTTCTACTGACATGGCTCAGCTAAGAGAATGTCAGCCTTGAGCAGCTGGCCACAATCCTGTCACCATGAGTTCAGAGCCTGACTGAGAATGGAGCTCACACAGTACAGAGAAGAACCCAGAGACGGAGAGTGAGTCCTGCAGACATCACACGTGTCCCTGGATCAGCCTGTGCCTGTAGTCCCACCTCTCCTTGGATTTTTCAGACAAAAATTAAAAAATCTTGTATTTCTGCTTAGGCCAGTATGAATGGAATCTGTCATTTACAACCAAAAAATTCTGACTAAACTGCTCAAATACTACCTTCTCCAAGAAACTACCTCATCTCCTAGCAAGGACAGAGGTTCATACAAACTTTTGCATCTGGTAGAGAATACTAATTTCAGGTCGGGCACAGTGGCTCACGCCTGTAATCCTAGCACTCTGGGAGGCTGAGGCGGGAGGATTGCTTGAGCTCAGGAGTTCGACATCAGCAAGAGCAAGAGTGTGAGCAAGAGCAAGACACAAGATGCTACTCTACTCTCTACTAAAAATAGAAAAAATTAGTCGGGCTCGGTGGCATATGCCTGTAGTCCCAGCTACTCAGGAGGCTGAGGCAGGAGGATCGCTTGAGCCCAGGAGTTTGAGGTTGCTGTGAGCTAGGCTGATGCCACTGCACTCTAGCCCTGGTGACAGAGCGAGACTCCATCTCAAAAAAAAAAAAAAAAAGAATACTAATTTCAAATCAGAGATATCTGAGTTCAAATCCTAGGTTTGCCATTTGCTAGCTGTGGATACCAGGCAAGCCACATAACATCGCCAAGCCTGGATCAAATGGCTACTTTAATGTTATACACCTCACAAGGGTGTTATGAAGATTAAATGAAGACACCGTGTGTATAAATCACTTGGAACACCTTTAGCAATTGCTATTTTTGTAAAAGAAACCTATTTGATTATTCCTTACTCTCTGATGGCAAGAATAGTGGCTCAAACAGTCCTTTATTCCTTAATTATTATGTCTTCTTTTCTGTTCTCGATGTGTTGCATAAGACTTTACAGTAGATGCACATCTTTTTATATGTGGAGCTCTTGGGCAGGATGATAAGGAACGTGTCCTCTTGTCAGAACAACCCTGATCACTTTCTTCCTGGTCGTGGATCAGCCCAAGATAGAAAAGTGGTTGATTTTGAGAAGGTGTCAGGTTGGAGCCTCGATTATGTAGCATAATTTTCTGGTTTTCTTGTTTGGTACCCAATGGAAACATAGAATATTATCTCTGCTGGTAGTGCAGCTTGCTCCCAGAGCAGAAGCCCGATAATGTGGAGTGTGCGCTAGGTACTGCGCTAAGTGACACACACATGTGATAGTGGGAAGGATTTGGCCATTCGTCGGCAGCCATGACGGACATTGATTTTTGTTGTCTGCTTCTCTCCCCCTTTGATAACTGTAAGTGAAATCCCATTAAGGAATCAGCCCTGCTGCACCTCTCAGCCAGCGTGACCCTGGGGGGTGGGCTTTCCCCCAGCTCCAGCTGTAGGCCCTTCAATCAGGCCTGGCTGGTGAGTGCTTGTCCCACTTCCCTGCCCACAAGCCACTGGGTGTCAGTCCTGGAACGTCTACTAAACCTATTGAGGAAAAGAAGCTCTCTTTCCATGGGGGTTGCTTGGCTAGAAGGGTGAGGCCAGGAGTGTGTGGTCTCCACCTTGCAACCAAGAGAAAGAGCCTGCCTTGCCGTGTGTGGGTGAGGTGGGGGAAAGAGGGCAACACAGAGGAAAGCCAAGGCAAGAGGTGGGCAGTCGTGACATCCTTTAGTGTCTCCGTGCAGCCATACCTGACGACCAACTTACCTCTAGACTTTTTAGTTACTTGAGCCAATATATTCCCTTTTTTATTTAAGCCAGTCAGAATTGGCTTTGTCACTGAAAGAGTCCTAAACAACCTCTTGGAGCCTCAATTTTGTCTTCAGCTACATGGATATTAATAATACCTCTCTTGCACGGCTAAGATGTCTAATGCGGTGCTGGCACTTACTGGTAATTGTCCTCCTTCCTCTGAGCTCTGAGAGTGAGCGTGACCATGCCCCTCTCTTTCCAGGCAGCAGCTCATCCTTTGTTGGCCAGATGACTGAAAATTGCTCAGAAGGCCAACAGAGGGGCCGGCAGCCTTCTTTCCTGGATACAAATAGCATCATTTCTTCCAGGTGGTTGGGGGAGCTCAGTGGAATGTGTATTTGTCCCTGAGCTCTGGTTTCCCATTGTCACCCAGATGTGCCCAGCAGGCAGCCTGCTGTGTTCTATGTACCACATCCGTATGATAAACCTTTGATTCTTGCTCTTGGGAATAATGGGTCCATAATGAATTACATCTCCAACAATAGTTGTAATTGTAACAATGCCGCAGAGAGGGAGCTGGCAAATCAGCCAGTCCTGTGAAATGCGCCTGCTTGGTTCTAATCACTCTCTTTGGAACAGGCACCATCGTTATTTGTTTTTTCCATCCAAAATCTTTAATAAGTAGTAGATTTTCTGTGGGAAGTGGAGAATGAAAGCCATGCATATGAGAAGTTTTATTCTCTGTTTGCTTTATTCCTTTGTACAGTTTCTCCAGGCATTCGGTCATAGGGAAAGATTTCTGCACCTCTTCTTGCTAAGTATCTTAGCTGCCACCAACCTGGCATCATGTCAGAGAATTGACACCTCTCTTACCTGGAGATGCAAAATCATTTGTATGCTGTCCAAGGTGCTGACAAGTGGTATTCTTATGGAAATCACAGTGAGACATCTTGGCTCAGCTCAAAGGCTGTACTGTGCATAGTCAGGGAGATGGAAGAGGTACAGCTGGGGTTACAGGCTGCAAGGGTAGGTAGGAAGGGGAGACCCCTGGCCACTCTGGGTTGTTTGCTGTAGGCGTGTCTTCTTGGAAGGCCACATTCATCTTGTCCCTCTCTGAGATCCTGGGATCCACACAGAACCAAATAATGAGCAGTCCAGAGTCAGGATGGTAAATATGTTTCCCCAATGCTCAACTAGGATGGTAGGTAAATATAAGCAGAATTAGTACTAATTATATTTAGTAGTTGCCACTATTGCACACTTGTTAGGTGCAAGGCACTGTGCCAAGTATTCAGTATCCATTTTCTCATGTGATCCTTATGGCAGCCCATAAATGAGGTACTATTATTGTGCCTATATTATAGCCAAGAAAAGTGGAACTTAAAAAGAAAAATGATTTGTCCCAGGGCAGGCACTTGGTTTTGGCCTTAGGTCTGCCTGACAGCACCAAAGCCCAGTCTTTGAATCACCATGTTATTATGCCTATTAAACGTGCTCAGGAATGGATTCTGTAACAGAATGCACGGAAGGTCAGACCCCAGCTCACTGGGTGGTTTAGAGCAAGCCGCTTTTCTCAACTGGGTTTTGAATTCCCCAGCAGTAAAATTAGTGAGTTAGCTCTAAGGCCTCAAACCAACCAGGTAGCCCTGGGTTAGTGGTGAGCTCCCTGTCCCTGGATGTAAGTAAGCTTGAGTCACAGCTGGGGAACCACATGACAACAAAGTCACAGAGGGGATTAAATCACAGGATGGCGAGATGGGTCCACTCCACCTTTATTGTTCTTTCTCCTATGGCATCTGATGCCGATATGTTTTTCACCTATTTTTAAATTGAAAGGCGAACATTTTTGCTCCCTGGGACCTGACCTTGCCAATTTGGAGGCAGCTCTATTTGCCTGCTGCAATTTGCTATGGTGACTCAGCAGTGGGCGGGGAGGAGGCACCCATCTGCTCAGCCTTCCTCCTGAAGACCTTGCTTGGCTAAGCACGGGGACACTGGGTGGGAGGGCCCTAAGATAATTGCTTGAAATATATTTGTTGCTGATGTTCCCTTTGTCTCCGGCAGGCACCAGATTTCCCCACCTCTAGCAGGGTTCTCACTTCGTTGAACACTCGAACACCCATTAGGGAAGCTTGTCACTTTCTTATGTGCGGGAAATGTCTGATGCAGAGGGGCAGGTACCACTTAAAATGTCAAGGCAGCAGTGCAGTTGGCAGGTGAATTTCTGTGTAAAAATCCACTTTCTGCTTGGAGCAGGGAAATGATGTTAGTATCCTTGGGTGGCAGTCAGACAATGAAGACTATCTTCAGCCGGAGAGGAAGGGGTAGACACCCTCAGTAATACAGCCAGTTCTTTCATCAGGTTAAGATTCCAGTGCTTGCTTTCCCCACCCCCCAGCATTTCCCATCTTCATTCAACCCTGTTCTCCTCCCAAGGCCCCTCGTCATATTCCCCATTGATCAACACTTCCTCCATCATTACCTCCCCTCCTGGCTTAAGTGTTTACAGAAAACAAATAAACAACACCTCCACACTCCCCTCCATCCCCAAGCTTGCTACATGATGCCAGAAACTACACCAGGCACTTCATGCATTCACTTGATTTTCACAACAGCCCTATAAGATGGGTATTAATAGCCTTATATTACAGGTGAGTAAACTGAGGCTGAGGGATTAAATAACCACTCAAGAGCTCCTAGTTTGTAAGTGCCTAACCCAGATTCAAACGAAAGTGGTCTGCATTTTTTCCCGCATTCTGTTATTATTACTATTCATAGACTTAATTTTTTTTAAAGAAGTTTTAGGTTTATTAGAAAATTGAGCAGAAATTATAAAGAGTTCCCATATATACTCTTACCCCCACTCCAGTTTCCCCTATTATTAACATCTTGCATTAGTATGGTGTATTTGTTATAATTGATGAACCCACATTGACACGTCATCATCACCCAAAGTGCCTGGTTTGCATTAGGGTTCACTCTTGGTGTTGTACGTTCTACGGGTTTGGACAAACGTGTGACATGTGTCCACCATTGTAGTATCATACAGAATAGTTTCACTGCCCTAAAAATCCACTATGCCCCACTTTTTCATCGCTTCCTTCCTTCCCCTGAACTCTTGGCAACCACTGATCATTTTACTGACTCCATAATTTTGCCTTCTCCACATATCATATAGTTTGAAGTATACAGTATGTAGCCTTTTCAGATTGGCTTCTCATTTAGCAGTATGCATTTAAGATTCCTCTTTGTCTTTTTGTGGTTTGATAGATCATTATTTTTTTGTTGAATGATATTCTAGTGTATGAATGTACTGCAGTTGGTTTATCCTGGCATGTATTTTTAATTTATGCAACCTAGAGCCTCCACGAAGGCAGATTATTTAGACTAAAGTTACAGATAACTTCATAATCTGGCCCTCACTGGCTTTCCAACCTTGTTCCTTCTCACGTCCTGTCAACATCACTGTTCCCTGGGTACAGCCTTCATTTCTCCAAGCTTTTGCTCAAACTGTTGCTATTTCCAGGAATGCCTTTTTCTCCATCTTTGCATGTCTAAATCATACCCAGTGTTTCAAGTTTCAGTTCAAATGCCACTTCTTTCATGAAGCTTTACCTTGGTGCCCTCTCTCCAACTGCAAATGATCTATTCTTCCTCTACACAAGTACTGCATAGGGTTGATAGGGACAGTTGTGTCCTTGGTTATCCAGCATCTGGTCACCCAACCTTTGGTAACAGTTACTTAAAGATCTACCCCTCCAAATTTGGTCCATGAGGTTTAAGCATAGACAGCCATCACCCCCTGCCCTACAACAGGTGGGGACATAAGACCAGACATATGCCTATTACTGAATTGCATTTTGGAGGGGACTGGTTTAGGGATGAGCATGTTACCTAATTGGAACCAATGAGACTGATGTTGAGAGTTCATAAATTTGAAGATGAGAGGGTGTGAGAGCTGGAGCAGTGGCAGCTTTATTGTGGCCTAAGGGGGAATCTGTCTGAGAATAGAGTCATATATGGGAGAAATGAAAGAGAGAGATTAGGTCCTGGAGGATATAATTTGCACGCCCAATCAAACTGTACTCATGTGAGCCAATAAATTCCTTTTTGTTCAAGCCTATTTTGGTTGGGCTTTCTGATGCTCCTAAAAGAGGACTTGCCTACACAGGTGGAGAATTGTAGATATGATAAGAGCTGTATGGCTAAAGTTTCTTAACAGATCGTCTGGGGATTCTCTATTTATTCAACAAATATTTATTATATATCTATTACGTTCCAGATGCTATGCTAGGTGTCAGCCACCTGAAGGAACTGACAAGAGCTGTCTGAAGCCACAGAGATACAGAGCAATTGCAGATCTGTCATCCAAGCACACGGGGGTCCCATCTGTACTTACAAACACATTCCTTAGCAAATGTCTATTGTGGGAGACACAGGGGTGGTGGGAGGAGTGTTTGGGGGCAGCAGAAGCTCCGTAGGCTCACTCCTGACCCAGCTGCCTAGAGACTTTCAGTAATTTCTAGCTTCTTCCACTCCCCGGAAGAATAATGCAGGGCAAGATTCAACGTCACCACTACTATTTGTGGGAAGGGACTTCTTCTACTGACCAAGCCTGGTTCTTATGGGACTTGTGGGTACCCAAAAATTCATCATGTTTGCCTGGCTCCACAGAGAATTCAGCCTAGGCAGCAAGTTATGGGAAATGGCAGGCCAGAGCTGTTGAGCCAAGACTCACCCAGGCTGTGACCAGATTGATAGTGCTTGCCGCACCTGCCCGTGACAAGCATACTTGTAGCTCGATCTTCTGAAGAGCGCCTCCACCCAAGAAAATATACGGTGTAGTGATTCTGAAATTTTAATATGCATATGGACTTCCTGGACCTCTTGTTAAAATGCAGATTCGAATTCTGTAGCTCTGGGGTGAAGCCTGGTATTCTGCATTCCTAACAAGCTCCCAGGTGATGCTGAGAGCAGCAAGGATGTGGGAAACAGGAAATGAATTTATTCTGAGTGCATTGTCTGCTTTGTCATTGGGCTTGCTGCCTAATTTCCTTAAAAGCTCTGATTGTTTCTTATGCTTCAGAGAAATACCTGCACCTGGCTGAGTTCAAGTCTAAATTCCGCCATTAAGTGGGGACATTTTCAACCTGCAGTATGCTCAGATGAGGGTACCTGGTATATGGGCGATGAGGCTAACTATTCAATAACCAATTTAGTCATATAATAAATATCTGCCAAACTCCTACAGCTGCCAGACACTGGGATAACAGCCATGAACTAGCAAGTCACTGTGCTGTCCTCTTGGGATTTCCAGTCTAGCAGCCAAAAGATTCAGCAAGCAAACAATCCCATATAATTACTTCAAGTTGTGGTAAATGCATGGAAGGATACTAATAAAGGGTTAAGTTTGAGTCTAATGAGGAGGGAAGGGAATATTTTAGAATAAGTGGTTATATTAATTAGTTTCCTGTTGCTGCTGTACCAAATGACCACAAACTTAGTAGCTTAAAGCAACACAAATTTATCTTCTTACAGTTCTGGAGGTCAGAATTTCAACAAGCAATCTCACTGCGCTAAAGGCAAGGTGTGTCTCAGGGCTGCGTTCCTCCTCCTGGAGGCCCTTGGGGAGAATGTTTCCTTTCCCAGCCTCTAAGGGCCACCTGAGTTCCTCGGCTCACGCCCAGCTTCCCACTTCATGCCAACCATGTGTCTGTTGTCAAATCTCCTTCCCTGACTCTTGCTCTCCCACCTCCCTCTTGTAAGAAATGTTGTGATTACATTGGGCTCGCCAGGATAACTCCGGATAATCTCCCCGTCTCAAGATTCTTAATCACATATGCCAAGTTCCTTTTGCCATGTAAGGTCAACTGTTCACAGGCTCTGGGGTTCAGGATGCAGACGTCCTTAAGGGGGACAGCAGGGGTCAAGAAGGCCTCTCTGAGGAAGTGATATTTAAGCTAAGGGCTCAGCACGGGTCAGTTGTGTGAAGACTAGAGGAAACAAACAGCTTTCCCAGTAGCGGAAACAGAGAGGGCAAAGGCCCAGACGAAGGACGGAGTATTTAAAGTCCAAGGACTGGAGAGAACCCAGCATGGCAGAGCACAGGAGTCAGGTGAGATGAGGGTGGAGCAGCGGGCAGGGGCCAGGCCTGTGGGCCCTGTGCGCTACAGGGAGGGCTTTGGATTTTACTCCAAGTGCGATGAGCAGCCATTAGAAAGCCTAAGCAGGTTACCGACCTGCTTCAATTTATGTCCAAGCTGCTGCTTCCCATGTAGGAATGCCAGCCCAGTGTGGCCAGGTTTTCTGACTTTTTGGGGAAAGCTAAAAATCTGGATATTTCTAATGTCAAACTCCCAATTTTAAATTATTGACAATATATTAGAAAATTTTAAAGGACATATTCAGGTCAAGGTTTGGTTCAGAACTGCAGGGTCTCCACTCTGAAGAGGCTCTGGTACATCCTTGCTTCGTGACCTAGAGCGAATGACAGGAACCTCTGAGCCCCAGGTTCCTGGTCTACACAATCGGGAGAATAATGGTGACTATTGCAGGGGGTGATTGTGAGAATCCAGAGTATATCAGTGAGAGAATCCATCTAAAATACTTGGCAAGGTGCCTGTAAGCATTCAATATGCACAAATCCATGTATATATATTTTTTAATTTGAGGGGATTAGATAAAGGTTTGAAACTAGATGACCTTTAAAGTTACTTCTGGCTCTGAGATTCCAACATGATAAAAAAAAGTCCTTATTAATCAGATCATATATTTAATAGCAGATTTGAATTGTCTTCCCTAGCCTGGAATTAATGTCCTTCTTCAGTATGCACTGTACAGAACGCATCTTTGGTAAGATGACAATGGACTCCAAGACAGCTATGCTCGATGGCAAAAACCATTGTGGTGAGGAACAAAATCCCCTATTGCTGATTATGCACAACATCAAGGAGTTAGAGACCCGGCAATCAAGGGATTAGACACACAGCACCTGTTTAATTTGCCCTTTTCCTTAAGAGTTTTGGAGCTGGCATCTCCCGTGCTTCTGAAAACCCATGTGGTTTCTTCCTCCTTTCTACCCAGTGGAGTGAAATCTGAGATTGGGCATGTACAGCTCATTTCCTTGCTATAGGCAGGTGAGCCTAAGGATTAAAGAGTTTTTGCTCAGGGCGGCCTCCTGCAAGGGCCCAGCTAGGTACCTCTGACCTCCAGGACCCCACACAGAAGAGCACGGAGTAGAGTCAGAGCAAGCCTGAGCCCACGCAGAGCTCCAGGGAGGAGTAGTTGAATATTGTCTGAAGGATGTGCTGGCTGTGAATTTTATTAACCAAGAACACCACCTGCAAATGACAATGACAAATAAATTGCATGGCTTCTTAGAATACCACCCAAGGACACTCGGGCACAGAAACACACTCATGTGCACACAGAACTTTGATTTTTTATTAAGCTTTGGAGGCAGCTTGGAATTGGAAAGATAAAAGAGCCATCGTTTATACCAACACATCTCTCTCTCTAACTGAACATCCCCAAAAGGAGTCTGAAGTCACAGCACTAGGCCAGGTGTCCCCCAACTCTCTAAATTTCAACTTTCAATATGTCTAATAGCGATAGGGAATAGTGTGAGGGAACTGTACAGCACCATACAAACATAAGGCATGGGTTCCCGTGTTACTGTTCCCCTGGGATGGCATCCACTCAATGAGCTTCAGTGCTCAAGACTGTCCATTAGGCTTCTTTGCTTGCAAGTGACCAGACTCAAGCTAACTCAGGTCCAGAGGGGGGCTGTGGGGCCGACAGAATCACAGGAATGGCTGATGCCTTGAATTGGGCTGGCAGAGGCAGCTCTGGGATCAGGGCAAGAACAAATTCACTTCCTGGGGACTCTATCTCTAAGTCCAATGCCATGGTTTTCAGTACCTGATCATTCTGCTCAGGATTTTAAATCCCTGATGGATTTCCTGATTCTGAAGTTGTGAATCAGTAATCTTTGGCCAGCCAGTGGCCAGCACTGACAGGCCCCACCTGACCGCATGCTCTGGGAAAGATTTCCCCAAAGAAATATTGACGTACTGTTACCAAAAGAAGGGGAAGAAGGCAGGCAGACAGAAATAGCAGATGTCTACCGAAAAGGCCTGGCAAAAAGTGGTTCCAGCCACCCCTACTGGCACACATTTCGTGACTTCCAGCACATACTGTCTCCTCTTCTTTGCTGTATTCCCCATTCCCCCAGTCTGTACCCTGCTCGCAGTGGGATGCCCTTGCTGCCCACCTCTGCGTGGTCCCCAAGCCCCTGTCACATGATCATGCATCAGGGTTTGGATTGAGTTGCTTAACATGGGGTAAGAATAGGCTTTATTGAGGAAAGGGAAAGCTTACAAAGCAGATGCTTCCATACTCCATGGAGAGAAGCCATTGCTGGGCCTGCAGCAAGGACCTGATCCTTACTGGCCGCTTTTCTTTTCCCATTTATAGGGCAAAAGTGAGAAAACAGCCTTGTCAGAAGGTGGAACAATAGGCTACTTGGTTCCATTAGTCCAGAGTTGGGGGGCCAACCATGCAAAGGAATAGTCTGGGGACACCGGTTACCCCGTAGTTGATCTTGGGGCATGTGGAAAGTTATAGTCCTCCCTACCAGATGATGGAAGCCGTCAGTCCTAAAGTTGAGTTTGGGTGCAACCCTTCTGGCTAGGAGAAGGGGGAGGTCCCAGTCCTAGCTAGCTTATTTTTAGGCAACCTAGAATGGACAAGTCTCACCATACCACACGTACCTAACTCCAATGCCACCCTTTTTATAGTTCTTTCAGTGGCATACACTCCTAAGCCCCAACACCCATAAACTAAACATCTCTCATTTCTCTCAGCTCCTTGATGGGGCTCCCTTGAGAATTTTCCCTCTCTTTTCCTGTTTCTCATCTCTTCCCAGGCTCATATCCATGATTTTAGATGTCCATGTCCCTATCTCTTCTACTAGATTGTAATCTTGTCAAGGGTATTTCCCATATGTCTCTTATCTTTGCATTCCTCTCCCTAATGGGAGCTTGGCCCACATAGATGCTCCATGCAATGTAAGATTGATGAATGAATGGATGAATGAATGAACAGGTTCAGCTGCAAGATGGGAATCTGCTCAAAGATGAAACGAGGGTGAATCATCCAAACTAGCTCCCTAAGAGACGTGAGGAGGTGGTATGGATGACAACATTACCAGGAATGGACTTACGGGGAGAAACCTTGCATGGTATGGGGTTGGGGTAGAGATTGTGTTAAAAACATTGATTCCTTCAACAAATATTGTTGATCATCTGCTACACATCAGGCACAGGGCAAATCCATGGAATATACCAGTGAATAAGGCATTTAGGATCCTTATCCTGATAAATGTAACTGGATATTCTTTAACTTCCTCTAAACCCCAGGAGTGAGTTTTCTTTGCTTCAGTAAATCCTTAATTCTCCAAGATAAACTGGGCCTTCTCAGATCCAGATTTACTAGTGCATGACATTGAATCAGAGGGAAAACTGGACCAGAAGTTCCCTATATTTGTTAAGGATTCAAAAATTCTCTCTCTCTCTCTCTTCCCCCTTTAATCCTCATACATTTACATGGTCACGTGGAAGTTGGGTGCTGAGACAAGATTTGTCCTGCTCAGAGCAGTGACAGCAGAGATTAAGAGATATGGGAAGGGAGCCAGAGGTGAAATGAGGCACTGGTTCCATGACATCAGCATGTTCATGAGGACTCCCAGGACCCCAGGCCAGGGTGAGGCACTGTGACCCATCCTGATCCATCTACCCTTCTGCTTGGTCATCCCATCCCTTCCCTGAGAAACCCTCCCCCTTTTAAAAAGCTGTAACCAGCTTCCGAATATTGATAACTCATTATCTCAGGACTGACAAATTTAGAACCTCAATTTGTCTGAGCCCAGCAATGGGAGAACAAAGCCTAAGATCAATGCTGACCCTATTGATAACAGATTGGGTTGGGGTGGGGGGGTTCCCTTCTCTAATAGGATGAGGCCAGGACAGAGGGAGTGAGTTTCCTGATCCTGTTGGCAAAGTTTTAAGTAAGCCAGAAACTGCTAGGTGTGGTAGCTCATGCCTATAAACTTAGCACTTTGGAGGTGGGGAGGATCTCTTGGGGTCAGGAGTTTGAGACCACCATGGGCAACAGAGCAAGGTCGGGGGGGGGGGTGGAAAAAAACCACACTCACACACACACACACACACACACACACGCACACACAGATTTGTTCTGCTCAAGCCAGATATTATGCTGGAGACACAGCAGGAGGTGGCATTGTTTTGACAGACTTAGAAAGCTTCGAAATGTAAATGGCTTAAATGTAACATGCTGGCTCTGTGAGCTGTCACTCAGAAATTGGTCCAACCATTCATCTGTCCAGAGTGAGGACTGATCAGTTGTTGGCCAGGGAAAGGTCTGGCTTCAAGTCCATGCCCTTCTTACTCTCCAGCTCTGGGCTTGGGAGAGGAATGAGGGACAGAAGGCACGGGGGTATTTTGAAAACCTTAGCTTAATCACGAAGGATAAACCTTAGAGATTGCAAAGCATAGGGCCCTCATTCCTCAGATACTGTGGGTGAGGAGCTTTATTTGTGCCTTAGCTAATTATTTCGCTGGGTCAGTTCCCCACCCACCCTCACCTTAGTTACACATCTGGATTAAGGAGCCCCAAAGGAGGGGAAGCTCATTTTCCTACTGGTCACTGACAAACAGAGGGGAAAAAAATGAGGGTTAGATGTGTCATGAACAACTCAGTTTGTTTAGGAATGTTGGTTCTGTTTGACATACGCATATTCAAGTCACAGCTGCTTGAATGAAGACAAAGCACTACACAGTTGATTGATTAGATTATTTTAAAAACCTAGACTTATTCCTCCTGCCTCAGGCCCAGCATCTGCTCCTCTGGAATAGCTTTCTCTGCCCCACCCAGCCAGAATTTGGCACTTCCTGTATACACTCACCCCTTGTGTGCTTCTGGAAAAGCATTTCCTGGAGCCCATTGTGGTTGTTTGGAAGCATCTTCCGTTTTTTGTTAGTCCATCTCCTTGACAACGAGGAGCCTGTCGTAGTCTTTTCTATAACCTCAGCACCTAGAAAGTATTCAGTAAATGTCTCATAAATGAAGGAATGAACACTGAATTATAGTATGGCAGTTATGAGAGAGAGAGAGAGAGAGATGGAAGAGTTTTGTGGGGAAAAGTTCTGAGAGCCAGAAAAGAACAGAAAGATAGACAAAGAGAAAGTGAAAGAGGAACAGCAAACAAAAGAGTGGGAAAGATCAATGCTCGAAGGGGAGACAAAAAATTAGAAGGAAGCAGCTCAGTGGCTTTGAGTAGGTTTCCAGGAAAATGTAGATCAGACTCCACTGTTCCTGAGAGCTGGAGTGGATTCCGGCTATCACTTCCCTCTGAAGTGCCAGTTAGAGGATTAGCCATTGTTCTGAGCTCTTTAGCCACTCTATCTTTCCCAGCTCCACTCTGAAGGGGATGACTTCAGGGGAACTAATTTTCTGTACTGCAGCCCAGCAGCCAGAATACTGCTACTAGAGCCGGATAAAACCACATCTGGCTCCTTGAACTGGTTCACTGGGTCTTCTTTGTCTCTATGGTTGAAGAGCAAGGTTTTTGCATCTACTTTGATCATCCATAGAACTGGATCTCACACTCTCTACACAACCACTGCTGTCAGCAATAAGAGAGAGACAGAGGTAGAGAAAGGGGGTTTTTGGGTCCCCATCTCCCATTTACTAGGCTCTTACTGTATGCTTGCCACTGCCTTCAGCAAGTTATACCCATTGTGTCACTTAATCCTTGCCTTTGAGGTAGGCATTTTTATCATTCTCATTTACAGATGAGGGGACTAAAGCTCAGAATAAATAACTTGCCCAGGATCAGATACCTGGACCCCTGATTAGAGTCCATATTTGAAACCAGGATGGTCTGACTCTAGAACCCATTCCATTCATCATGATGTTGCTGAACTATCACCTACCAGGAGACATAGGATCACTATTGGGTATGGGATGATGGTGGTGATGACGACGATGACGATGATGATGATGATGATATGATGACATAAATTATTATTAATGAGCATTTATTTTGTGCCCAACACTGTATTAAGGGATTCACATATGTTGTTCTACTGAAAGCTTCCAATAACCCAGTGAGATAGGTTTTATGATTTATTTGTAGATGAGAAACTTGAGGCCTAATGAGATTTAGGGACTCGTCCAAGGTTGTCCAGTGAGTTATGCAGTGGCCAAGTTCAGAATTAAAATAAACTCTTTCTGGCCCTAAAGATGATGCTAAGGCTGGGAAGGGTTAAACCAGAGGATTTCTTCATTGACTGGAGTTCACTTTGATTTATAGAACCTTCCTGGAGGAAGGGTTCTCCAGGGATCTTTGATTCATTCCTCTGCCATTAGGTAAGTAAGCCATTATCATTTCCTTTTGATAGTTGCAGTGGGGTCAGAGATTTGTAAGAGGGTGGTTCAAAGTGATTCAGCTTGGATATTCAGAAATGTGTCTGACATCATTTCAAGTCCCCCTAGATTGTTGGGTAGTTAAGAGTGTCTGCTCCATCTCCCCATATTCTCTTGGCCTTTCTCCATTTCATTCTGCCACCTGGTGCCCAATGTCCATTTGCTGTTCCTGAAGTCCCGGGGCCTTTATTACTCCTGCCTTTCTTGTCTTTTTGAATCTCTTTCCCTCACTAGAATTTAGCCATGTCCCTTCTGACCCTGTCAGGTGGCTGAAGCCAATTTGATCAAATTCATTTGCACTAAAGCATTAATGGCATATTGTAGCAATCCTTCCCGGTAAGTACTGCATTTTAAAGTACTCCATGTAAATCCTGTACCAATGTTGCATAGTGGCAGACAGCCTGAGAGATGTTTTGTGAGGTTGTCTTTCTGGTTAGGCAAAGCACTTGACCTGCAGATGAGGCTAGTCTCCCAAGCACTTACCAGTTTAGAGAGGTCTTTCCTGGCAGGGCTTTAGTTGCCTTAATCTGCAAAATGGGGATGAGGCTTTCTGCCTGGAAGGAGGGGGTTGGGTCTGCTACTCTCTTGGAGCATTAAAATCTGTCTAATTCCAGAAATCTAATCTGGGGAGGCAGAGGCTGTCAGGCAGCCAGAAAAATTAATGAGAAAATTGGAGTAAACACTGTGTGTCTCATTGACTCTGGTTGGGAGAAGGTGACTCGGTGCCAGTCTGCAGAGTCAGGCTCTCCAGGGTGTGTACACTCAGTGTACCTGCCTCTTTGGAGGCGCTGCATGCTCCAAGCTAATGAATTCAAAGCCACGGCTGAGGGCTTAGAAGAGAATGCCTCTACCTAGATAGCTTTTGGAGAACCTTTCATTTACTTGAATCACGTCTTAGATCTGCCCTCTGTGATCAAATTAATGAGGAGTAGCACACACACAAAGCCCCTCGGTGTGGGATAAAAAAGACATCACGCTCAATAGGAATGGCAAGAGGGAGAAAGCAATAAGTGATTGAAGAGCTTCTGTGATTCACTGCCTGGGCATAAGCTTCACAAAGCCGGGTTTCTTCTTTTCTCTGCACTGGGAAATGCAAACATCAGGAAGGAGAGAAAGTTGCCATTTGATTGAGTTCCTTGTAACGGGGAGATTCTTTTAGAAAGGATGTGCACAGGAGGAGCTGCCATTTCCTGACAACCGTTTGCTTTAATCAATCAAATATTTTTATTCCTGGTTTATTCCTTTGAGGGGAAATTTGCTTGGCAGAAAGCAGGTGCAAGACGGGCAGCAGGGCCTAGTCCATGTGTCTGTGCTTGGAAAGTGGGAGCAGAGAGTCGGGGACAGGCGTAATTCAGGGTGGGAGCTGCCCAGATTGTCTTAATGACTCTAAGGCTGTTAGTGACCTGGAGGTGAATTAAACGGGTATGGGTTGCCCTTTTAATGATAAAGGAGATGAATTATAACATTGTGCAAGGGTGCAAATGCAATGTGCACAGCGGGGAAACAGGCAATAAAATGAGTAAATTGGGCTGTGTAACAGGAAAGTCGACAGAGCAAGCCTAAAGACAAACAGTCCTCAGCCTCTATGTCTGGGATGATAGAGAGTGGTGGGGACCATGGTGAAACACAAAGGACTTAGACTGTCAGGGATCTACCTCTGGAGAGTGGCCGAAGGCATAGGCTAGCGAATCAGAAACCTGGATCAGAATTCCAGTTTTCCTTCTTACTGGTTTTGTGACCTCGGGCAAGTTATTAAACCTAATACAGTGACAATAGGAGGTCAAAAAACAAGGTAAGAAGGATGATCCTTGTATTGGTCAGTATGTGCTAAAATCTACTGTTAAATAAACATCCACTGTTCTGGGTTACATTGTGTCCCTCAAATTCATATGTTGGAGTTCTAATGCTCAGTACCTCACAATGTGACCTTATTTGAGAGTGGGATTGTCCCAGATGTAATTAGTTAAAATAAGGTCATTAGGGTGGGCCCTATCAAATACGACTGGTGTTCATATAAAATGGAGAAATTTGGACACACACACACACACACAGGGAGAACATCATGTGAAGATGATGGCAGAGATTGGGGTGATGCTTCTACAGGCCAGGGAATCCACAAATTGCCAGCAAACCACTAGAAGCTAGGCGAGAGGCATGGGACAGATTCTCTATCATCACCCTTAGAAGGAACCTCCCCTGCTGAAACCTTGATCCTGGACATCAAAGCTCCAGAGCTGTGAAAAAATAAATTTCTGGTGTGAAGCCACCCCATTTGTGGTACTTTGTTACAGCATTTGTAATAAACAAATACATCTACTGGCTTAAAACAAGTCTGCTTCTTGCATATGCTACATGCCCATTTGGGGTTGGCAGGAGACTCTGCTACTTTAGTCATCCAGATACCCAGGCTGATGCAGTAGCCACCACCATCTCAACTTGAAACTTCATGGCCCACAGTAGCAGGGAAAGAGGGCATGAAGAATGGCATACCAGCTCTGAAGCACACTACTCACATTTCATTGACCAAAGCAAGTCATCTGACCACACCTAATGTCCAGTGGAAAAGGAAGTACAATTGTCCGATGTACCTGGAAGGAGACAAGAACCAGATGGTGAGCACGAGTTATATCCATCACAATTAAGAATATCTGCCAAGAAAAAGAGGTTGGACAGAAATTTTCTAAAAAGTACTGGTTAATGTTAGGGTATCTGATTATACTTTTCTAAGTTTTCTAGATTTTTCCACAGAGGACACATATGACCTTAGAGCAGGGAGAAAATACTTTCCTTTTCCTTTTTTAAATAAAATAAAGGTTAGATCACCTATCTAAGCTTGCCCAGTTAGTTAATAAGTGGATGGACCAGAAGAAACTCAACTCTAATTTTCTTACTTTTTTCTTTCTGTTAAGGGAATGGGATAAGGTCAGCATTATGCGTAGTGAAATTCTCTTATCTGAAAGGCTTTACATGTAAGATGAACATGGGCATCACCAGGTTGAGTTTATTGTTGCCTAGAAACCTGGTGATAACTTTGAACAGTGACACTCTCATTTATCACATTTATATTCATAAGGTGAACTTCCATAGGGAGACTGATTCAGGAGGTGCTGGTGGGGGGTATCTACTCAGGGGAAGACAGTCTGTGAGCACAGAGGAAAATAAGGTAGCTGATGGATGAGAACGATGTCTTAGGTCAGGTTCCCCAGAGGGAGACCCTGAGCTGATGCCACATTTGCATGTGACTTATGAAGGGAGTGTCCCTACTTCCTCACCAGGAGAACAGGATGGAGAAGAAACCAAGCCAAGTGTGCTTTCAGGCTCCAGCCCAGCCTGATCCTGGGGGCAGGCTGGAGTGTAAATTACATCTTAGAGCTGCCTCTGACTTGAGGCAAGAGAGCTAGACTTTCACACGCCTGCCCTGGTTGGAACTGGCTCCCAGACACTGTTAGCTCTCTAACACCCAGGGCAGAGTGGAGCCAGCAGCCTGAGGGCAGGCCTCTGGAGAAAGTCCCAGAGTGGCCTGTTAGAAGCAGAGCGCACAGAAGCTGGCTGCGGGATCACAGAAACGCTAAAGGTGATCTAAGGGGTGTTGGGTGGGGTGACAGTGCCCACTGCAGATGGGGATTCCCTGAGGACAGAGGTTCTGGCCCTGCAGGTGACTTGTGCTTCACAGTCTGTGTGCACAACCTAAGGGCCTGTGGGAAAGAGTTTTAATCAAGACAGAGAATGGACTCTTAACCTGCTTCTTGCTAGTAGTGGTGGCTTTTGGCCACAGATATCTCCATTGGCTGTCATTAGGAAGGGCTGACAGATGGTTTCAAAGCTACGTGGATGGCTGGAGAAAAAAGGATGCGTGATGTTGACCATGTAAGAATTCTTGACACACACTGAGGAATGAAAACTGACAATGTTGTTGAGTGAGGTCGGTGCTCTTAGGAAGATTTGACGTGGGAGGAATTCCCCGGCTTCTTCCCCTTGCCTTCTCTTACTGTCATCTCCATTAGAATCAAGCCTGCCTGCTTCTCATCTTCCCCTCCTTCCTCCTGCTAGACCCTAGGAGGGAGTAAGGCAAAGTTCTGAGGATCCATGAGAGGAAAAACCTGCAGAGTCAGACCTGCATTCAAATCCCAGCTTTACCACTTAGTGATCTTCCTGAACTGATCTTTCCGAATCTCAAATTCCTCCTATGTAAAACAGGGAACAGTAACACCTACACCTGTTGGGACTGTATTGATGTTAGAGAGGACTGTAGCCTTTCTGAGTCTCAGTGTCTTAATCTGTACTAAAAAAGGTAATAAAATTAATAAACGATGGTGCTGATAACGCCTACCTCTCAGAATTAATGTGGGGTTAAGAGAACTCAGTCTAGCCGATTGACAGCATTGGTTATGGCACCTGGCCCCCCTGGGTACCCCTCCACCCCACACATCTCCACTCTTGCCACTTCTGGCCAGGTTACGTTTCATATCAGCTTAGAATCCATTTGCAGGGCTGCATCTTGGTTTTATAATAAAAATCCTTCTCTTTTTCTCCCGGTCATCATGAGCTATGACCACAGCTGTCTCGAGGTGAGCAGACACAGAGCCCTCCAGAGGGAGAGAAACCCCATCAGGCCAGGCCTGCTGGGCCCAGGTGGAATAACTATGAATGAGAAAATGTCAAGGAACTTATCTTTCTCCTGGTAAATGCCATGGACCAACCTGGACCTGTTTAATTTCTAGGCAAGAAGCACAAATTGAATTCTGCGCTACATGCATTTATCGCCTTGCCTTTTTCTGCAGGAATCTAGATGGGGATTAATAGACTCATTCTAAGAGGAAAAGTCGCAGGGGGTGCGATTGAGTCCTTTGTTTTAACAGGCTTTGACAGGTTGGATCTCTAAGTCTAGTTTAATCTGGGCTCAAGTTAAAGCACAGTAAATTCCAGGCCAGGAAGAATAAACTGGGATGCCACAGAATGTTAGAGATAATTTAATTCAAACTCCCTCACTCAATATATAAGGAACCTGAGTTCAGGGAGGGGACCAATGTGCCCACAGCCGTGTACCAAACCACTGCCAACAGGGACAAAGGCCTGGGCACCTAACTCCCGGACCAGTGCTCTGGGCAGGGCCTCCCATCTCTGTCATTCATTTCTGTGCCACTGTCATGATTTGCATCATATTTACACACCATCTGCACCATTATTAACATGCTTTCTTTAATACTTGAATAAACTCCATTTTTTTTTATTCCTAAATAAATTTATTTTGAAAGGAAATTGCTGTAAAGGGAAAGCAAGGATCGTTCACCACAAATAGAAGGCAACCATAAAAAATAAATGCTATCAAACGAAGTGATACATTTTAAATATATTAAATTTTAAATACAATTTAACATTTAAATTTAAAATTTTAAAAAATTTAAAAGTTAAATTTTAGCAAGGTACTGCTGAGTGTGAAGAGACTCTTCCCTCCTGTTAAAAGGGAGATTTGTCATGTTAAAGAGATCTTGAAAGGGAATAGCTTTCTCACCACAGGAAAGGATGTTTTTTAATAATGTATTTATGAGCCACCTAAAATTGTCTCTCATATCATCAGTGGTCAAGCTGATCAGAAAAGAAACTGTGTGTGAAAGTTTCTAAGGAAATCTAATACTTGACACTACTTGGGTTAGAATCCCAACTGTGCCACTTATCAGCTACTGGACTTGATTTGAGCAAGTCGTGTAACCTCTTTCTGTCTCTGTTTACTCATGAAATGGGAATAATTGTGTGTGTGCATGTTATGGAGTTGTTGCAAGTATTAAATTAGATAGTACATGTAAAGCCCTTAGAACAGCTCTTGGCACAGATGAAACGCTGAGTAGCCCCAGGTGTTATTGTAATTATCATTATTTAAACTGAAAGTGGTGGTATGCCTGTAGCAGGGTTGCAATTTTTTTCTGTAAAGATCAGATAGCAAATATTTTAGCCTTTGCAGTCCATATAGTCTCTGTTGAAACTACTCAATCTGCCATAGCAGCAAGGAAGCAGACATATGCAATACATCAATGAACCGGCATGGCTCTGCTCCAATAAAACTCTACTTACAAAAATAGGTGGCAGGCTGGCTTTGGCTGGCAGGTGATGGTTTGTGTTGGAGGGTTATAGGTATGGAAAACAAAAACAAGCCAAACGCTTTGTAGACTATTTTTGAATAAAATATCCATCCGCATGAGGTAGCATCATACCTTATACCTTAGCCCAAATCCCAAACGTTTCAATTCAATCCTACACACCTGAAATGTAGGTTCTAGACCAGAAATTCTAGTCTTACTACCTGCCATCATCTTGACTGCTGCCCAGATGGCCAGGAGCCTGAACAGCTCCTGAACTGGAGAATGGAGGTTAAAAGCATGGGCCTGAGAGTCAGAATGACTTGCGTTTGCTGCTCACCCTGTGAGGGGTATTATTTTCTTTTTACACGTGAGGGAATTGCAGCTCAGTGGGTGAAGTCATTTGCCCAATGTCATATAGCCAGCAAATTGACATCAGTTCCACAAACATAAAATTTGGTTCTAATCCCAAAACCCCAGGGCCAGCTGCATGTCGTCATGATGCTTCCTTTTCTTGTTTCTAATTTCCATGATAAAGAAGGGGAGAGCTTGAGACAGAATTAGAGTTGGAAATAATGTTGATAGTTTAGGACACCATTTTGACCCAAGGAGGAAGGAGAATGTAGTCCTTAGAGACCATAAGATATAGAGGAAAGGGCACAGGGCCAGGTCTGTTTCTGGCCTTACTGGTGAATCCTAGCCGTGTACCTGGCAGGGCTGCTCACCTCTCCGTGCCCTACTTGCCCCACATGTGATAATAACAGCCAGCATGTACTGAGTTTGTACATAGTGGTTTCTAATACCTTTACCTTTTTTCTTTTTTCTTTTTAACTCACTCTACAATGCAAATAACACCTTTATTTTATCTTCTCTTCACAAAAACTCTGAGATATTTTTTATCTCCGTCAAACAGATGAGTAAGGCAAGGCTTAGAAAGGTGATTTAAATTCCCAGGGCTATAGAGTTGGTGCAGCTGGGATTTGAATGCTAGTCTGTCTTGTTATAAGTCCAGGTTTTTCTAATGCAAAACATTCCTCAAAAGAGTCTTCATCTCTGCCTACGCAAGTCCACAAATGAGGATGTACGTGGATGTTCTATAACTCTAGGGTCAGAAGTGACTCACATTGCAGTCTTATCATGTGCTTGACATTGTGCAAGGCCAGTCCTTCCAGACGACCCTATGAACTAGATGCTAATAGTATCCTGTGTCTGCAGAAACTGAGCCTCATAGACTTTAAGTAATTCGTCCAAAATCACTCAGCTAGTAAGAAGCAGGCTGGGGTTTGAATCCAGGTTAAACTCACTCTAAAGCCCAAGCTTCTAAATAGGGTAACCAAATAGTTTATCATCCGAATTGGGACACTTTGAGAGAGTGAAAGGCACCACCACCATTTTTATTATTTCAATTTACTTAGAAAGCATTGTGGGAAAGAGTTAAAGTCCCGGGGAAATGAGGCATTTGGGTGCTTGACATTTTTAGGAAGGGGTGAATTCAATTGCCGTGGGAGTTGCCAGAAGAGGTAGTAACAGGGCAGCTGGAAGCCTCCTCGTGTTTCCTTCACTCTCTGACTGCTGGCACCGGGTGAAAAGGAGGCATGGATTGAAAGAGTGCTTCAAAGAAATGGAGATAAATGACTTTAGATTCTTCTGCCACAAGGGCTTTAGTCCTTTATGTAAAGGTTTCATTCCTCTAGGAGACCAGTTTTAAAAATAAACATTTGAGTCCCTTAGTCATAAACATGGAAGTGCTTATTACATAGCAGATTTTCTTTTGAATTTTACAGTTGGCTAGGGTTATGGGAAAGGTAAATTTTGATACAGAAATGGGCAGAGGGGAAGGTTCAGAACATGGGTTTTTGCCCAAGGAATATACCTTAGTGTGGGGTCCTGGGCCGCCAGGAGCTTTGTAGGGTCTAAATGGTGCCCAGCAGAGCAAGAGCTCTGGGGAGGAGATGGCACTAGGAGGGCACAGAATCCACCACTGCAGCTATGACTGTGCCAAGCTCCAGAGCCAATGGCAAGATCCTGGGAGTCAGACTGGTACAAGGAAAAGAGGATGGGGGGGTGTGCTGAGGCCAGTTCTGCTAATATGAGTCTCTGGGCAAGTTAATCACCCTGTGATGCCTCATCCATCAAGCATGAAGTTTGGCTGAAAATGAAATAGTCTCTAAGATCTTTTTTAGCTCTAATACCAAATGCGATTCTAGACTGTGTCACTAAGTGAATCTTGCTGCGCCTAAGTGAGTAGCTTAGAGCTAAGAGGCTCTTAACTGGAGAGCAGGCAAGACCCAAGCCACTGATCTCTCCCCTCCCTCCACATTACCCCGTCTCTTCGCCTTAATTCTTTTGATGACCAAGGGGAGCTTTTAGTCTCTCCTTGTCCCATTTATCCTCTTAGATCTATGGAGGGGGAAGGAAGGAAGGGTCAGCAAGTGGGGAGGGGGCTGGGCAAAGGCGTCTGGTAGGCCCGATCTTTCAGGATCCCAGCACAGGTAGGGGAGGATCAGGAATTGGCTAAGAGAGAATTAAAAAATGTCAAGGTCCTAGACTACCAATTGCAACAAGGATAAAATCTCATCTGGAGATCGCCCGGGGACTGACCACAAAGTCTAAGGGAACACACTGAGTAGCAGGTACTAAGACATTTAGCCTCTCAGTGCTTTGGTTTTTTCATCTTTAATGGGGACTCAGAGGTGGACTAACAGTCCATGGACATGGACTTTGACAGGAACTACAATGAGTGCTTTACATGCTATCTCATTTAACAACCTTTCAAGGGAAATATTATCTTCATTTTACGGAAGAAAAACCAGCAGCTTAGAGAAGACAAATCACTTGCCTGTTTTTGCAACTCAGAAGTAGTAACGCTGGGATGCATACCACGTCTGCCTGCCCCTAAGGCCCAAGGCTGGTCCACTACTCTTGCCACCATTTTATGGGAAGTCTGATTTCACTCTCTAGCTCACTCGGCAGGCTCTGGTGTGGAGGATAGGGAAGCAGGGCTGACTGCCTGGGTCCAAGACTCACTTATTAGCCTGTCATTTGGGGCAAGTTACTTAATCTCTCTGAGTTTTGGTTTCCTCATCTATACAGTGGAGGATTAGAATAGTGCTTACTTCATAGATTTGTTGTGAGGATGAAATGAAATTGTCTGTAATGAGTATTGGGTCCATGGCAAAGGCTTCATAATTTTTAGCTATTATTATTATTAATAATATTATCGTTAAAGTATATGCAAACTGCATGCAAATAAACCTGTGACTCCCCTGAGTTTACCGCTGGGTGGGGTCTTCTGATAAATCCCTGCTGGTCCAGTGCCACTTGTGAAAGCTGAGAAGCCATCCCCACTGTCATCAGAAAAACTATCCTGACATTTGGATGGTTCACCAGAAGGGTTTGCAAGATGTCATCATCTGCTCAGCACGACTAACACGTGAGCAGGGAACACAGATGTGCTAACCACCTGTTTCAGGTACGTCTTGACTCATACAGCTGGAGGTGGGACAGAAGTCTTTTTTTTTTTTACATTCCCAAGCCCAGAGCTTTTATCTGCTGTATTATAAAGAATAAAAGTGGGTGAATTTTAAAGAGAACTGGGTCCCATTTCTTGGAGCCTTCAGATGTATGTATGGATTTATGCCTGTATGTGCCTACAAGTAGATAGATGGCCGGATCAATGAGGAAAGGGCAAAGGGAGGGCTCTGGAACATCCCTGGTGCAGGAAGGGATGCATTCAAGCTAGGTTCCATGCCTGCCCCTCTGGGATTCTTAGGAATTTGGTTTCTAGACTCCAACTCGGAGTGACTCCCCATTCTATCTAATTCAGACCCTCGGCTGTGTCTACCAGGAGCAGGCCAAGTTCATTTCTTCCCCTCCTGCTTTCTCCAGGAGCTGGTGTCTATCAAACCCCATTGGGGACTTGTGGAAACGCTCTCACCCTAGTCCATTCCCTCTCAAACGCTGGCTGGATATGGGCTGCAGCTTATCTCCAGGAGCTGCCCGGCTAGGCTTTGGGAGGCGATGATAACCACAGTTCCATGACCCAGCTGGGCCTGCTTGGCGGTGGAGGTGCCCACGTGCTCTTTCCCTCCCAGGACTCTATTAGGCCTGCTGGCTGCGGGAGGAAGAGCAGCTGTGTGCCCTCCTGGCCAATCCGTGACGCAACAGTGGCCTCTCGTGGCCCTCACCAGCGCTACAGGCATTCAAGTCGTCTCTCAGGTTTGGATGTTTTCTTCGTTCTTTGCATTTATATTTATTGAGGCCTCCTGTGTGCCAGGCATGGTTCTAGATGATGTGGACATAGCAGTGAGCAAAACAAAGGCCTTCCTCTCATAAAGTTTATGCTTTAGTGTATGGGTGGATGGGGGAGCTGAGGAATATACACAATACATATACATACATGGGTAAATAGATATTGCATGGTCAGAAGAACTAAGGAAAAAATAAAGCAGAGAAGAGGAGTCAGGAGGGGCAGAAGAAAGCAATTTGCAATAAGGTTGTGAGAAAGCCTCGCTGATAAGGGGACAGCTAAGTGAGGGAGGGATATCCAGGTGGAAGAAATAGCCAGGGTAGAGGTTTCAAAGTGAGACGGGGCCTGGCCTATTTAGGAACAACGAGACGGGGCAGTGTAGCTGGAACGGACAGTGGGGAAAGCAGCAGGGGTGCTGTCTGAGAGGCAGCGGGGGGCCTCAAGGTGTGGTCCCCAGTCTTGCAGCATCAGAGGCGCCTGGGAACTTGTGGAAATGCACATTTTCAGGCCCTGCCTCAGTCCTACTGAATCAGAGACCCAGCAGTTTGTGTTTCAACAAGTCCTCCGGGTGAGTCTGAGAACCGCTCATCTGAGGCCTCCTAGGCCATTGTGGGGACTTTGGCTTTTATGCTGAGATGAGAAGCCATTGGAAGTTTTTGGGTAGAACAGTAAAATGATCTGACTTCAAAACAAAACAAAACAAAACACACTTACGCCTGGGCCCTACCCGGAGAGATTCCGGTGTAATTGATCTGAGATGTGGCCTGGGCTTTGGAATTTCTCGAACTCCCCAGGTGGTGCTAATGTGCAGCCAAGCGTAGGGTCACCAGGCTTCCGGGCAGAGACCAGAATGAAAGAGCCAAGGGAAGAAGCAGGGGGCAGAGCAGGGAGGCCACCACTGTGACAGACCTGAGCAGTGTGGCTGCTCAGACCAGGGCGGCAGCCATGAAGGAAGGGAAGCGGTCAGACTCTGGGTCTCTTTTGAAGGTCGAACTATCAAGATTTGCTGATGGATTGGATGCAGGGTGTAAGAGAAAGTGAAAAGTCAGGATGACTCTGAGCAACTGGAAGGATGCAGTTTCCATGTAGTGAGGTGGGGAGGACTGCAGGAAGACAAGATTTCTCCAGGGAGGGGAATCAGGAGTTCGATTCTGAACCTGTTACGTGTGAGGTGTCTATTTGAGATCCAAACGGAGATGCCGGATAGGCTGCATTCAGAAGAAATGTCTAGGTTGGATACCCAAGTGTGTGAGCCATCAGTGATAGATGGTGTTTAAAGACTTAAGGCCAGATGAGATCAGTTAGGGAGGAAGCAGAGACAAAAAAGAGAAGTCTGAGGGAGCCCCTGGGGCAAAGGAGGTAGGTAGAGAACCAAAGGTGAGTGGTGCCCCAGGAACCCAAGTGAAAAACTGGTTCATGAATGAGAGAGTTGTCAATCATCACAAGCTACTGACCAGTCAAGTAAGATGAGGACTGAGAACTGACCACTGGATTAGCAGCCCAGAGGTCACAGGGGGCCACAATGTGAGTGGCAGGATTAGGAGAGGCGCAGAGGTCTCTTTGTGGAATGGGAGGGAAGGATTTGAGGGTAGAGAGAACAAACGATTCTTCTGCAAAATTTTGCTGCAAAGGGAAGGTGTTGGAAGAGAATAGGGTCAAGAAAGTTTTTAAAAAAAAAATATTAGAGAATTAGCATGTTTATACCTTTGTTGGGAAAGATCCTCCCTCCTGTGCAGGGAAAAATTAGTAGATACTTTAATAGAAACAAACGTTTATTAAGCACATTTTTATGCTCCTGGCACTGTGTTTAATGTTGCATGTGAATTATTTTCTTCACATTTCTTCCTCACTACAATCCTATGAGGAGGTTCTATTATTATCTCCAATTTATAGAGGAAGGAGCCTGAGCTCTGAGAAATGTACTAATGTTCCCAAAGAAACATAGCCAATAAGATGGCAGAGCAGATGAACCTCCTCTAGAGCTGGAGCCCTTAGCCTTTGATCTGCACAGCCCAGCCATCAGTATGTCTGCATGCAGGTGCCCTTTTAAATGCTTGAATTTTGGGTGCTCAGCTAGAAGGAATGAAATGACTCAAAACACCAGCAAAGACATTAACGATCAAAAGTAATTGTGACCACAGCACTATGTTATAAAGTCTCTGAGTGTCCAGAAAAGCTTCCACAGTTCTGGTTCTCCCATTCTTTGCTCTGTCACCCCCAGCACAGTGTTGCTGTTGTGCAGAACTGTTTACTGCCTGGAACGTTCTGGGCACTCACCCTGCCGTGATAGTGCAGTCTCTCAGATTCCATTAAACACGCCCCTTTCCTTTGCTACCAGCCTTGATGCCCAGACTTTCTACCTCTTCCTCACACTCCCACCCCTCTCTGTACTGGGCTGCATGACCTTTCCAGCACAACATCTGCTGCTAGGTACTGCTGTAACAGTCCTTATGTTTTACAGAAGCAAAAAGAAATCTGTACCAGGTTGAATAGTGTTCCCCAAATTTCATGTCCACCTGAAGCCTCAGAATGTGACCTTATCGGGTCTTTGCAGGTATAATTAGTTAAGATGAGATCATACTGGATTAGGGTGGGCCCTACTCCAAAGACTGGTGTCCTTTCTTATAAGAAGAGAAAACAGACACAGACACAGACAGACCCAGAGGGAGAACACCATGTGTCAATGGAGGCAGAGACTGGCGTGATGCAGCTACAAGCCAAGAAACGTCAAGGATTGCTGGCAACATCTGAAGCTAGGAAGAGGCAAGGAAGAATCCTTCTCTAGAGCCTTCAGAGAGCCTACTAACACCTTGATTTCAGACTTTTAGCTTCCAGAACTGAGACAATAAATTTCTATTGTCTTAAGCCACCAAGTTTGTGGTAATTTGTTATGGTAGCCAAGGAAACTAACATAGTACCCATTGGTCAGAGCTTGGCAGTGTACCTGTGAAGGATTTTGTGGTACCCTCATGTGCCATATACATCAATTAGTGCTGCACTGAATGAGATCATTAAAAACACATTAAGGAGAGGCACAGAATGATACATCTGGGAGGATCTTTGGAGATAATGTAGTTCAGCCAGTTTAAAGGTGAGGAGAGTAAAGTCCAAGAAGGACAAGAGGCTTGTCCAAGGTCACATGGCTATTTAATTGCAGGCCCCATATCTGTTTGGTTCACATTGCCTCGTCTGTAACCTGGAATCCTGCCTGGTACCTAGCAGGTGCTCAATAAACATTTGTTGAATGAATGAATGAATGAATGAAGAGAATGCAAATGTCTGATCTCTAGCTCAGGGTTCCTTCAAATAATGTTCTCATGATACTTGCTAAGATTAAAACCAACAAGACTTTGTTTAAATTGGCAATTACTTTTCTCTACATACTCAGGTTAATGCCTACCAGCTATGGAATGATTTCATGTTGTTAAAAATGTTAAGGCTTCTGGGAGATTTAACCAGAAAAATTTCTAATATTGGAGCATAATGCTTTGTAGTTTTTCCTTTACCATCTAGAAAGGACTTTCCTGTCCCACTGGATATTCCTCTTTAATAAACGGCCGAGTTTCCTAAAAACAGTGCCACCTGAAATTTACTAATATCAATCCACTGACTCTAGTTATATTTAGCCTCAGGCCTTGGAGATAAATTCTTTTTTTTTTTTTTTATTTTATTTATTGCAGACACCACAGTGACTTGGGAGGAGATAAATTCTTGACTGGTTGTTCACAAGGATAAATGCAATATGAATAGCCACATTTACTGGGTAACTATGGTATTGCAGATATCTGGTAAGTGCTTTGTTACATTATCACCAATCTTCACAATAAGTATTAATGAAGCCTATCAAGGTATTGATTGTTCCTTTGTTGTACAATAAGGCAGTACAATAAGAACCTTGGAAGGAGCTCTTTTTGGAGGACTGACATTAGCAGTGACATGCTGATGGTTTGGTGAACATATGGGAGGATGCTGTTCTGGGTTTTAAAACTTCTAAGAACTTAAAGGATAAAGTCCCTCAAGCATTCAAAGACATATGTCCAGAAATGTTTATTGCAGAAATGTTTGTAAAAGCAAAAGACTAGAAACATCTAAAATATCCATCAACAGGGTGTTGGTTAAAGGGTACATTCCATGAATAGAATTCTAGAAAGCCACTCAAAGGAATGAGGCAGACCTATAGGTACTGCCATGGAAAAATGTCCAAGACACAGGATCTGAACCATACAGTCCTATTTGTATAAAATAAATACAATTATACAGAATATAGGAAAGGAGGTAGGAAATAAAGATGGCATAATATGTGTGTAAAATAAAGACAGCAATGGAGAATATATGTATATATAGAACAAGAAGAAGGGAGGGAGGGAGAAAATTTATGGAAGGATGTATAAAAATACCCCAAATATATGGCGAGTATGAGTAGGGAGCCAGAGGTGGGAGACAAAAGCGCGTTTCTTTTTTAACCTAAAAACCTTCTATACTGTTCATAGTTTTAAACAATGTGCATGTATTAAGCTTATAATTTAAAACCCAGTTATTTAAAAATAATAAGAAAACAGAGAGTATATGACTTATCATTAACACCCTTGGGGTCTGCAAAGAGACCACAAAGAAATCATGCAAGCTTATTTCTGCATTGATGCTCAGAAATTAAGAAAAAGTTGGCTCTTAGCAGAATTTATACTGATACATTCAAGCTCAGGTTAATAACATGCTCAGAATAGACAAGGCGTAGCAGCACTGAACATATTCAAAACAGAGTTGGCCAAGCTGTTAGAGGAAAGATATTCTAGAGCACAAGTGTTGGGCAGATGGATGGTGCAAGATGCTTCCCAAAATGTTACTAACTCTCAAAAGGATATGGAAAAATGTAATATGTAACATGAATTCCTAATCTATAAGAGGCCTCTTTTTTTCTTAAGGAAACATTCATTTCCAAATTCTTTCTCCTGCTATGGCAGGCTAATTTTTGAGTCATTAGATAGGAAACTATAAAATCTCAGAATAATCCTAGTATTTACTGATTGCTTTCTCCGTGCCAGGTGTCTTAGCCCTCACAACAACCTGGCGAGATAGGATTTTCACAAATAGGTACAGTGATAAAGAAATAACTTGTCCGAGGTCACTTGGTGAGTAGGTGGTGGAGCCACCACTTTGAACCTCCTTCTTGCTAAGGTATGTGCAGCTCAGCATTCTAGAGAGGGGAGGTCCCTTAGGCATCCCCTTAGTCTATAGTTAGTGGCCAAGGTGACCTGGAACTCAGGTATCTATTCCCAGTGTGTGTTCTTTCATACTAACAGACTTCCCTTTAGGCCTTACATATACAGCAGGTGTCTCTAGATAATGACCTGAATTAAATTAAGGCTGTTACATGTCCAGTCATGTAATAGAATGCCAATAATTAGGTTCCTTTCTGAAACCTGCACTCTCCAAACCTGAATATCCACTTCTTGATTTTTACACTTTGCCCATGTGCCTAAGCACCACCTGTCAATTCCGTAGCCTGTGGAAGGTGAATTACTGTGGCACCAGCTATTTTAACATCAACTAAACCAAAAATATATATGAAAGCACAGGTTTATTGGTTAAATAGCTTTCTTCTAACACATATTTTGAAGTGGTCATCTCACTCCCCTCTTCAAAACCATTTAATTTGTCTTAGAACGAAGACAAATCCCCAGCCTTGGTTTACGGGGGTCTCTTCAATCTGGCCCTGGTCACTCTGCAGTGTCATCAGGAGCCATCCTTGTCTTGTTTTGTCTGCTCAAATGCACCTTGGCTTTCACCTTTCCTGGCCTTTGCACATGCTTTTCCATCTGGCTGGAACATTCTTCCCCTGAGGAACTCCTTCATAGAATCAGCTTAAAGGCCACTTCTTTGGGGAGGCCTTCCTTGAGCCTCTGAATAGGCCTTTGAGACGCTTGTCACAAATGTACTTACTTGATCACGACACATCTTTCCCCAGAAGATTCTAGGTTTCAGGAGGGCAGGGATCACATTTATCTTGTTCATCACTGTGGCTATAGTCCTCAGGGCCAGCCTGGCATGTGCTAGGTGCCCTCCAAATACTTACTGATTAAATAAATGAGAGACGAGAAAAAAACCTATGCAATACACATAAGAGAGATCTCAGAAAGTCTAACAGTTGTACACATCTATGATTTCAGAGCTTATCATTATTTTATACCCAAATAACGTATACTTATAATGACGTCTCCAAGTTATTGATAAAGGCTCTGTTCAGTGTTCTTGCCAGAGGAGGTGGCACTGAAATTCATTTGAAAACTGTTTCTGTTAAGATGTTCAAATTGAAAAAAATGCTTCTGACAATGGGGATATTAACTATCTGAAAAAACAAAACACTTAGTAAAATACCCATTGATGCCATATATGGTGTTACTCTATTTAAATTAATGTAAGCTGTATTTATGAATTTTTATATTGCACATGGGTACGTTTTATTTTTCCCCATTTTACCAAGTCTCCAGGAAGTTCAGGGTAAGAAAACAATGAATTTCTTTCTCCATTAGCTTTGTCATTACCACTTTCAAATGGCTTACTGCCCATAAATTTGAGTATTTTTCTCAAAATAAGTGGTAAAGACCTCAGTCTTCTATTTTATCTTAATCACTTCCTTTGTTTTCTAGAACAGCCAAGTAGCCTACTTCCTTCATCTTCATCGGTTAAGGAGGTAAATTGAGGCAAAGATGCTAAATGCTTTAAATTCACACAATTAATCTCAGTATTCACCCATGTATCTACATCAATGATGCCAGAAATATTTAGTGATTGCCATCTTGGTGCCAGAGAATATAATAAGAAATAAGATAAGTAAGGTGCCTATTTTCATGGAGCTGATGTTCTAGGTGAGAGAAATACATAGCAGACAAGTAGATAAATAAAAAAAATATCAAATAGTGATAAACACTATGATAAAAATGAAAGAGAAATGAAATAGAGTTTTTAAACCACTACCCTAACCCTAACCCTAACTCTGGGAGCAACTTCTTTATCTTTTTTTTTCTTTTGCACAGCTCCATGTGCAATCTTTATCTTTTTCTTTTAGGGCACAACTGCTTTAGTGTGGTCAGGGAGGCCTCTCTGAGATGATGACAACTGAGCTGAGATCTGAATGACAAAAAGAAGCCAGTGAAAGGAACATGGGAAGGGGAAGATCTAGACAGAGGGAACAGCAGGAACAAAGATTTTGAGGTGGGAACACACTGGTTTGTTAGAGGAACAGCAAGGAGGCCACTGTGGCTGGGATGCAATGGGTGAGGTGGAGAGTGGTGGACCATGAGCTCAAGACACACAGGAAAGAGCCAGATCATATAGTGTCTTGTAGGCCATGGCAAGGTGTATGAATGTTCTTCTAGAGTTTTCATTGTGGATTATAAACAGAGGGTAACTTGATGGTATTTGTGCTTTTGAAAGTTCCTTCTGGTGGCAATGTGGAGAAAGGATGACCTGGGGACAAAAGTGGAAGCAGGGAGCTCAGTGGGGACCATCAAAAAGTACAGGTGAGAGATGATGGTGTCTTGTACTAGGATGGTGTCAATGGAGGTAGAGAGCAGTGGATGGATTGGATGCATGTTTTTTGAAGTGAGACAGTAGGACTTGTGGACCTAATGCACACGGTGAGTTAGGTGTGCATTAGGTGATGCAGGCTTTTGGCTTGAGAAAATGCATAGATGGTGGTGTCATTTACTGAGGGAAGATGGCAGGGGGAGAAACTGGAGTATTCTTTTGTCGTTAGGTAAAGGAATAAAACATTCCATTTTGGAAATACTAATTTTGAGATGTCATTGAGAGATGCCTGGCTAAGTGGAGATGCCAAGTAGGAAGGCATCTCGTCAGCAAGGGAGCATTTGGAGCTGGAAATTTACATTTGGGAGTCGCCAGTGGGAAGATGGTATTTAAAACAGTGGGTGTTGTCACCAAGGAAGAGAGTGCTGTTGGAGAAGGGGCAGCCACACCTCCCAAGCCTTCATCCCTAATTCTCACATCGACCAACGGATGTAGTCATATACCACAGCACAAGTTCACCCCTCCTTTTCCATTATGTGCAACAAACATACATTGTCTCTTATCTCTTCTATATGAAAGGTGTTACCCTAAGAAATAGAAGCTACAAAGATAGTTGACTAACATATGATGCCATTCTTCATGTTGCTCAAAAACTGGCAAGGAGAGAGGGACTATAATATAAAAGGTAGAATATGTTAAAGTATTCCCAATGGAGTGGAGAGGATTTTCAAAAGGTAAATTTGGCAAGATAGGATGGGAGCAGATCTTGGAGAGCCAAGGAATTGGATTTTCCTTTCCTGCTTAGACAATAGGACACCATTGAAGATTCCTGAGTTGCCTGATCAGATCAACACCTTTTTTTCTCCATCCATGTCTTATTTATCCTTCCATGTCTAGCTCAGATCTCACCCAGTCTGCAAAGCATTGTCCATCTTCTGCTCACACACTCATATTTCAGCTTTAAGTCTTTCTGCATTTATTTCTAGTTCTAATCCACTTAGCACTTGATAATACACTTTCTTTTTCAGACGGTTTATTGCAGAAACGTCTTATTTTCTCAAATGGTTTGTAAATTCATTTTGAGCAGGATCTATGACTCAAATCCTGGCTCATGGCAAGAAACATAATAAACCCTCATGCAATGCCTGGTGCTTCAACTATCACTCTTGAGGAAATTCTTCTGACCTTCAACTGCATCAGACTCCTTTGTTCTAGGCTCTCATAGAATCATTTCCTTTAGCACACTGCTCAGTTTTTAACTATACACCCTATATGTGACTATTTGAATTGGATCTATTTTCCCATAGGCTGTAAGTTCTCAAAGAGCAGAGACCACATCTAGTTTTGCTCATGGTAGTGTTCCCAGTTTATGTGCAAGAAACGTTTGCTGAAAATTAAATGAATAGGTGTGGTCTTAGGTGTTCAAGGGGTCAAGGGGCTATGAGTGGAGTAGCCTTAGGAATGGTACAACTGTCTGCTTGCAGTTTCTGAAAGAGCAACGAAACTCACTGCAAAAATACTACATCAGAAGGAGTTTCTTCTGATGAACTTCTCTTTTGCTTAGGGACAAACTATTTCCCAGAGGGTGGCTCTTCTATCCGAAGGAGGCCCCTTAAATGCTGATTTATCATCACTTAGGACACTTGAGTCCTCCCTGTCGCACAGCTGAGCTGGAGGCAAAGCAGAGTGTTCCAACTGTCAGGAAGAATAAGCACGCTGGCAGCAGCCACAGATCCTCTAGGCAGATGGAGTGACATATGTGTATTTACATATATATATTTCCTAATCAATAGGTTCCAGCAAAAACATGAAAACTCAAGAACATGATTAGAATTTAAGGGGCTCTGAAGGAGTTTAATTCCTTAAAGAAAATTAGTACAATTGTTTTTTAGCACAGATGACTTCAGGAAAAAACAGCACTACTGAATGATCAAAAGTTCCCCCCTAAATATATAAGTCTTCTTTTCCAAATTAGATACTAGCATTTCTTCTAAGAAATTTATTTCTGGGGCCAGCCGAAAGGGGCTTTGAAATCTAACGATATTTCTGGCCCCTGCCTCTCTGTCTCCCCTCACCAGGCACACGGGACTATTTTTCTGTTTCTCCAACAGGCCAACCTTGTCATTGCTCTTTTCTCTGCCTGGAGTATCCCTCCCTCCTAATCTTTGAATGTCTGGCTCCTCATCATTTGGGTCTCAGCACAATGCCCTCTTTTGAGAGGCATTTCTGACTCCCGATTATATATACACCCTGCCAGTCACTATCACCACAGAGGCCCTGGCTCGAGGAAGAGCACCTGGCACAGAGCAGGTGGTCAGTAAATATGTGTTAATGAATCACTAGGTTAAGATAAGCCAATTATCCCCCCAGCAGAATCTCATAGCTCGTCTGCTGTTTGAGCCACGTGTATTGGAGACAATGTAAGTGATGGCTTGAAGATTTATTTAGCCTAACATTTACCGCTTCTGATTTTTGCTTTGTTCATGCATGTGATTATCTTCAAGGAACATGGTTTTCAATTTTATCCTTCACAGAACCACATTTTGTTCCTGTAATTCATGTGAAGATGACCTTGTCACACATTACCTGTTGTCTACAACTTCCATTCTTCTCTCCTTTCTTAACAGAAACCCAAACTCTGGGACAATGTGCTCAGTTAAAAATATCCATGCTCATCTCCTCAGGCTTTCTTACAGCTACAGCAGACAGTCATGTAACCCAGTTCTGGCTGTTGAGGAGCAGAAGTTGGGTGAGGCTTCAGGAAAGCTATTGCTTTCTTGATAAAAAGGTACAGACTCAGCTACTACCTGTTGTCCTTTGACCATCTGCCTTTCTCCCTGCCTGGAATGTAGATGCAATGCTGAAGGTGACGTCCCGTATGGCAGGTGCTGTCAGTGCCCTGCCCATTAATTCCTTGACACTTATCATTACTATTAATATATTCACCACAGGATTCCTGTAGAAAGCTCCTGTGATTCTATACCTGAGGGCTTTTCATGGCCACAGGATCATGCTTAGCCCATAGATGGCAGGCTGAAAGTGCCAGGGAGTTAATGACCCTGGCACCAGGCCTTAACTAAAGACAGATGGGAGTTGGTAGATAAATATCCCAGCTCCTTGGCTTTGAGGTAGGATACCTCTGGGGCATGAGCTACGTACACTGAGGGCAGAGAGAGCTCCCTAGTGGTTCTGAACACATTGTCCACAGCAGTAATACATTCATTAACACATCCTGTGTTGGCTTTCTTCTCCTCCGTCTCACTTCCCCACTCCCCTACCTTCTTGGGATCACCTAACTCCCAAATAAACCACTTGTACACAAATCTGTCTCAGGAACTCTTCTGGAGGACCTCAACCTAAGACAGCTTGTGACCTTGAAGATGAAAGCCACATGCTAAGGATGGACAGGAATCTTGGAAGAGTCATCTCCCTGAGGCTGGTCCTTGAGTCCCTACACCGGCCTCAGACTGCCAATCTCTGAACTTATTTGAGGAAAATAAATCTCTTATTTGGATAAGCCGCCATAATTGGGTTCCTATGGCATGAAGCCAAATGCAATTCTATAGTAAGACAGGCGTGGAGGAATTTTTAGTTGACCACAAATGCAACCCTAATCATCAGCTGGACGTGGCTGCTAACAAAGCTGACACTCTGGCTGTATTACTAGCCCCTTACACTGTCTGGCATGTTATTGCTAATATAGCATTTGCTTACATGTTGCTATATTTAATCCTCATGTCAATTCTGTGAGATAGGTATTATCAACTCTATTTTACTGAAGCCTAGAAAGGCTGAGTCACTTGCCCACAGATTCACGCTAGCGGTCAAATAAAGATCCAAGTCTAGCCATCTTTTGCCATAGGGAGATAGGGGCTAGGTTTTCATTCTAAGGAATTGGTGGCATTTAAGTAATGAGTCACACCTCCCACCTGTTCCCTTTGCCTTTCTCCTAATACTCATGCTTATCCATGTCCACTTCTCATCACTGCTCTCTACCCCTATGAGACCGTAGACTTGCTTCTACCAGAGCTACCTCTGCCACCTGCCAAATTTCATCATAAACTGAAATAAACCTTCTTATCTCTAGGCCTTTGCTCAAACTCTTGCCTTTGCCAGGAATGCTCTACTTCTGAAGTGGGAAATTGCTGTATTTGGGCCTAGGGAGGATAGTCTGGTATCCACAGACTTGTGGATGCTGCTGAGATGGGCAGCATCCCCATCTCAGTATGGCTCGTAGCACCAAAAACATCCACGATACTTAGTAAATATTAATCTTTGTAAGGTTGAAGTGCGTAGTCATGGTGGAATCCAAGTTGAAATCAAATTTACTCCTGTTTCAAATTAACCTCAAATTCCATCACATATAAAATTGAAATGTACTCTATAAAAATTTCAGACAAGCGAAATACATTCCATTGAACATTTAATAAACTACATTCAAGTATGACTTTTTTTAAAAAAGAGACAAAATTATGATACAAGTATTTATTGAAATGCTGACCATTTAAACATCATCTGAACCATATCAAATAATACTCGTTTACTTTCTGAAATGTGTTAATGAGAAGCTAGGAATTTCTATATAAGGCTGAGTATTTTCGGTACTCCTGGCCTAGATGAGAAAAGACTGCATTCTCTTACTGGTGACTCAGAAAATACAATATGCTTGCGTCACAACTGCTGGTGTGTTAAGACTAGGCTAGCACCCATGACTGGCTGGGCTCTAGGAAACAAGCATGCTGTGCTCCCGTGCCACATGGGACCCAAGAGACAAAGTCTGATCTAAGGTGAAAATACATGCAGGGCATGGAGAGGACTGACTGGACCAAGGGGCTTGCTGTGTCTGGAGGACCAAAGGGAAAGCTGTGTGCAGATACTGCTCTGATCTTAATATAGATGTGAGGCAAAGAGGCAGCCAGGAGCCTTGTCACAACATTCTAGGTCGGCAACTCCAAGATATTTATATCAAGGTAGTTGGTAGCAAATATAAATACTCCCTGGCCCTGACTCAAAAATTAAACCATCATAACAGATGCAACTTTGCAGAAAGGTGGTTATCAAGCCGCCTGTGAACTCGAAGGGGAGTATCAGCTCAAAAGATACCTGTGTATCTGACTTAAACTGGTAAAGACTCTATAAAGATGTTTAAATGTTGATTTTTTGGTAAATGTATTTCACAAAGCTACCATTTCATAAGGACAGTAAGGTTCATTAAATCACAATACAGGATAAAATTTACAAATGCGATGACAGAACTATTTTAAATACTTTTTTTTTTTTGGGTAAAGGCATTTTTCACTAACTACAAAATCCAGTGAGACAAAAAGATAATTACACTATAGTTATTGTCAAAAGACTTTATAGTTTAAGTTCAAAAGGTTAAGGATTTAACAAAAAGATCACATGAGACTGTTAACTATATACGAAGAGTATTTGATTAGATACAGAAAATATTAGTTAAGTATGGTTTTCTTCTTGAAAACTAGCTTTACAAAATAATACCAAGTCCAATTAAATTTTGACCTTTAATTCCTTATCAATGGCACCATAAACTGGAACATTCAAAGTAAACAAGTTACTTTGGCCACTAAATTAGGTCACCATTATGTTTCTAAAATAATTTATCCAGGATACAATGGAGTAGCCTGTATGTAATTATTGTATATTATTTGTGCAAACTCAGATTTTAAAAAGTATTTCCTATATTTTTTCAAAGTTCTGTTTCCCAGAACTTTGATCATTAAATATGTCTATCTTAGGGTTCCAAACACTAATGTCTCTTATGAGAACAAGTAGGGTAAAACAGTTCTCTTTAATGTGACAAGTGACTTTCTAAGAGATGATCCCAAACCTAATATGTTAGGACAGGGTTAAATGTACTATCTGAAGCTCTAAGGGATGCCCAGGGGACTGACCTCAGACAAGGGATTTAAAAAATTTTTACTTTTTTAAGAGAAACATTGTGAGAAGGGAAAATGTATTCTATATACTTTAGGATATGTTCAGGAGCCCTTGCTTTCATAGCCAAATACATGAAAACGGTTTTCCTTAAAGAAATAGTGGTCTATGAGGCAAGGCAAGCATTGGCTAAATGATTGGTTAGCTTTTGTTTGGCTCTGGAGGTTTCCATGGAAACAGCCTGAGAAAGAGAAAAGGCAGCATTATCACTTTATCTGTAATGCCATCTGATAAAACTGAACATTGATTCATTCATGCTATCCAGAGCAGACACATTATTTCTGATAAGCCTGGACAAAGAAAGGCCTAAGTTCTACCTGGTCACACGTTGAATTTCTTGTCTTCCTCTGTTTGAAACCTTAAATTAAAATCCTGATAAAACCTCCCCTGAACATTTCCCTCAGGAGCCTCTAGTTCAATCAGAAGTCAAATGAAGAAATGTGAAGCCCCAAATGGAGCTCCACTGCTAAGTTCTTAAAATTATATGGCACCAAGCTTCCTGTAGCTGACAAAATTGTTCTGATGAGTACTTACAAATCCATTGTAGCCTATCTCATCCAGGCAAGAAATGCCATCTTAAGTGTTTATTACACACAGTTGAACCACGTGGCATCTTCCATCATTTTTCTCCTTCTTCATGTCTAGATCATTTGTGTGTGTGTGTGTGTGTGTGTGTGTGTGTGTATTTTAATATGGTGACATACCCTCACATTATCTAATCTTATTTCAGGTAAGCGCTTCTCAGAAAGGCCACAAAAGCAGCCCTAGTTCAGCATTATGTATCTGAAATACACAAAAATAAAAACCTTAACAACAAAATATAAACAAACAAGATTAGGAAGCATTCAACCATTAGCACCGTATTTAAGAACACAGAGGGTAAGAGTGTTGACAGAGGTCTAAGGAGGAATTCAGCTCTGGGTTTTATCCTAGAATGGGATCCCAAACATAGAATCCACTTGTAGAGTCCAATACTTTTAAAAAAGGAAAGCCTGAGAAATTCTATTAACAGAAACATCAAGATCCATGATTTGCCAGAGACAGATGATTTGACATTGTTCTTTTTCTAAAAGCATCAGAGACATTATTCCATAGGAACAAATCGCTCCCTTCAGGAGATCAGTTGGGAAATCACTGCCAGCCTCAATGAACTAAATGATGTCTCAGAAAGTTAAAGACATGATATGCTCCTAGGAAGGACTAATTTACTCATGGAAAGTAGTTTACAAAAGAGCAGTTAGCTCCCTGATATCTGTATAACAATACAGATGTGCTAAATTGAAGAGATTCAACCTAGCATGTATCATTGTACATTCCACAAGGAAAAACATCGAAAAACACTCATACCTCTGCACGTTATAGCACTGGTGTGGAAATCTGGATCACAGACTAAAGTTTAAGCTTGATTCTTTCCAAAAGAAAGGACCAAAAGTCTAGGGAAAGGTTTACTTGGAGATATGCTGAAGATTTTGGTGGTTTAAAGGTAATGGGTAAGAAGTTATTGGGCTAGAAACCACTTCAGATCTCCTCTAATGCAAATCCTGCATCTTACTGATGGGGAAACTGAGGCCTCAAGCTAAGTGTCAGACCTCACCAATGGAAGATCTGTGACCAGAAGAGAAACCATGGGACTCTTAGAGTTCAGTACTTTTCCTATCATGTTTATCTCTCAGGCTCCTTTAAATCTTAACATGCATCATTTACTCAAGCTCGGGGGAAATTGACGGAGAAATACCAGATAGGAAAATCACTGCATTTTTACAAAGATTTTGGCAATTCATGTTCTCATGTGCTTAATATTAACAAACGGAAAACCCCAGTTATCTTTTGGTAAGAATGTTGTTTCTTCCAAGAAACAGGTTCCTTTTCTGAGAGTTGTTTTTGTAGGTACTGGGATAGCTTACAGCTGACAGTTTTCATATGTCCCATCTTTGTAGTCAGAATTAGATTCGGCAGATCCCGTATCATCAGGTGAGCTGAAATGACTGCTGTCTTGAGAATCTGTATCAATACTTTTGGTCTCTGACTGAAGGTGGACAGAAACCTGAACTGCTATCTCCTGGCCTTGTTCATTCAGAGAGCCATCATCTGAATCTCCTCCTGGCGAATTACTCCGCCCCATCTCTGGGTTAATGACATATATGCCACCTTGAGCATTCAAAGCAGGTCTCTCTTTAATTCTTTCTCCCATGTCATCAGGGTCATCCACTCGCACAGCCTCAAACATTTCCTCCACAAAAGCTCGACAGTTGAGAATAAGGGGTGGAAGAGGAACACTTCTTGCCAGTTCTTCAATATAACGCGCAAACTCCATGGTCTTGAATTGTGTCACTTTGGCGAGCTCCAGAGTTTTGGCTGAGGTGATGATGGGGATGCGTTTTGCAATCTCAAAGGCCTTCTGAAGTTTCTCAGCCCCTTCAGTTCTAAAGAATTCGTTGATGGCCTTCTCGGTCTTGCGAAGATGGCTGCTCATCATACACAGCCGTGTGACATTCAAGATGAGAGTGATTGTAAAGGCAATCAGGCAAACAATCATGTAATACACACTCATGTCTCCCGAGGTGAAGATAACACGTAGGGTGACAGAGTAGGAGGCACGAGTTGGAGAGGTGACGAAACACGTATAGAGCCCGCGGTCATCAAAGGCTACGTTGGTGATGTTTAGGAAGTTATCAGAAACCAACCATTTTCCACCTGATAATCCGACAAATGAAAAAAAAATTATAGCATAAAGAATATTATTACTAAATATGCCAGCTGCCTCTTCATGAAAGTACCTTAACTCATCTGTTAGATTCTACTGTTTGTTTCAATCATGTAAAAAAGAGTAGTCAGAATTTAATTAGCCTGGAACTTAAAAAGGAAATCAAGATCTTCCTTCCTGACACTAATAATTACCACAGCCTCTTTTTTACTGCCAAGCATAAAAAGCCTTTCAGTCAGAGAGGTATGTCTACATAATGCTAAATGACTAATCTTTAAAAAAAAGTTTATATGTGTATGTGTGTTGACATCACAATCTCTATACATTTTCAGATACTAGAAAAATATCTCAGAAATATAAAACAATGGTTTAAAATAATGGTATTTTATTTTATTTTTTTAATTTTTTTTTTTTTTTTTAGAGACAGAGTCTTGCTCTGTTGCCCGGGTTAGAGTGAGTGCCGTGGCGTCAGCCCAGCTCACAGCAACTTCAAACTCCTGGGCTCAAGCAATCCTACTGCCTCAGCCTCCTGAGTAGCTGGAAAAATAATGGTATTTTAAATTGTTATAATTTTTATTTTCTTCTTTTAACTGTTTGCTCACTTTCCATAGTGAACTTACAAGAAAAAAAGTTGTTTTTTTAAAAAAAAACCTAGTAATTTAATATATTTGTTCAATTACTAACTGGCTAATCTCATATGCCTTGCACATATTAATTTGTTTTGTTACAAAAGGTTTGTTGATGATATCTTGATTTCTTGGCAAGAGTAACTGAAGCACAAGCCAAAAGATACATCTCACAAGTTACGATAAACAAACAACTTGGCAAAGAGAATAAAGTTGCCCTTAAGATGGCTATGCTTCTGTTTCAGACCTAAAATATGCTGCCTCTCTTCCATACATGAAGGTATCTTCATTCAGGGAACGTGTATACAGAAGTATACAAGTTGATGAAAAACATATTGACCACTCACCTTGATTCAACATTCTTCAGTAACTTGGCTCTGCCTGTATAATTCTTACCTTCGTGGTAAATTCCCAGAGCACTCTGTGCTTTAACTATGAAAGCCATTCAAAGATGGGATGGATGGGCTAACCTGGGGTGTGGGTGTGTGTTCTAGTGACTGGAGGTGGCATCCCAGGAGAGGCTGAGTGACTGCTTGTTAAGTATCACCTAAATGCCCAATCTTCAAAATCTTTTTCATCCCTGAGATTCTATAGTTCTGGATTATGTTAGCAGCACATAAATTAGTGAGAACTCTAGATTGTGCCCATTTTCTATCATCATCAAAACTTATTTAAATTCTATAGGTACATTTATTTTTAAGAGCCATCACTTTGCTAATGCAAAAAGGAGGAAAATGTGCAGTTATGAATATAGCCAATATACCATAAGCTTCTCTTCTACTAACTTAGAGCTATGAAAGGGATACCCTTTGAATGCAAGCTATGAACTACGCAGACTCCATTCATCAACTGCTGCACTACAACCGCAAACTCTCTAGCTCACTTGCTGATAATAGCTCAAGATTTATGAACCTTATACTAGACTGACATGCTCTTTAAACTCCTCTCACTTGAGATTCATAAAACTTAATACAATTTTCCAGAGCTGCTGCTGAAAGCATCGATGATAGATGTTAGCGGTTTTCAGAGTAAACGCAAAATAGGAAAATAAAACTGCCATTCCACTTGGCTGGTCTTGTCCTAACCTAAGCCTTTGTTTATGCAGTTAGTCTAAAATGATCACACTGATGGAATAATTCAAATCTCAGATGTGTTTGGTCAGGATATCCTAGAACCCAGAGGAGACAGGACTCTAGTTCAGTGGGTCCAAATGTGGAACCCCAAATCATGTTGAAGATACACACTCCAGGTAACACTCTGGAGATTCTGATTCAATAGGTTTGTATTTTGAACAAGCTCATTAAAAATACTCTGTTCTTTCTAACTCAAATTCTTCAATCCCCTTGTGACCAGTTACTCAGTCTGTAAAAGGTTAAGATGTTTAGCGTGTACCTCTGAAGGAAATAACACCTTTGTACTTTTCTGTTTTCCACTCTAATATGAATAACCAATATCCTTTATATTTCAAGAGGTTACATTATCTTTCTAGGAAAAAAAAGATAGTCTTTCCTGAAAGTAAACTTTGTGAGGATCTCAGAATTTAATCTTCATCCCTTTGGCTTTTCATGGTGATTTCTTTTTGAGGTACATTATAACTCAAGTACGCATGAAAAAACTCTCTATAACACAACACTGGTTAAAGAAATAGTAGTCTGGATTAGGATGTGTTCGCAGATCCACAAATAGCAAAATTAAATAAAAATCTGTCAAAATGTAGACCGTGGTCACATTATCATTGTGTCTGATTTTTAAGACTGAGAAACAAAAAAATACAAGAGAAACTTTCCTCTTTTCAAGTAAATTAAGGTATAGAACAGAAAAAATCAGCTGGAAGGGCTTACAGAGTTCCATAATGCCCTTCTAATGCTCAGAGATCTAACATCAAAGTTTTATGCATAGATTTATACTCATTTTAAAAAATGCCCTAGACTTCCTCTAACATTCATAGTAATTCATTTCAGTGCAAAAATGTTTTATTCATAACAAATTTTCTTAAGTCTAGCTAAGACCTTTCTTGATGTTTTCATACAGGGCACCACACTGTACTATTTGATAGCAGTCTAGGTGAATGGTACCTGTGGAGTTGTGCAGTACACTACCTGCACAGCTGTATGAAACAGCCCTGATTTAGTCTACCTTCAGTGAAGAAGGAAACCAAATCAGGAGGAAAGAAAACACCTCACTGTCATGTAAACACTTTTTAAATGTATAACTATTCTTTTTTTCTTCTTCTGGTTAAATAATTATAATTAGTTTGCTTTTTCTGATAGGTCTAATACTCTAGGCCTTTCAAAAGTTTCAAACTATTCATCCCGTCACCTCATCTTTGAGATTTCTTGACTATCTTAAAAACCAAGACAGAACTAACAGGAAATGAGTAACCTTGATTAATTACACCCTGACACAGTTACCTCTGCCTCTGCCATCCAGTTGCTGTCCTTTTGAGTTGTACCAATGGACATCTTCATAGTGACCAGCTGTGAGAAGACACTCCATTGAAACACTAGTTCCCTCTTTGGCTATGATGACATCATCACCTGAGTGGGAACTTGGTGAGAGTTCAAAGCTTGAGGGAAATGAAGCATTGTAAGAACTATGATTTTCTCCCAGCGGGGCCATTTGGTTGAAGTCCACATCTTCCAAAACAAAAGCAGCTGGCACAACAACACTCACCACTAAAATGAATAAGCAACAATGTGGCTTCATGGGAAAACAGAAGGAAATCTTGTTTAGATTTAGAGAACTCAAAAGCTTCTATACTGTAAGAGCACAGTGGGTAACTTATTGCTTGGTAGGGAAATTTTCCAAAAAAGCGGTAGATCCAGGTGTATTGTACAGTCTTCAAGATTAAAAGATGTGAGTGGAGACGAACCTAAAAGAAAGCCAGATATAAAAGTTTAACCAACCGAGACTTATAATGGGGTGAAACTGTATGTTCCAGAAATGAACAGATATGAAATTGATTAGGATAGTTGGTGTTGACATCAGGGAGTAATTAAAGAGAATATCACCTAAAAATTTCACATAGAGACAGTAAAAAAAGCACTGAATTGGAAAATGGCCGACTTACATTCTGGTCCTAGGTTTGCTACTAACTAGCTGTACGATCTTGGCAAGTAGCATTCTCTCTGGACTTTTGTTTTCTCATCTGTCAAATGAGGGACTGGATGAGATATCTCTAAGGACTCTTCTAGTTCTGAAATGCTATGATTCTATTTCACTCTGACAAATTCTATGCAACAGGGAGCCAATGAAGGCTAAAATATTTAGCTTAATGATCTTTTATTTCAAACTGCACCATTACCATCTGTTGTATCAATAACGTAAATCAACTGGTACATCATAATCATAACCATGGAGCTCAAAATTTGAGTAATTCAAGTACATAGATATATAAATAATGCAGGGACACTTAAGGTAGTTTTACTTGTCTTAATATTAGAAAGAAAATTACACTTACTGCAGATACATAAATAAAGCTATTGACTTCTGAGGTTATAGAACCTTCCTCTTGGGCAAAAACGTTAGACAAAAGAATTTTTCTTTAATAGTTTCTTCAATATCAAGAGACAAAATACAGCACATGTAACAGTTTGTAAGCATACCAAATCTCTCGCTCAAAGTCTGTAAAATTAGCTAAGGGAAGGATTAACATCTTAAGTGTCTAGCTGGTAGAAATGCAAATATAAAACTAGAGAGAAAGATTGTTAGACAAATCTTAAAAAAGAGGAAAATATCATGAATAAAAAGCAAAGTAACATCCCAGTCTAAGAGCCTATGTGTTTATGATCATCTTCCTGGTAATTTGATTCCCCCTTTAAAAACCACTGACTCTCAAAGAAAAATTTCAACTTCTACATCTATAAAATATTAGATGAAACACCTAGCTTTACTCCTGTAAAGACCCAAGATAATTACTTTTGGAAATGACATTTACTTTCCTTTATACTTATATGAAGGCAGTGTGATCACAGAACATAAAAAGCGATGAATCATTGTATTTTCCCATTGAACTTCTCAAAGTCTGAATTACAATAAGATGTAAATGTCATTTAATTTTCATTAGGCCTTGAAAGGATAGTTGAATAATGACAATAAATAATTTTCCAAGTCTTTAAAATTTAAGGATAGACTATTTAGAGTAAAACAAAAAACTTTAGACTTTGGCTATGCATGATAGATTGAACATGTGTTTATTTCCATTTCTTCATAAAATGACACTAAAGGAAACAAAGACTTGGCATTGAAGAGGACTTTAGAAATGATCTAATCTATTCACTTCACAGTGACTTGCTCTTTAATGATTATGCTAGAAGTTAGTAGTGGACCAGATTAGAACTTGGTCTCTCTTTTTTAGGAGTGGGTTATGGGCGGAAACAATGAAAGTAATACTTATTGAATGACTGCATTAAGTCAAGCACTATGTTAGGGGCTTGACTTGTAAGCTCCCAAGTTTCACTATAAGATACACAATAATTAGTAGATATGATTGTGTCCTTTATTCTAGACTAGTGGGTCTCAATGGCAATAGGCTATGAGTGTATTGAAAAAATGCTCCAGGCTTTGCCCAGGTCTTTGATAAGGAGTTACTGTGGCTTCATCCAAGTCATCATTATCCAAACTTCATTCATTCCTTCTGCTGTCATGATTTTTTTTCCTATATCCATATACCAAATTATTATGCCTTTCCTTTAAATCAACTCATTATTTTACTTTTATACATTTATTTTAAAAGGAAACTCTTAGCACTTCTGTGGATAAAAGTAACCGCACACATAAAGACAAAGAAAACAAAGCAGTGTCATTAACTTCCAGAGGTTCTACCATCTGCTTAAGGCTCTGAGCTAGACGCCTGTTCTCTTTGTAGCGAAAACAAAACAAAAAGCCCCCACACCTTCAGTGTATTCTAATACTGCCTCATTTCTTACCCTGCCATTTTCTTCCTTCCCACCCTTCCCCACCACTAAGTTTTAGACTAGAAGTATACATTTTCATATTCAAGCACCACTACAGACACTGTCTCTGCCTTCATGAAAGCTGTCTGGCAGAGGATATAGACGCTAACTAAAAATATGCTCAATGCTACCCAAGGAAAAATACAGGATGTTACAGGAGAACTCACCATGGGTAGCTAACCTTATTGCAGAAAGCCTCCCTGAGAAAGTGAGGTGTGTAGCAGGACCTGAAGAATTAACAGGAATCAAAAATGGAAGGGAAGTGCTCCAGATACAGGGTCAGAGGAGAGCGAAAAAGCAGAGGGATCATGGGTAAGGAGGTGCTCAAAAAAAAAAAACACATACAAGGTGTGGTAATGAGAGGTGGTGGCCAGAGAAAGCTGGGTCTGATTCCTGATTCTGGAAGGAATGTGCTGGGCCAGCGGCAAAACTGGACATGGACTCTGGGAATTCGGATGGTGAAGTGAGTGAAGTGAGTAAAGTGTAAGATGAAGAGGTCAAAGAACTGAGAGGCTCAGGAGTGGGACAGATCACCTGTGCGGATGGTCACATTCCCCCCCAGGATCAAGGCAATTACTGTAGAAGAAATGGGAAATAAAGGACATGGACTCTCTCCCTGCTCTGAGATTCAGAAGCTTCCGGAGGATGAACAGCCTCCACAGAGCGCTGCAGAGTAAATAGTGTCCTTACAGACACAAGGCTTGGCACAGCATTACTGCTGTGGAGCTCCTTCCTGCAGCTTCCCTGAGCTTCCTTCCAAGGTCTGGCTCTTCCTCCCACACGGATCCAGAGTATATGTAGATACAGGACAGCTTCTCCCTGACCCCCTGGAGCCTTCCCCACCTACATCACTCACTTGGCTCTGGCATATGCTTCTCTGTACTGCTCTGCAGTCTACTCTATCTCACCTATGAGCCCCTCCAGCACAGGGACTATATTTTTTATTGCTATACGTCATAAGCAGCACATGGTCAATAAATAATTTATTGATGGAGATTAGTTTAAATTTTTTTTTTTTTTTTTTTTTTTTTTTGAGACAGAGTCTCACTCTGTTGCCCAGGCTAGAGTGAGTGCCGTGGCGTCAGCCTAGCTCACAGCAACCTCAAACTCCTGAGCTCAAGCGATCCTCCTGTCTCAGCCTCCCGAGTGGCTGGGACTACAGGCATGCACCACCATGCCCGGCTAATTTTTTCTATATATATTTTTAGCTGTCCATATAATTTCTTTGTATTTTTAGTAGAGGTGGGGTCTCGCTCTTGCTCAGGCTGGTCTCGAACTCCTGAGCTCAAACGATCCGCCCACCTCGGCCTCCCAGAGTGCTAGGATTACAGGCGTGAGCCACCGCGCCCGGCCAATTAGTTTAAATTTGATAAAGTGATGATGGATCTTTATAAACTGAATAATGTTATATAGCAGGGATCATGATTATTCAAACTGACATGTATTTATTAGCACCTATTATATTCTCTGAGACAAAAACAGCCAATGCTAACAATCTCAAAAGACCTTCAAGGTACATACCTAAAGGAATTGATGATTTCTAACCCCTAAAGTCTCCATTTACCATTCTGTACTAGAAGATAATATGGGAATAAAAGATCACCAACTCCAGAGTTTCCAACCAGGGTATCACAATCACCTTGAGAGCTTGTTAAAAATATAGATTATTGGGTCCCACCCCAGGCCTAGTAAGTAAGAATCGCTGGGTTTGGGTCTTGGAATTTATGGCTTTTAATTAGCTCCCTGGGTGATTCTGAGACAGTGGGTCCATGGACTGGCATCTAAGGGCCACTAATACAGTTCCTCATTTCCTCTACAACAACCTTGCTTAACGCTGCTCCAGACTGCACACTTTCCCAATGAGAGAACTAATCACTCACATTCCATTCTGGATTTAGATTACTCTGGATAAGTGTAATTGATGGTCTCTGATAAAGACAGAGTAGCAGAGAGGTTCAGAGTACAGAACATGGTGACAGATTTCCTGGATTTGAATCCTGGCTCTAACTCCAACCAGCCTTGTGACTTTTATAAATGACCTAATCTTTGTGCCTCAGTCTCTCATCTTTAAAATGGGGAAAATAACAGTACCTATTCTCATCGGATTACTGCAAAGTCTGACAAGGTAATATATATAAAACACAGAGTCTGGCAACAGTGATCACTGAATAAGCTCTAGTAATTATTACCGTTTATGATTCTTTCAGACATTGTGATAAAATATATACCTGAGAGTTAAACCATTATAAAACACTTTTACTCAGAATACCATGCAACCTTTAACACATTGACTGCCACACTAGAAAAAAATTCTTTTCCTTGGGGCCACGGTGTTTTATCATGAAAATAGAATAAAAACTTCGAAAACAAAATGATCTTTTCTAATTTAATGAAAAATTTGTTATTGACTTCTATTCATTTAATCCATGTTTTTAGAATCAAATTGTCAATAATAATTGTAACAATAAGAACATCAACAATAAGATTTTCATGAACCAGCTGCAGAGTTTTGCCCAGGTTTTGCCTCACAAGGCCCTGGGCTCAAAACTAGCCTGAGTTAAATACAACTCACATGGCAGTTAATGTGTTAAAAATCTTAGGGGAGGGGGGCACCATTATGCAATTTTAATCTTTAAAATTTCACATTTTTCTTTTTCTCACTGCAAATAAATATTTTATAATAATACAGATTGAACAGCATAAACTGAGCTTGGATCCCAACCGTGATATGTTATATTGTTTTTGTGTGTCCTGAGTTTGTGGTAGAGAACCATCGTTGTGGTCTGTTTAGCCTATGGTTCCCTTTTTTGAGCCCTGCCTCTATTTTCTTGGGCCTAGAAGGAAGTCAATCCATTGGCTGACTAAGCTAATGAGAATCTTTAATGTTGGAATTTGGAATTGAGACTCTTGTGGGTTAAGGCCACTTGAGGAAGAGTAGGCAGACTGGGGATTGAGGCAGTCAGGTTTGGGCCATATAAAAGGAGAAGCTCAGAGAAAGCACAAGAGGGATGGAGAGGGGAGGGTGGGTAAAACAGAGAGAGGGGAAGAGCAAGAAAAGTGGAGAAAGGAAAGAGAGACTCATACATGCTGCTGTGGCTCCTGACAGAATTCTACTTCCTGACTTTGTATTTTTTTTTGAAAGAAACATTCAATTTTATTCAAAATTAAAACCATGAAAACGAACACTGAACATGCAAATAACGTAGCAAACGGGGAAATGGTTAGGCAGGAGAAAAAAAGACTAAGTTCACAACTAGCGACTGAACTGTGGCTGTGGCTCCCAGGCAGTCCTCACCATCAGTCTCTGACTCTTCTCCTCACACGCTGGAGTGTGGCACGCAAACTACCCATGTGGCCAAGATCTGTGGTTTCTGTTCTGTGCAGATATAGCCATTTGTCTCTACTAGAAGTTTAGAGAAACCTACAAGACACGGTCTAAGAAAACACTATGAACACCCTTAAACTGCTCTTAGGCCAAAGGTGGCAGAAGTAGCCTGGCACAGTATTTCATGCCAGGAGAAAAACAGGTATCATAATTGCCTTATATGTCTGGTCAATACTGGGCACTTCATACTCATACCATGGATATGCTGAACACAAAGGATTTCTGATCAGAACTACTAAGAGATATAACCCATCAGAACTACTAAGAGATATAACGTTGAGCAGTTGTGAGAGAAAACACTGCAAAGGTATGTGTTCAAGAAAGTGACAGAAGCAGAAAATAAGAGTAAGGGAACAAATCATCCTTGGGAGGGGATACCCTTGACTTATTTCTTTATACTAAGTCTCCTTTTAGTTAAGTCAGTTTGAACGGGTTTCTGCTACTTGCGATACAAATTGCATCAACTATGACCATTCTGTTCATTCGAATCAGCCTAATGACTTCAAAACAGCTCAGCTAAGCCAAGGGCCCAACAAGTGCAAGATGAAGTAGCAGGTGCTGCAAGGGATGTTAGGTGAATTAGGACACTGTCTCTGATGCTCAGGAATTTACAAACTAGCTTGGGGCAGGGGCATAAACAGCTAATTATATCCAAGGTAGTATGAGAAGTACTGAAGGGAAGTACAACTATGCTGTGAATGCAAAAAAGCCAAATTTATGAATTTTAGAAATGCAATTCACTTGCAAGTTTGAGACTTCCTATAATAATATCATGCCTGCTATTCTCAATGCAGCAGCTGACATTGGAAGCCAAAGAAAAAAGAGTTCAAAAAGGAAAATCAAAGTGCCACCCTGCTGCAAACAGTTAAAAATGGCTGTACTATGCTTGTGGCTTAAGTTACTTGGTAGAATTTTCTATTACCTTTCTCTCACCATTAAGAAGAATGTAACAGATAAATGTGATTCTCAAGTTTAATCCAACTCCTTTTCCATCTTTTAGGTATACAGAAAGTAAGCTTTGCTAGGATCATGAATAATCAGAAATGTAAATGATTTTACCCTAGAAAACCATTCTGAATATCGACTATATTATTTTTAAAAATGGGAAAGAAAAGAGCCTATAGCTGTCATGCCTAACAGATTGCCCTGTTGCTGCTCCTGCCAACTTCTGAGTGAAGAAATATTTCCGTTCTGTTCCAATTTTCAACATAAGTAAATAAGGAAGTAATATGGCTGATTTCCGTTGTGGTGGCTCAATATTAAGTTGGCTGAGGAAACTGCTGTTTGCAGAAATAATTCTGAGATAACACAAATGGGGAAAAGCACTGATGTCCAGATGGTATTTTTTTCACTCTAATTATATCAGAATATTAACACTTCATTCTCCATAATTAAATGTGTTCTAGGACAGTGGTCTCCAACCTTTTTGGCAGCGGGGATTGGTTTCACGGAAGATAACACTTCCATGGACTGGGGGTCGGAGGGGAGGCAGAGCTCAGGTGGTGATGCAGACCAAGCCATGAGGAGTGGCTGTAAATACAGATGTAAATACAGATGAAGCTTTGTTTGCTCAACAGCCGCTCACCTCCTGCTGTGTGGCCGGGTTCCTAACAGGCCACAGACCAGTACCAGTCTGTGGCCTAGGGGTTGGGGACCACAGTTCTAGGTTATATTTACAGCTCATCCACTCTTCTCTGCCTGCACTGTCACACTTGGAAAATGGAGGAGTTCCTACACCTGGCAGAGAAATTGACAAAGTGGCATTCTGAATTGGCAAGGGGGAGAAAAATCAAACGAAGAGCAGATTGTTAGCATTACTCTATCTTTTGCAAAGAACAAACATAAAGTTGTTCTGCTTATACACAGCATTATTATAGGGATCTGTAACATAAAAAAGTTAGCAATATGCAAACAGAAATCACTATTTTGAGGGCCATTTACTTAAAAGCTTCTAATTAAATTAGCTCTTATGCTCACAGTAGTTTCTTGGAGCCATCACACACCTCATAACTGGCATTTGGTCACCCTCAGCTCACACTTTAACATATTTTCTGGCATACTGAGAAACATCTCCTGTATTTGTCTTTATTGGAGGTTTGCTTTAAACCCAGGATTATTTCAGTTATACCTGCAACTTTTATCCTTTTGTCATAAGCATTTGCTGAATAGCTACTGGATGCGAATGACAAAAACACTGATTAATCAGGCTTAGATTTATGATCTCCCCACCCCATTTTTTCTCCTCTATAGTCTGAAACATCCCCCAGTATCTTAAACTCAGTATAACTAAAAAAGAACTCCTCACTCTCACCCACAGACCTACTTGCCCAGCATATGCATAGCTTGAATGATAGCCACACAGTTTTTGCGATATCAAAATTATAGGATTATCACGGTTTGGTGGTCAGGGGCATAGGCTCTGGAGGTAGAGTGCCTGATCCTACCCCTGAGTGAACCTGTGGGCTTGCAAAGCCTTAGTTTTCACATCTATTGAATAAGGTTATTAACAGTAACCACTTCACTGGGTAGTTGTAAGGACCAGATGAACTAACGTGGGTAAATTATAAATACATGTTACTGTTATATTATTCCACCATGTAGATGTTCTTCAATTAAGACCTACTGTCCCTAGGTCATAGTCCTTTTATCTCATCTGGGTACCAAACTATTTTAATTTCTAAATGCGTATCCTTAACTCCAATTATACCCCTTTGACATATCCAAACACTGCCCCTCTCAGAATTGGTCCTAAAGATAAATCCAAGCCAGTTAAGGCAATTTTAAAATCTATTGATGATTTTCCACTGCCCATGAGATAAGCTTAAAATTCCAGGCTGGCATCCATAATTCTCCAAGAAGATTCAGGTGGTAGAACAGAAGTCATAAGAAGGAGCCCAGCAGTGTCCGTAGGTATAATAACTGCTTGCTGAAGGAATGAATGGATTTAGAAGTCAAGTTTGGTTTTAGTTGTATCTCTAATTAGCTATGATGTACTCTAGTGGTCTTAGTTTCCTCATTTGGAGGCCGATTATCATTATCATTCCTTTCTTTGCTTAAATCCTATAATCTTCCCAGCTTTCCTGCCACGGCACAAAGCTTCAATTATGCTTGTTTCACTCTCTAAATAACTTTTCACCTTAAAGTTCTGGTTCTAGTTGTTCCTTCTGCGTAAAACTTTCTGCTCCTGTCCCCATCAATATCTTCCTGTGGAAATTCTATCCTCTTTATAATAACCAACTCTGATTTCACCTTATTCAGGAAGCTCTCTCACCTAAACTCTCGCCACTACCCTCTTAATTTCAGATGAATTTCTTTTGCTCTGTCAGTATGCTAACATAGAAGTCCCCAACCTTTCTGGCATTATTTTCCACAGGTAGGGGTTGGGGGAGAGGCGGAGCTCAGGCAGTCAGGCCATATGCTGATGCCCAGGGAGCCACTGGGGAAGGCTCACCTCCTGCTGTGCAGCCTGGTTTCATGGAAGACACTTTTTCCTCGAATGGGGGGTGGGTGGGGGAGGCGGAGCTCAGGCAGTGTGATTCGTGCAGGTTTCTAACAGGCCACAGACCCGAACGGTACCGGACGGTCCAGGGGTTGGGGACCACAGCCTTAGCACACTGAGAATACTCTATCCTAAGCCTCAGCACAGTTTCCCTTCGCCAAGTTAGCCATCTGTTCAATGAACTGTAAACTTATGAATAACAGTCTAAAAACCTTCTCAGTTCTTGGCATAGAGGCCCTGCCTGTGGCAAGTGCTCAACACTGAGTTCAGACACTCATCAACCTGGTAGGCAGAAAGGTGCCTACTACAAACTTCTTCAGGCTCTGGAAACTGTTAAGGGAGTGATTTGAAGATAAGGAAACACACCTATTTTGATTTTAGTAGGCAGAACACTCTAGAGTGGAGAATTTTAACTGGTCAAATTATAAAGGTTTTCTCAAAATGTGATTTTTAAATCACTTTACATCAAACTAATCTGTGGTGCTTGTTAAAGCGGAAGATTCTGACTCCACTCAGACTTACTGACTTGGCGTCTCTAGCGGGGAGGCCTGGACACCTACATTTTTCATGTGCATAATTTTACTGATTTACAAATCAAGCCCATAATTCTTGATTGTCATGACAGTATTGTAATGCAGCAATTCTAAAAGTGTGGTGCAGGGACTCCTGGGTGTCCCTGAGACTTTTCCAAAACTATTTTCATAATAATACTAGGACATTTGCCCTTTCCACTCTCATTTTCACAAAATACAGTGCAATTTTCTAAAGGCTACATGATGAGAATGATATTGTAAAGAATGAATGCATGAGATCTGAGAATCTAGCTGTCTTCTATTAAGCTAGACATGAAAGAGATTTGTAAAAATGTAAAACAATGCCATTTTCAATTTTTTATGTGTTTTGGAAAATATTCTTTATAGAAATGCTATTTATGTTAATGTAATGAGTTTATTACTATTTTAAAATGAATAACTTCTTTGAAAATTCTGATGATTTCTAAAATGGCAAATATTGATAGATATTCCCCACATAAACAAAAACTCTGAGTCCTCAATAAGTCTTAAAAGTGTAAAACGATTCTAAGACCAAAAAGCGTGAGAACTGCTGCTATAATTATCAGCAGCATATTTAAATTAAGAAGATTAAGACACATTTAACTGGCTTATCAAGATTCCATACTTAAGCCTAAAATTCTATGCATTTTCCATTACAACAGAAAAATCACAGAAAATTATACACTTATACAGGTGTTTTTTAATTTGTTTTTTAGAATAGGCATTTTTAAAATTCTTATTTCAGCATATTGTGGGAGTACAAAAGTTTAGGTTACGTATATTACCTTGGCCCCCCACCCCCTTGAGTCAGAGCTTCAAACGTGTCCATCCCCCAGACAGTGGGCATTGCATTATGTATATATCCACCCATCCCCTCCCCCACCCACATCTGCCCGACACCCGATCAATGTTATTCCTAAATGTGCACTGAGGTGATGATCAGTGAAACCAATTTGATGGTGAGTACATGTGGTGTTTTAGAATAGGCATTTTTAACAAGCTCCCAGGTGATACTGATACACATAAATTTAAAGAGCCACCATCTGTAGCAAAGGAAAATACCTGAAAGGTTTTAGAAAGTGACAATTATTATATCTAGACATTAGGATAGTAATTCTGGAGGCATTAAATGGAGTTGGAAGGCCTGGGTTCTTAAGGGCCAAGTCCCTTCACCTTTCTGGGATTCAGTTTTTCCTGTCTGTACAATAAGGATACCTTTGATGCCTTTCTAGCTCTGTCAGGCCGGGTTTCATGCATTCCCACTGCTTAAGGGCAACAGAAGAGATGCATCTTTCTGATGAAGGATCAGAAGTAATCTTTAAGTCATAAACCAGAGCATGCCACTCATCTGCTTAAAACCTTCAAACGTTTTCCACTGAGTTCCAAATAAAAATCAAACTCCTTGTCCTGACTCACAGGCCTTAAAAGATTTGGTGCTTAAGTCCCTGGTTTCATCTCCTTCCGTTTTCATCTTGCCTCTTTGGCTCCAGCCACGGTGGCGTTTTTTCTTTTTCTTGACCTTGCTAAGTTTGTTCCCACTGTATTGTCTTTGCACTTGCTATTCTCTCTGCCTGGAATGCTCTACTCCAGATCTTCGTAAGGCTTATTACTCCCTCACTTCTTTCTCCCACATTATCCTGTCCAGATTTCTTTAAAGCGCTTACTACCATCTCAGATAATACTGTTCGTTTACTCGTTTATAGTCTGCTTCGCCCACTAGAATGTCAGCTACTTGAGAGCAGGGCCCTTGTCTGCTCATTCACAGATGTGTCTCTGGCGCCCACGGTAGCGCCTGGAAGGTATTTGGCACTCAGTAAATGTTCGAGGACCGCGAAGTCCCGTACCCCGGGCCAGGCCTTCAAAAGGATGGCGGATATTCTAGCCTCCTTCACTTCCGATCGCACCCACGCCTCGGCGTCCCCCAACCTCCCCCGCTGCGACCCCCCACCAAACCCTCACTCACCGGACTGGCACCGACCTCCTTCCGGCCCGAGCTGCTGCTTGACCCGGACGTTTTCTCGGCAGGCGAGCCCGCCTCCGCGCAGAGGGAGTACTTCCGGGGCAGTAGGAGCGGCGAGTCGGCGGCGGTGGCTGTGGTGAGGGTGGCGGCCGGCTAGGTGCGGGGCTTCCTGGGACAAGGGAGACGGGGTGCGAGGCTTGTCCGGGAGCTCAGGTCATCTGGGAGCGGGAGGAGGCGGCCTGAGGCGGCGGACACCTCACGGCAGGGTGGCAGGGCAGTGAAAGCGCTTTGGTATTGAAGCGCTCCGATTGTGTGAGGAATTCGCGTTGTTGGCAGCGTCAGAGAACTTAGGAGCGCTTGGTTTACACCCGATCTCCCGTTTGGGACCTGTTTTTGGATGTGGGAAGACGTGAGGGCGCACGTTTGTTCGCCTAGAGGCAGCGTATTAATAACGACCGTAAGCATACAAACCACCAGCACCACAAATACTAATAGCAGATATTAACCTGTGAACGGTTACGTGCTGATCCCCGTTCCACGCCCCTCACATCTATCGCGTCATCGAATCTTTATAGGAGCCCATAGCCCCGTTTGCCAGATGGGAAAACTGAAACGCGATGGGTGAACTGACCTTCCCCCACGCTCGGTGCAGGACAGCAAGAAGGTCCGACGCCAGAGCCCCGCTCTCAGCTGCTGAGCTGTCCCGCTCTCCAATCTGGTACATGAGAAGAAGTATTTATATGGGTGTTAAGTGTATGCATCTTTATTTCTTAAAAATAGGGCTCAGCCATTTAGTTTTACTTTTAATGGTCCAGTTGTTGGAGTCTTTCTTTTCCAATTATGAAAATACCACGCGCCACCAGAGTAGCTGGAAAACTTAAAAAAACATTAAATAGCGCAATTCCACGTACCTGGTATTTATTCCTCTCCTCCGCTTTTTTTGCCTTCCTGCTAGATTACGAATCCGTTGAGAACAGGGATGGTACAGCCATTCTAATAACGATCGTGGGTGGTAACGATAATATAAACAGCCATTACCACAAAAAATTCTCTTCCTGCTTAGCTCGAATGTCTAACAGATTTTAGATGCTCCTTAAATCTTTGAATCTTTGTTTCATTTATTGCACAAATGAGGTAACTAGTGTTTAATATTTTAAACACTAGTTTAAAATATTCATAGCTAATATGTCCTTCCAGTTTTTTATAGAATTATATAAAATTATATGAATTATATTTATGTAACCTGTATTTAATATATACTACATATAGTATGCTATATATAACATTTGTGGTGGTGGTGATTATGATGCTGTGTTGAAACCTGGAGAGAGCATAAGGAAAAGGTAGTGAAGAAATATTTATTCATACACACAAAACATTAATTGAACATTGTACAACAACTGTCTGGTCTTTCCTAATAGGCCCTTGGAGTGAGTGGGGCAGAAATTGTGTCTTACATTAGTTGTCTATCTCCAGAAGTACTAGGTACCTTTGTGTACATAGTAAGTACTCAAAAAATGTTTGCAAGTGTGTAAACGAATACTTCCAAGTTGGTTTGTATGTCAGTGGGTGGTTGTATGTGTTTTTTTTCTCTCTGTGTTTTGGGAATGGAGAATGTATGTATTTATCATACACTCATAGGCTCCATGGTGTTGTCTTAATCTACCTTCCTAGTCTCAGGCCTCCCCATCATTCTTCTGTCTGCCATATTAACTACTGGTAACTGTCCATATTCTGTACTGTCACACCTCAGGCCTTTGAGCGTTCCCATGTATTGTTTCCATACCCTTAAATTCTCTCATTGGCATCTTTATCTGTCAAAATCCTAAGCACCTTTTAAGGCAGGTGCTGCAAACTCAAATGGCTACGGGGGTTAATCAGGTAACATAAATGAGTGAAGTGGATTTGGCTGGAGATTGTAGAGAACTGGAGAGCACCTGCCCCTTCTAAAAGGGCCCCGTAACTATTTGGCATGAACTAGTTGTTACCAAGTTGAGTGTGGGCCCAGTGTTGCTAGATCTTTCAATTTTTACAAGAGAGAAGTTAGAAAACTAGAGTTTTATATGAAGTCTGATTTTTAAATGTTAGCAATTAATTTAAAAAAAACTGTGCAGGCCAAATAAAAACATATGTAGGTGAGATTTGGTACCCACATTCCCAATTTGTGACCTCTGCTCTAGGCTTATGTTAAAGACTTTGTTCATGAATTATATTCTTTGATGATTCTAATGGACTTCTTCCTTTCTGTTGTTTTAGCATTTTTGTGTACTTCAATTATAGTGTCAGCCTTAGTGGTTAATATGTCTCTTCTAATACATTACAAACATTTTGATGGCACGGATTAGGTCTAACTCTGCTCTTAGTTCATATTAGTATAAAAATGTGTTTATACATACCTAAGATATGTGTGTGTGTGTGTGTGTGTTTGTATGTATGTATGTGTGGGTAAATAGATAAACAAATTTTGATATATCCATACCATGGAATGTTACACAGAAATAAAAAGGAAGGAACTATTGATGCATACAACTTAAATGGATCTCAAGGGACTTATGCTGAGTTAAAAAAGTCAATCTCAAAAGGTAATATACCGTATCATTCCATTTATATAGCTATGGCTAAAAAAGGAAAGCACAAGAGAGCCTCGTGATTGAACTGTTCTATATATTGATTGCAGTGATGGTCACACAAATCTATACATGTGATAAAATTTTATGGAACTAGATGCACACAAATGGGTGCATGTAACACTAGTGAAATCTTAAGAAGATTGGTGGCTTGCATCAATGTCAGTTTCCTGGTTGTGATATTATACTACAGTTATGGAAGTTGTTAGCATTGGGAGAAACTGGTGAAAGTGTATGGGATCTCTGTATTATTCTTTAAACTTGCATGTGACTCTATAATAATCCCAAACTAAAAAATGTAAACAAATGATTTATACCAGAAGTCTATATAAATAATTTTTTTCTTGGGCTTTTATTTTACCAGGCAATGTTCTAATCATGTCGGATAAAGATGATTCTGAGACTCCGGTGCTAACTGAAGCAGTCCCCATCCTTGAAGATGGAAACTGTGAGCCAGCCAAGAATTCTGAGTCTGTTGACCAAAATGCCAAGCCAGAGAGTAAATCAGAACCTGTAGCTTCCACTCGGAAAAGACCAGAGGCCAAACCTTCCAGTGATCTGGAGCCTTCAGAAGTTCCCCCTGTTCAGGTATCACAGGCTGCAGGCAAAGTACAGTATCTATAAATATTGGTGTTAAAAGGAATTTGGAATTAATATTAATTTAGGATTGCAACTTATTTCTTTCTCTTTTACAACGATAAAATATAATTTTCTCAGTTCTATAAATGCCTTTATGAGTAGTTTGAGCCTTTGCTATGTGGTGCTTACATGCTGATAACATTTATCTTCAGTCAAGCAATACATTTCCTTAAGCAAATAATATGTATTTGTTTACCCATACTTTGGGCTAATAAGTAAATACCGTATCTATACATTCTCCTCTAATTTTTCCATTTTCTTTTTCCTTTTGTTTTTTTGCTTACTGGGAAATTAGGAGACTATTTCCAAAGATGTACCCCAGACCGGATGGGGCTATTGGGGCAGTTGGGGCAAGTCCTTACTGTCCTCAGCCTCAGCTACAGTAGCCACAGTAGGTAAGATCATCAGTCGCTTAGTTATTTTTTGTGTGTATTTTGCTATAGGTATGTGTTACAAATGACGGTAATAATTCTTCCTTCTGTGCTTATTCAGAGGCTTTATAGTTTGAGGGTGCATCAGTAAGGATAAGCTGATGTATACTTCCACTAGAGTTTGCAGCAGTTTTTCATTAGAAAATTGAAGTCTAGGAATTATCAGTGTAAACCGATTCTTTGGTGATGATGAATCAATTTTTTTAAAATAAGGAAATAATCCCAAGGATTCATTATGTATTGTCAGAATAACATGTCTTCTGACCATAAATGCTTTAAAATATCTGCAAGTTTGATTTTTGGTTTGTTTCCTCAGTTTGGTGACTAATAGCAAAAAAGGTTATCATTTTTCTTTTTAGGGCAAGGTATTTCAACTGTCATCGAGAAGGCAGAGACTTCTCTTGGAATCCCTAGTCCCAGTGAAATTTCTACTGAAAAGTATGCAGCAGGTCAGTATATGGAAACATCAAGGTCTAGAATTATGGGTTGAAATGGAACAGTTGAGCTCATTTTTCAGTAGCTGTTTATCAAATATCTGATACTCAGGGCTTCATGGGACTGTGCTGAGAAAGAGCATTTGGAGTCTTGAGCTGCTGGTTGGAAGTCTGTGTCCTTTAACCAGTTATGTGTCTCTTCACTTCACTTTCCACATCTATAAAATGGGATAATATTTTATATCTTGAATAAGGCCATGAATATAGAATGTATTATAAAAATTGCTTAGCATTTTGTTTGGCATAATTGAGCAAGAGACTAATAAATTAACTGAATTTGAATCTCTTGTGGCACAAAAAATATTTTAATGTGTTAGCTTTGGGGATATATTTTTTTGTGTTCACATTTTTATGAAGGTATTCTGGAGGCTTGTCTTGATCAAACAGAAACCTATTTTCATGTAAACCATAAAGGCTAGGATTATAACCAGAAATCAAGAGGACTTGAGACAGGAAAATCGAAAGCTTTTCAGGTCCTGGTTTGCTTTCTCCATCTCTCAGGGGCTTTATTGTCTTTCACTCTTGATTCTCTATTGTGATCTGTATCATTCTTGTTTTCTCGAAGCTGATTTTCTCTGCTTATCTTCCCCAGCTCCAGCTTTATAAGTGCCCATCAGAGACTAACAGGCATCAGTTATTTCCACTTCTGAATTCCTAGGAGGGAAAATTAGGTTGACATGGGTCCATGGGTCGATTATGGCCAGGAGTCAAGATCACGTTATTTAAACATGGCAGCAAAGGACTATGTATGTGAATTGGGGGCATCGTTCTTAGTGATGGCTGCATCAGTTAGACTACTTTGACTGCAAATTATAGAATATATGATTAAAAGTGAATTTATTTTTCTCACTTATGGAAGTAGGCTGTTCCAGAGTTAGTTTAGTGGCTTAATGATGTCAGGGTTCTGGGTTGGCTTCTCTACAGTTTTCTTTGTTCGTTTCTTTATGGTTGCCAAATAATACTGCAACTCCAAGTATAGTGTTCTAAAACATCTGTCCTCAAAGTCAGGAATTAAGTAGTTGGGGAAATGTCGTTTCTCCTCATGCATCTCTCTTTAAAGAGAGGAGAGTTTTTTTCAGAAGTCCCCAGCATTTTTCTTCTCTAGCTGCTACATCATGAACAGGATCTCATGTTCTTGATGTAGCAGCTAGAGATGCTGGGAAAGTGTGTTTTGGGCATCAGAAACTTCCAGATCAGGAAATGGTTTTAGCAGGCAAGGAAAAAGGGTTTTAGAAGAGGCTTTGAATATGTAAACAGCATCATCTTCAGATGTCTACCACACAGGGCCATGTTTTAAGAAGGGCATTGAAAAACTGCAGTAATCCTGAAAAGAGTGAGCTAGATAGTCAGATATCTAGAACTAAAGTCTTATAAGAGAAAGTTGAAGCCATCATGGATATCGAATCTGGAAATCTGGGGAAGGGAGATTGGAAGAATATACTGGTTCTTATAACTCTGAAGACTAGTATGGAGAAGAGGACTTAGGTTTATTATTTGTGACTCATGGGGAAAGAACTAGTACCACTCAGTGGAAGTTATATGGACTTAGTTAATAAAGAGTTTAACGATGAGAACTTTCCAGAATTAGAATGAACTGCCTTTTCATAATAAGCCCCTCCCATCTTCTAAAGTTCCTGAGGTTGGGGGTTAATTCCTCTGTCAAGGATATGTCTTGGAGATGTGTCTTTTCAGGATTTTGAGGTAAGCAGAGGGCCCTGATGGAAATCATTTGATCATCTTCTAGGGATTTTGTTATCCTCCTTTAAACGATGTTATCTTCTGCCTTGCTTTTGTTGGCAGGCAGTTAAGGTATATGTAGCTTAGATTGATCCTTGTAAGCCACGTTTCTAAGCTTGTTCAGGGTGAATGTATCAGGGTTGGGGAACCTGCGGCCTTCTTATTTCAAGATTGTTCTTTTTTAAGCACCGAAGGAGGCAAGAAAAGCTTCATCTTTCTCTGATGCACCCATTTTAATAAAAGAATTTGTTCTGTAAAATTTGGATTCAATCAAAAAGCCACACCTAAGGGCCTAGAAGGCCACATGTGGTCTTAAGGCCGCAGGTTCCCCACCCCTGCGTGGTTAAGTACTAGTTTATCTCTGCTACTACGGCCTGACTCTTCTGAGGTTTCTACCTAATTTCCAGGTGTGTAATGAAGTCTTTCTGCTTTGGTTGGTTGACAGTCAAATGTCTTTCAACCTAATATGAGCTCTGGGGATCATTAAGCTTATGGATCCATGGTAGTTCTTTGCCCACACTTGTGGAGTCTCCGAGTGCCTGAGCAGTGTTGTATTTAGGCAAAGACAAAAGGGCACGCTTGTGTAAGTTCTTAGAACTTTCTCCTGTCCAGTTTTCTGACCTGCAAATTCCAACTGGACTCCAGTCTCTGTTTCTCCCACTCACTGTGGCTGCCATGCTCTGCTTGGGTTTCCCCTCCCTGTGTCATGGTCTGGAAACCTCTTCTAGACAGAATGCTAAGCCAGTTGTAGGGTTCACTTTATTTTTCTTCTCGTGTGGACCAAAGTCTTGTACTGCCTGTTGTCTGATGTCTGAAGACAGTTGTTTCTTACATATTGTTCAGTTTTTTAGTTGCTGTGGTAGGAGGGCAAGTCCAATACCAGTTAATCCATAATGGCTAGAAGCAGAAGTCCTCCCTGTAATAAAGTATTTGATGTAATATAGTTAGATTATTTGGTATTATAGTTGTTCTATAAGATATTTTTAAAGTTAATAGAATAAATTATTTTTTGAAACATACCCATCTTTATAATGTATGTCTGCTTGATTTCTGCTAATAAACATAATTTTCTAGGATAAAATTTAAAATAGACTGGATTTTTTTTTTTTTCCCCGAGACAGAGGTCTTGCTCTATAGCCTAGGCTGGAGTGCAGTAGCCCCATCATAGCTCACTGTAATCTTAAATTCCTGGGCTCAAGTGATCCTCCTGCTTCAGCCTCCTTAGTAGCTGGGAGTATAGGCATGAGCCAGCACACCCAGATAATTTTTTTTTTTTTTTTTATAATTTTTTATAGAGACAGGATCTTACTATGTTGCCCAGGCTAGTCTGGAACTCCTGTCCTCAAATGATCCTCCTGTCTCAGCCTCCCAAAGTGCTGGGATTACAAGCATGAGCCACCGTGCATGGCCTGGTGGATTTTAACTGGATTTTAGATTGGATTTTAAAAAATTAGTTTATTGAATTATAATTTTAATACAGTAAAATTTACTCTTTTTAGGTATACAGTTTTATGTGTTTTGACAAACATATACAGTTCTTTTTTAAATTTTTTATTATTTTAGAGACAGGGTCTTGCTCTGTCACCCAAGTCTATTTATGCTGTATAATCATAGTACATTATGATTATGCAGTTATAGAATATTTTCTACATGTATATAGACAACTGAGAAATATGAGTATTTTTATTACCCCAACAAAGTTCCCTCATGCCCCTCCGTAATCATTCCATTCTACCTACTCTCTGCTTTTGTCAATCACTGATTTGTTTTCTGACCTTATGGGTTTACCTTGTCCAGAAGATCATGCAGTATATAGTCTGTTGTTGTATAAATCAGCAGTTTGTTCAAAAGACTGAATTTTACTTTTAAAATGATATGAAAAAGAAAAAAAGGTGCCTATCATAGCTTTCATTTTAAAATAAGCAAATGGTTTAAAATAATAAAAAAAGAGGCTAAGGCCTTGTGTTTAGGAAGCTGGATCTAATTTTTAAAAATTCACTTACATGTTAATAAAGCAAAACAATTAATGAACCTTCCCTTCATGTTGATGTATCCCTTCCCTCTTGTAGGTGAGATAAATGCCAAAGAGGATGAAAACTCCTCCCCCGTGGCTGGGCCATTTGGTGTATTCTCGACCATCTCTACTGCAGTTCAGAGTACAGTGAGTAAAAAATGCAAGGTAGCCTGCTGCCTCCATTATTGTAATGGGTTTGTGTATCTTTCTCCCTCTTTTTTTTGAAGAGCCATGGGAACTGATTACTCATAAGGAAGCTTAGATCACTGAAGATCCATCACTTTGATCTTAGGGATAGAGTGAGAACTGCTTGAAAACTTTCTTTGAACCAATAAAGAAGAGAATAGAGGTGAAGAGTTATAGGGAGGCAGTGTACATATGGACTAGGAATTCTTAGTTTGATGGCTCTAGAAAATGCCTCTGCTTTGCAAAAATATTTTTCTCATAACTATCTTTTAGGCAAAGTGGAAATGTGATCTTTGTGATAGATATTTGTAAAACTACAGATGATCAAAAACATTCTTAAAAGGACTATACAGGAAGCTTAATGTCTTTCCTAATGAGGATAGATAGCTAATAGTTTTTTTTTTTAACTTTTTATTAAGATATAACAACCATACATAAAAAAGAAATCATAAGTGTCCAATTTGAATTTTCATAGTGTGAACACACCTAGACTAAGAAGCAACATTATAGTGCATCAGATGCCCCCCACACTTGTGTCCTCTCCCAGTCTTCTGTACCTCTCCCTCTCCTCCACTGAGATAATCACAATTCTGACTTCTACCATCATAGATTAATTTTGCCTGCTTTTAAGCTTTGTATAAATGGACTTATACAATATGTACTCTTTTGTATCAGGCTTCTTTCCCACAACATTATGTTTGTGCAGTTTATCCATGGTGCAATTTGTGTGGTGGATTCCATTTTCTTTGCTGTATTTCATTGTGAGGCTATGCCACATTTTATTCATTCATTCCACAATTGGTGAGCACTGGGGATAGTTTCCAGTTTATAGCTATTACAAATAGTGCTACTATGAACGTTTTTGTACATGTCTTCTGATGAACCTCTGTATACATTTCTGTTGGACACATAACCATGAGTGGAATTGCTGGGTCATGCAGCTGTAATAGATATTGACAGTTTTCTAAAGTGGTTGTACCTATTTACATTCCTACAAGCAGTGTATGATTGTTTCAGTTATTCCACATTCTTGCCAATGCTTGGTATTGATAGCTTAGACACTACTTTTATATAATAAAAACATGCAGATGTGTTTTCTCGATATTGTTGTAATGAGATTGCATGTTTTCCAGGGAAAAAGTGTTATCAGTGGGGGTTTGGATGCCCTAGAGTTCATTGGGAAAAAGACAATGGATGTAATAGCAGAAGGGGATCCTGGATTTAAAAGAACAAAGGGTCTGATGAACCGGAATTCTACATTGTCTCAGGTACTGATTGTTTTACCTCTTTACTTCCTGTTTCTGTTCTGATCTGTATTTTTACCTGTGTTAACTTGGGATATTGTTACTGTTTCTTTTTAAAGAATTTTCAGTGATTATTTATTTATTTATTTACTTTTTTTTTATTAAGGCTGTTTTGGGGGGTTGGGGACAGTGTGGTGAGAGCACTAATGCTTAGGAAAAATGCCCAGCTCTTTTTTCCCTCCTCTTTCCATTCGGCAGCATCCTCCTGTCAGTGCAGTGCAAAATGCTAAACCCTGTCAGAGTTGTTTATTAGATTAATGTTTAAACCACTTTCAGAGAAATACCTGATTCCTTGAGTGTTATTTACACTGGTTAGGATCAAATTATGTGTGATCATTTTTTTCCTGCAGCTCCTGAGCCTATCGGATTTGAATTGCAATGCCAGGAATGAAAGGGTAGTTCTCTGTAACCTGTCTCAGCTTTGCTTTCTTCAACTCTCAAAACTCACCCTTGAGCTCTCGTTATTAACTGCAGTACAATGCCTCCACCTCTTTTTAGGTTTTACGAGAGGCGAAGGAGAAAGAAGAGTTACGGACCTCCAATGAGGTTACCATGGAAACAGAGAAGAAAACTCATTATGGGCTGCTCTTTGATGAATTTCAAGGCCTTTCACATCTAGAAGGTCTGGAGATGCTTTCCCGAGAAAGTGAAATAAAGGTAATTCCAAACAGAAATATCAACTGGGAAAAGGCTTCACGCAAAAGAATGCTGCATAATTTCTTTTCTCTTTGTACAGTTGGGAGATGAAATGTATTTCAGATGGAGGCTTGAGAGACTCTCTGGAAACACTACTCTGAAATAAACAAAAAAAAACTAATGTTTGATTGAACTAATTGCTAAACATAGAATGAGTCAAATGTTATTTCTTTAAATTTAAACAAAAAAGTACAGGTTAATAAAGAGGTCTTAATAGCACATCTGTTATTTTCTTTCACCTTGGTCTTTTTTTTTTTTTTTTAATTTCTTTGGCTTAAGCTGCCAAGAAATCTGTGGACCTAAGCTGCCAATTTGTATACAGTTACCTGTTAGCTTTTAATTGACTCAAGATCATTTCATTTTCCCCTGATTTCTAAACCATTGTTAAGCTCTAATAATTTCCAGACATTTCTGGCTTGTATTATTTTTGGAAGTACAAATTCTCCCTACCTTTCTCTAATAACTAGCCTTTATGTTAAGGTTCTTAAGGAATAGCTTACCAGCTGGTGAGCTCATAATTTTGACTTCAATTTGATCTATAGTTTCTTTTCCATTTGAGAATGTTTTTCGTGTTTTTTATACTCCGACACCTTTTTAATTACTGTCTTATATCCATTCAGGTGAAATCTGTCCTTAATTCTCTGAGTGGAGAAGAATTAGAGACTCTAAAACTTGAATTACAGCAACTAAAAGAAGCATTTTCCCTAGCAGAGTTTTGTGAAGAAGAGGAAGAAGAGAAAAAAGGTAATATGAAGATTTAGTATCTGAGTGGAGAGGATACAGTGTTCTCATGTAGTGCATTGTGTTTGAAATAAATTTGCTCTCCAATTGCACTAGCCTTATTTTCCTTTTTTCAGTGAGAATTTCTATGCAAAGTTCTCTGCATCCTTGCCCCTAACTAGGCATTGATGGGGGCAGTTGGCCTTATACCTATGTCTCCTCATCTCCTCCTGGCCAAACTTTGTAGCTTCTTCAAGTCTTATCTTGCAACTCAAATCTCTGCCTATTTTTGCAGTTAGAGAGCTGTTCTTGTCAAATTCTTGCCTCGGTTTCACTGGTCATCTTTATACGCTTTTATATTCCAAGATACTTCACCCATGCTTCTCTGACTCCTGTGACCCCTGACTCCATCTTGAATTGAGGCATGCAGGGTGGCAGTTATCCAAAATGTGGGTGATAGTTTGTCTTTTTCATTTTCAAAAGTTCTTTTATCCCATATTTTAATATCTGCATCCCTCAGAAAATGTAAATGTAAAAACTATTTTTGCAAAGTTATCAGGAAATGAAGTGGCTTACGTATAAAGTATAATTTCTGGGCAACTGAATCTTAAGCTCTAAGGGTTGTTTTGTTTTAACATTTTGATTGGGAAACATTTCTAAGATATATTGTACACTAACTGAATTTTTAAAAAGTAGAATCTCACAAATGCAGTTTTGCCTTTTCCTGATGAAACAATCAGTTACAAACATTAAAAGTAAATAGAAAAATTCCCTCAGGTTCCATTAAGACGTAGGGCCAATCACCCATGTGGTAGATTAAATCAGTGGTCAACAAAGTGTGGTCTGCAGATCCTTGAGTCCCCAAGACCCTATCAGGGAGTTTGTGAGTCAAAACTCTGCATAATATTACCAAGATATTATGTACTTTAAAAAAAATTATTTAAATGATTGTTTTTTTACTGTTTTGATATTTGTACCAGTTTCATTTAACCTTATTCTTGATGAAGCAGTAAAAATTAATTTTATTACATCTTGAGTACACATCTTTTTAATATTCTGTGTGATACATACTGAAGTATGATGGCTATCTCAAGGAAAAGCACTTGTATTATATGAGTTGTGAGTTGAACTACTTGCTTTTTTTGTGGAACACAATTTTCACTTTAAAAGATAATAGTTACATAGACTATTCAGAATAGGGTATTTGGTACACATTTTCTTGAAAATGAATGAAATTTTCAGCCTTTACTTCAAGAAAAGCAACCAACTGTATTTGTGATTCATGATACAAATTAAAACTAAGTGAAAGTTAGAATTTATAAAACATATTTGCTACTGTGGTGAGCTTGACAGCTTCCCAGTGCTTACAGACTCTTAATGAAATCAGTGGTGGCTGTAACAAATACAATCATTTTTGGATATTTTATAATGAAATGTGTCAGCGTTTAGAAGATCTACATAACTCAGAGAACCAGTTTTTCCAAATGACTAATGCATGATGTTATCAAATCATTCATGAGTAAAAGGTATACTAATGAATATTAATTTACTGTAACTGAATGCAAAATTTTATGATACGGTTTCAGGTTCATTGCAATATAGTTCATAGCAACCAACCTATAAGAAATGACCCCTGTTGAGTTTTGGCATAGTATTAAACAATATCTACAATTATTCAAAAAGGTTATTAAAGTACTTCTTCCCTTTCCAACTGTGTGTCTTGCTAGGGTTAGATTTTCTTCATATACTTAAAACAATATATCACAACAGACTGAATGTAAGAGCAGGTAAGAAAATTTAGCTATCTTCTATTATGCTAGACATTAAAGAGATTTTACAAAGATATAAAACAATGTCACTGTTCTTGCTAAAATTTTTCTCTTTTGGAAAATATAGTTATTTTTTCTTAAAAAGTATGTTAATAAGTAGTGAATTTATTCTTTAATAAAAAATACTTTAAACATTTGTCTTAATTTTTAAATATAAGTATTAATCATGTTTTTTATACATATATAAAACTTACATTTAAAAAACTCTTTGGGGTTGTGAAAAAGTTTTAAGAGCATGGTGAAGTCCTGAGATCCAAATGTTTGAGAACTGCTAGATTAAAGTATTTTAAACTGCAAAGCTTTTTAAAAATGTCTCTGATTGCTTTTTGGAATTATGCATCTTTGTTTCCTTCTGTGCATTTATCTGTCCATCTTTTACTTCTCTTCACTATCAGTGAGCTTATTTCTGATACCCCCTGAATCACATCTGCTTTTCTATTTCTGATCTGTTGTGGATGGGATACCAGATAACTAGTTTCATTCAAGCTGTCTGTTAAGAGCAAAGAGCTCTGAATGAGAGTTCTAGGGTCTTTTCCTATGAGAGAAGAGTGTAAATTTGAATGTGTGGCTTCTGCATAGACAGGGACTTCTTTTTTGTTTCCATTTATATTTTACATATGTCCTAAGAAGTCATACTGGCTGATTGTGTAACGTCTTGCTAAATGACATCTTATTCTATGTAAAGGTACTGGTCCTGATTAGAAAATTGTTCTTAAATGTAAAATTTTAGAGCTGTCCTGAGGTATTGAGAAGGCAGCATAGCATGGTGAATGAAAGGATGGATTTTGGAGTTAGACTTGGGTTCAAAATCAAGGTCTGCCATTTACTACTAAGCCATATGACCTTGGGAAGTTACTTAACACTGAGCTTCTGTTTCCTCATCTGTAAGAATGATGTGCTAATTCGCCTCAGGGTGTGGTAAGGACTAAATGAAATATTTAATATGTGACACATAGTAAGTAGTCAATAAATGGTGGCTATTAATATAATATTTTCATTATTAGGAAGATAAAAGTAAATAGATAAAATTCTGCATTTTAAAAATCTCAGCAGGAAACCTAGAAATTAATTTTGATTTGCTTAAGTTGCCCTGTTGTTCCTAACCAAGCCCTGGTATGACAATCCCATTATTTATGAGCTTAATTTAACTTATTTGTACACGAGGCCATTGACAGTATTTGTTCAGTTTACTCAACATCTGGCTTACATAGTAATCAAAAATCCCAATCTTTAAATGCTATTTAGGGGACTCTAAGGATTTTTCTAAACAGATGGATTTATGTCTTTGATATTTTTTTCTCCTACATGTTCTCCAGAGATCAGAACTCTGAAAAGATAGCACCGGATTTGCTCCAGCCCTTCTCAGTAGTTTTGGTTGAAAATATAACAGTGACCTTGGTATTTAATTATATCTGAATGAAGATGTTTAAAAAAAGTAGTGGTAGCAGGGGACAAGACAAAAACCGTAGGACCTGGTTCTGGTGATGTTGGTCATCTTCAGTTTCCGTCAGCATCCTCAGCCTTTGCCCTTCTTGTGCATCTGATCCTTTGCTTCAGAAGTCTTCCTGCTTGGGCAGTCCCTCCAAAGCACTAGCCCTGTCTCCTTTCCATCTTTGTACACTTTTATTCCAATATAATAACTACTTTTTATACTCATTTCTGTGGAGAGTATATGACAATGATCTGCAAACATTTCTGGTAACAATCCTTAGCAGTAAAAGTTTTTTGAGTACTCATATAATATATGGATATTTGAATGTTTATAAGTTATATACATATACTACCATAATAATATTTATATTCTAAAATATACCCTAAAATAGAATTTTTTAATAGAATGAGATAAATATCTAGAAATAAAAGGTTCATTATTTTTTTCCTGCACTCCGTTGCATTATTTTGTGAACCCCTTTGGATGCATGTATCCAATTATGAATTCAGATTCATCCCTTGTGCCCAAATAATTTAGAGCTTATTTAGGAAGACAAAATGCCTATCTAATAGTCAAGTTTTGTATTTCCGATAGTGGGAAATTATTAGGAATTATTTAGATGAGTTATGTAGGTCAGTTGTATCAGTTCGTAAGATCAGCTTTTCCCAAACCATGTGATACCTGAGATCACTAAACCATTTGAATTCTTTGTCTTAAAGACAAAGAGAGAGGGACAAAAGGATAGTGGTTGGAGAGAGAAGAGCCAAGATGTACTTTTTTTCCCCTTGGGATATTGGGAAGGATGCCATGTATGAAGCAGAAATAATTTTCCCTGGTAAGCCATGGACTGGTGTATTATGAAATACACATGTAGGTTGTAAGTGCTAGAAGGTTTCAGTGTACAAGAGTTCTTCTGCATTCTGTGTTGCAAAGAAGCCTTGGGCTAGGCCTTAAAGGGGGAAATGAGTAGGATTTAGATGCGTGGAGAGGGAAAAAGAGCATTTCCTGCCATTTGTTTGGATGTGTAATTGTTTTTGGAACTTGACTTTCCCATTTGCTTGTGTGTTTCTCAAGTATCATAGGTGTTCCACGTTCCACATTATCTCTCACCTTGCTAACTTTAGCAGCTTCTTTACTTTCCTTGTAGCATTCTCGAATTCCTTTTCCTTCTCTTTTCTTGTTATCCACCATTATCTCTTACCTGGATTTTGGATTATTGCCTCAGCCTTCCTGCTTTCCTTCTTGTTCCCCTTCTAATCCATTCTCCACCCAGCAGCCAAAATGATCTTTCTACAATTTAAATTTGATCATGTCTATCTCTGCTTAAAACCATTCAGTGGTTCCTTATTCCTTAGCATAAAAGTTTGAATTAACTCACTGTGGTTTATAAGGCCCTTTGTTATCTGGATCTTTCCTTTCTAGCTTCATTCTACCCCTTTTCTCCTCCTTACATCAGACATTCTCAACCACATTAAACTTAGTGCCATGCTTTCTTTGACCTCTGGCTCTTTGTACATGTTTTCTCTATCCGAAACTCTTCCCATTCTTCTGGCTAATTTGTACTCATCTTTCATGTCCCAACTTTAATTCCACTTCCTTAGAAGCACATGCACAGTACCTGCTTAGTTCTCTGCCATCACTGCTTCTCGGTTCATGCTCTGAGTTATACTGCAAAAAGCCTAGGATTTGGACTAGGAGTGGGAGGGTCAAGGTTTGACTCCTAATCTTGGCTATGAGATCTTGGGGAAGTCACTTAATGTCTTCAAGTTCTGATTTTTGCATCTCTGAAATGGGATAATGACACTTTTCTCACAAGCTCATTGAAGCATTTATTGATACAATATACATAAAAGGGTTCTGTAAGTACTAAAGCACCATGCTCATGTAACTTGCTGCTGCTGCTATTGTTATTGCTGCTGCACCTATTTCAGCCCCTCTCCTCTTGCTCCTTGTCCTCCTCCTCTTGATCCTCAACAGTCTTTCCTGAGTGTTTTATATGAGACTTTGTTTTTTAGAGGATGAAGATTTTACCAAAGAGGTAACAGAGCTGTTTTCCCAGCTGCACGTCTCCTCCAAACCAGAGAAACTTGCCAAGGTAAGTTATTATTTCTTGGTGATTTTTAGTATTTTACTTGTAAGAATTTAGTGGATAAAGAGCATAAGATTATAAATTCTTGGCAGTGATGTCACTTAAAAATCGAGAGTATATACTTGATATACCCATACCCAGAAGGGGTTCTACACTTTCTGCTTGCCTCGTGTTCCCTCAGCTTAGTGCATTGAACCCACAGCTGCTCTCCCACACTTGTCCCATCCTCACCTTTTTCACTGGGAATGCTTTATCTACAAACTTAATTTCGGCCACAGTATTGGTAAAGTTGGCAGTGCTGACCAGCCTCGTGATACCAATGGGCAAGCCTCTGTGGGGGTGCCAACTGTTCTCAGGGGTCTGAATGGTTCAGAGATGATGAGATGTGCCCCTTGCCCAAAGGAACTGGAGGTTGTCATTTCCTATAGCCCAGTGACTCAAATAATGACCATGTAGGATATAGAAGTGAGGAAGTACCGTGGCCAAGCCTTCATCTTTGGTAGTGACTTTCAAATTATCTTCACACATCTGAAACATGGAGGGACTTTAGCTCAGAGTGGGTTGGGAGGTCCCGTTTCTAGAGTAGTATCCACATAGCACATATGTTAGTACCTGCCTAGGGGATAATATTCACTGGGTCATGGGCTGCTTTTTGCCTCTTGACCAGCCTTTCCCAATCTTGAGAAACATTTGAGGACCAGTTAACAGCAGATGCACATTGCTTCCTGGCCAGGGAGAGCTGATAGCTATTGTGTAGTCAGCCTAGTCCCCATTCCCCAGAATAAGGAATATGCTGCTTGGTGTGTTATCCCACTCTTCCATGCCCAGCAAAAATACTGCATTCTCTAAGAAAGCTTTTCGGACCACCCCCAGGCAGCTTATCTCCCTCATCTCAACTGTAGCACTTTACTACAGCACCTTCCATCTTGTATCAGTTTTTTTTATTTTGGAAATGATCCCAAATTTAGAGAAAAGTTGCTAGAATAGTATAAACAACCTTCATATACCTTTTATGCATATTATTGTTAACATTTTACCTCATTTGCTTAATTATTTGTGCTTGCTCATGTGTTTTCTCTTTCTCTGTATGTGTATATATATACATATACACATATATGCACATATACCTTATTATTTTTGTAGTCATTTGAGAGTAAGTTGAAAACATTATAGTTCTTTACTCCTAAATATTTCAATATGTATTTCCTAAGGATAGGGATATTCCCTTACATAATCAGAATATAGTTTTCAACTTTAGTAAATTTAACATTGATACCATATTTTTATTTAATCTATTGTACATATTCCAGTTTTATCAATTGACCCAATAATGTCCTTCATATCAAATTTTTTCCTTCGATACTGGAGCCAGCACATGATCATGAATTATATTGTACTTTTAGTCTCCTTTAATGTGGAATAGTTCCTCAGCCTTTCTTTGTTTTTTATGACATTGACATTTTTGAAAAATATAAGCTCCCCCTGCCCCTTTATAAAAATAGAGCATTCCTCATTTGGGGTTTGTATGGTGCTTTCTCACAATGAAGGTCAGGGTATGCATTCCTGGCCAAATACTCTGTAAGTGTTTGGGTGTCCTATCCAGGGTATCACATCTGAAGGCACATGATAGCCACCTACCCCTTATCAGTAATGTGTTGTCTGATTTCTCTTTGTAGAGTTATGATTTATTTTCCTATGCTGCTAATAAGCTGTCAACCTGTACTATAAAAGCAACCTACAAAAACAATTTATGATTTTATTTGCTGCCCCTCTGTGTTAATTTAATTTTTGAACATGTAGAATATTAACATACTTCTAAAGGTCAAAACTCTACAAAAAATATACTCAGGAGTGTCACTCTCTCCCAATGTCCTTCTACTCCATTCTCTCTCCTTTTAGGTACTCAACTTTGTTTTCTGGCTTATCCTTTCTATCTTTCTTTTGTCAAGATAAGTGGTTATATTTCCTTATCTCTTTCTTACACAAAAGTTAACATACTATATTTGTTCTTTAGAACTATGCTTTTTTCACTTAACCTTATGCATATGTGTTTTCATAAATTTATCATAGTTTTAAAAAGGTTTGATCTTACCTCCTGTCTTAAATCTTAAATTTCTTCAAGGCAAAATCTGTGCATAATTGGTCCTTAAAGTCCCAACTCTTTCACCTTTTACTTTCTGTGTGGCCTTGAGCAAGTTGCTTAACCTTTCTCTGCCTTAATTTCTCTGTGAGGTGGGAATAATGTAGGGTTCCTATAAGGATTAAATGTGTTCATATACACAAAGCTCTTACAAAGTGCCTGGCTCATAGTAAATAAATGTTCACTGTTGATGTCCTCACAGAAGGTAGCCTGATGTCCTATACATCTGTTGTCTGGGCTAGAGTGCCATGACATCAGCCTAGCTCACAGCAACCTCAAACTCCTGGGTTCAAGTGATCTTCTTGCCTCAGTCTCCCAAGTAGCGGCAACTACAGGTGCGCGCCACCCCCACCCAGCCAATTTTTTCTACTTTTAGTTGCCTGGCTAAATTTTTCTATTTTTAGTAGAGATGAGGTCTCGCTGGTCTTGAACTCCTAACCTCAAGTGATCCTTCTGCCTCGGCCTACCAGAGTGCTAGGATTACAGGTGTGAGCCACCATACCCAGCCCTATACATTCGGGTGTTCAGCAAAAATACACATGTTCAAGAAACCTTTATTATGCTAGGTAATTTGTTAGATGCTAGGGAAATAATAATGAAAGATATATAGTTTACATGCTAAAGGAGATCATATATATTTTTTTTTTTATTTCAGTTCCTTATGGGGGTATAAAAGTTCAGGTTATATATATTGCCCATGCCTCCCCATCCAGGAGATCATATTAATAAATATTTTTAAAAGACCAGTAACTCCTTATCTGTCTGGTAGTTCTAGCCATTCTCTGAAAGCAATCTTCAGATTATTTAAATTTTAGGCATTTAGACTTATGATGTAGAATGGTTAAAGGTCAAAGCCTTAACCATTGATCCCCAAGGATTTATATGAGAGGCTCTGATGTAGGGAAAAGAACATTGAAGTGGGTGTCTGGAAATATGATTCTTATTCTGACACTCACATGTGGTATGATCTTTGGCAAATCCCATTCTTTCTCCAGCCCTCATTATTTTTCAGATGGAAAAAAATAAGTAGTTGGAGAAGCTAAGCCTTCTTAAAGGTGCCTTTTAATGCCTAAGTCTCCAAATCTCACCAATGGGCAGTTTCAGACTGAATCGTGGGGCAGGAGATTAGAAAAGGATAATAAATTCCATCGAGTTGGCACTGTAGTTCATGATGACTTCACTTAATGTATTTATTACAAAAGAGGTCACTTTGGGTAGGCAGTATGCCTACTAAAGTATCTCCTTCAAGTATATAAAATTTATGATATCAGCTTTTTCTTTTATGTATCCTTATCACTCTCCGTTTTTTCCCTTTTTAATTTCAGATGAGCCAGTCCCTGGTTTTTCTCTCATTTTCTCTCTTCAAAGAAATTGCAAAGAATTTAACATACTGTTTGGATTATTAGTCTCCTGTTAGGATTCTTTTCAACCTCAACTCTCACTGTTCTCTCCTATAAATCTCACTATTCCAACCCCATCTGCTGTCATGCTCCCCCATCCTCTATATTCTTCCCATGGCCTGTGTTCTGTTCCTCAAATACCAAACTAATTTCCTGTGCTTGCAACTCTCTTTGCCTGAATATTTTTATGGCCAACTCCTTGTTATCCTTCAGATTTCAGCTCAAGTATCACTCTTCAGAGACCATCCCTGACCACCCAAACTCTAGCTACCCTCTAGCCATCCAGTCTGTACTCTCCATTGCCCCGTTTTATTTTCTTCATGCATGTGTTTGTTTGTTTGCTTGTTACTTCTCTTTCCTCACTAGAATAGAGAAGAGCAGCCTTCTTGTTTATATTATTCACCACTGAACCTCTGTCACCAGCACAGTGTACAGTACGTATTTGCAATGAATGAATGGAAAAAAATTTTTTTTTGAGATGAGGTCTTGCTCTGTTATCCACGCTGGAGTGCAGTGGCATTATCATAGCTCCTTGCATCCTTGAACTCCTGAGCTTCAGGTGATCCTTCTGCCTTAGTCTCCTGAGTAGCTATGACAACAGGCATGCGCCACCGTGCCTGGCTAATTTTTAAAATTTTTTGTAGAGACGAGGACTTGCTATGTTGTCCAGACTGGTCTTGAACTCCTAGACTTAAGCAGTCCTCTTCCCTCGGCCTTCCAAAGTGCTGGGATTACAGAAATGAGCCACCACATCTGGCCAGTGAATGGATTAATAAATGCCTATACCCTGTACTCTGGTCTTGCTAGGTATCTTAATAGTTGGCTTAACACACTTTGCATTTTTCTGCTTCCCATCTTTATATAGTTCATTCTGGTTGGATTTTTGAATTTGAAAAGTTAATGCTTAAGTAACGGGAAGGTATAGATCAGAGCCAGATTGTTCCTGAAAGTTTTTGTGGGAGGATATAGGGGAAAAGAACCCTGAAATGAATGTCTAGGAACACAGGTTCTGCTTTAGCTCATTTGTATTGTAGCCTTGGGTGTAGCCCCACCTAGCGATCCTTAAAGGGCCGACTCCAGTGTCGTATCTGTAATAAAAATTGTGATTCTCTTAGTTGGAATGACTCTCAAGGCCTTCTCTGGATTTTTATTATTAATACCTCATTATAGCTTTGAGCACATTCTTTCTGTTAAGTTAATCAGATGGATGCCTTCATTTGTGGCAGTAATCATGTCTTTAGAAACCAGTACTCTCTCACTTGTAAATGACAGAAACTCATGTCAGACTGGCTTAAGAAAGGAAGGGAATTCAATAGCTCAAGAAACTAAAAAATCAATGGGCAGAACTGGCTTCAGGCATGGCTCTCCCCAGGAACCTGTCCCTTTCCATCTTTTGGCTTTCTTTCTTTTGCTTTGGCTTCATTCTTAGGGAAGCTTTTCCATGTGGTAGTAACATGACCACTGTCAGCTCAGGGTAACTTTTTATTAGTTGAGTAACTCCAACAGAAAGACTACTTCTCTTTCCTAAAAAATTTACCAGATGTCCTGAGGCTGATGCCCATTGACCTGGCTTGGGTTACTTTTCTATCCATGAACGAATCACTATTCATGAACAAATCACTGAATATTAATCACAGGGGGATTAATATTCTTAGTAGCTAAACCTGAATCATTTGTGAACGCCTGGAGCCAGAGAATGGAAGCAGCCACACACAAACCACTGAACTGAGAATAATCTAGAACCTGCTACCAAAGGAAAGGACATATGGATGCTGGCCAGATAAAAACAGTAGATGTTCTCTACAGTGTGCGAAACACTGGGTGTGCAAAGCCAAATGAGATACTCTGTAGCTATCGTACAATACAGAGTTTAGTTAGAAAACAGATATATAGTTAATTCTAGTATGTTTTGGTTTAAGAACTAAGTTCAAGAAGTGGCCAGTCAATTTGATAAGTACTCAATTAAGTTACCTGGAAGAAGTGATACCTGGGTGGAGGACTGTACGAATGGGCCCAGTACAGGTAATTATTATCAGACCATAAAGTGAAAAGTGGTAAGCAATGAGGCTAGAGAAGTAGGTAGGGTCTATGCCCTGTAACTTGTTACATCCCATGAAAGAACACGATCTAGTTGATGAGGCGCCATTGAAGGAAAGAGGAACAGTCAGCTCTGGGCTTAAGAAAGATCACTGGCAGCATTACAGAAGATAGATTTAAGATGAACCAGATCAGAAACAGGGAGACTAGTCATGAAGTGGGTCTAAACTCAAGTGGTGATAATAGGCAGGAACGGGATGGGAAGGAAGAGGAAGAAGGGGGGCAGATGGGAGAAATGTTCTTGGGTAAAAATCACACTATTTTGGTGATTGATTGGAGGGGAAAAAGAGCTAAGATGGCTTTTATATTTTGGCTCAGGTGACTGGTATATGGTAGCCCCTCTGAACCTTAGGAAATAAAAGAGGATGAAAACTTTGGGGTAGGAAGAGGAGAAGGATGGTGAGTTCAGATTTTTTACATGTTGTATGTGCAGAATATCCTGGCACATATGTCCAGTAGGCATTTGGAATAAGTTGTTTTCAGCAGAGATCAGGGCTAGAAATAAGGATCTAGGAGTCAGCAGCAGGTGGGCTACAGTTAAAATCACTGGAATAGGATGGATAGAGGTGTTCAAGGAGAGAGGGAATAGGGTGCGACAAGTCAAGAGTCAAGACTAGTAATTCAGATAATACTGGTGTCTAAAGGACTGGCCAAGGGGGATCAATATATACAAGAGATTGAGGAAGAATGATCATAAAGGTTGGGGGAGAACGAGAAGATGGCGGTGTTACAAAAGCCAAAGGAAACTAGAAACAACCCAAAGATTCACTGTCAGGAGAATGGATCGACTGTAGTATGTACAGTCATACATTGCTTAATGATGGGAATATATTCTGGGAAATGTGTCATTAGGTGATTTTGTCATTATTCAAACATCATAGAGTATACTTACATAAACCTAGATGGTATAGCCTACTACATACCTAGCCTATATGATAGAACCTGTTGCTCTTAGGCTACAAACCTCACAAACCTGTACATAATGTTACTATACTGAATACTGTAGGCAAATGTAACACAATGATAAGTATTTGTCTATCTAAACATATCTAAACACTGAAAAGGTATAGTAAAAATACAGTATTATCTTAGGTGACCACTGTGTATATGTGGTCCATTGTTGACTGAGATGTCATTGTAGGGTGCATGACTATATATAGAATGAAATACTACACAGCAGTTAGTAAGAATGAACTACTGATACATCCAACAACATAAATAAATTTAACAGGCATTATGTTGTGCATAAAAAGCCAGACACAAATTAGAGTGAACTTATGGTTCTATTTGTGTGCATTTTAAGAACAGGTAAAATTGATTTATAGTGAGCATTAGAGCAGTTGACTTTGGGCGGGAGAAAGGGGACATGATTTGAGCAGTATTGACGAGGAAGGGGCATGAAGAGACCTTCTGGGCGTGATGGGAATGTTCTGTATTTGTTCTGGGTTGCGGTTTCAAAGGTATATACATGTAAACAGTTCTTGAGCTGTACTTTAAAGAAAGTTACACCTCAGTTTTTTAAAAAGCCAAAGGATTAGAGACTGTCAAAAAGGCATGAGTGGACAGCAGTGTTAAGTGTTGTCAAGAGGTCTAGTAGGGTAAAGGACTAAAAAGCTATATGGTATGTTCAGGTGAGAACAGGAGCACTGACTTCCAGTATGCTAACGTGTTTCTGTGCAATAGTCTTGGTGAGCTAAGTTGAAATGTTGATGGCCAATAATCTTTTTCTTATTTAGGCAAGAAATACTGCCCACGAATGGATCAGGACATCTCTGACCAACCCATTAGCAGAGAAAGAAGAAGGAGAAAAACAGTTGGAAGCAGAAAATAATGAGCAAGTCAATAAAAATTCAATAGAGGTAGCCAAAGCAATGAAGGCTTTTAAAAAAAATTTCAAAATATTAAGGGGGTACAAATATTTTTGGTTACATGGATCAATTTTGTAATGCTTGAGTCACAGGACTTTTTTTTTTTTTTAATAGATTTGAGATGTGGGTATCACAATCAGGGACTCAGGCTCTTTCTATTTTGTTGTGCTACTTACTCATAATTTCAACCTTGTGATCCATGACTGGAGCATCTTAAATCCAGACTAAGATTAAAGGAGTGAAGAAAAAAAGAGAAAGGGTGCGTGTGTATTGTGTCATGAGGAAGGTTCCCAGAAGCTGTCACTGGGCACTCTTTATCTAAACTCTTTGGCCAAAACTTAGTCACTTGGTCATACCTGACTTCAGGGGAGCCTTTGTTTTTGTAGCTGTGAGCCCAGCTATAAAATTATATCACGACTGTGGAAGAAGAAGAGAATGCTTACTGAAGGGCAGCTGTCTGTCTCTGCTGCTTTCAAAATGTTGAATCCTTTAATGTGAGAGAAGCAAGGTGGTGTGATTTCCACTCGAATAAAAAAAAAAAAAACAAACCAACTTTTTGATGCTTTGTTTTGTTTTTCCATCCAGGATATCCATGCATTTGCAATCCGGAGCCTAGCAGAACTGACTGCCTGCTCAATTGAATTGTTCCATAAAACAGCGGCATTGGTTCTACATGGCAGGAAGCAGGAAGTGACAGCCATAGAAAGGAGCCGAACTCTTTCCCAGTAAGTGTGTGAGCAGCACTCTACATAATGCAACTTGCTGGAAGAGTTTTCTTGGCTTATTTCTAAAGTTTTAGAAACTTCCTTCTCAACAAGATACCATTCACATTGTACCCATTCACATATTAGAGGTTCATGTTTTTTTCTTGAGTCATGATAAGTCTATATTATTAATCTGCTCTTTTGATTAACCAGCTCATGCTCTGAAAACTATTTCTTCATAGATTGTTAGTCTTAATATGCATAAAAAGCCAGACACAAATTAGAGTGAACTTATGGTTCTATTTGTGTGCATTTTAAGAACAGGTAAAATTGATTTATAGTGAGCATTAGAGCAGTTGACTTTGGGCGGGAGAAAGGGGACATGGTGTGAGCAGTATTGACGAGGAAGGGGCATGAAGAGACCTTTTGGGGATGATGGGAATGTTCTGTATTTGTTCTGGGTTGCGGTTTCAAAGGTATATACATGTGAACAGTTCTTGAGCTATACTTTAAAGATTTGTGCACTGAAAGTTACACCTCAGTTTTTTAAAAAGCCAAAGGATTAGAGACTTTCAAAAAGGCTGCAGCTGATCTGACAGGAGGCGGAGCTCAGGTGGTGAAGCGAGAGATGGGAAGTGGCTGTGAATACAGACGAAGCTTTGCTCACTTGTCCACTGCTCACCTCCTGCTGTGCAGCCTGGTTCCTAACAGGCCAGGGACTGGTTCCTGGGTGTTGGGGACCGCAGTTCTAGAGGATTTTATAGAAAAATATTTTTCTAAGGTCTGAACTTTTTTTTCCTATAGCATGAATGCCTGCTCAAATGGGTCCCCAGATTCGGTAGCTGATTTAGGCAACAATAGACCCCCTTATCCACACGAGATTCATTCCAGGCTCCCAGTGGATGCCTGAAACTGTGTATAGTACTGAACCTGATTGCCGTCAGTTGGAACACATTTCTGTTCATGTCTTTCACCCACAAATTTAATACCTTTTCCATCTTAACTAAGCACTTACCAAGCACTGTGGCTGCGACTTCTGTAGTTTTAAGTACAAAAGAAAAACTAGCATGAATTTCTTTTTCCTTCACAGTTTCGTGAATAGAAGATCCATTCTTACTATAGATCTTAGCAATCTCAGCATATTATTGTTTTTCTTATTAGGTTGAGAACTTTCATCTTTTCACTTAAGAACGCACTTTGTGGCTTCTTTTTGGCATATTCAAATTGCCAGCATCACTACTCTTGTGCTTTGGGGCTGTCTTAGTCTGTTTGGTATTGCTATCACAGAACATCTGAAAGTCTATGAGCATGGCACCAGAATCTGCTTGGCTTCTGGTCAGAGCCATGTGCCGCTTCACAGTATGACAGGAGTAGACAGGTGAGTGGGTGTCTGCAAAGAGACATGCACTAGAGGCTGGGCTTGCTGTGCAACAACCAACTCTTGTGGGCATTAATGCATTTCCACGAGAGCAAGAACTCACTCTCTAGAGACATCATTACTCTATGAAGGTGGTGCTCCCATGATCCAAACATGTCCCACTAGGCCCCACCCCCCAACACTGTTATATTGGGAATCAAATTTCAACATGAGTTTTGGAGGGGATACACTCAAACCATACAAGGGTCAGTTATTAAATAAAATAAGGGTTACTTGGTTACAAGCACTATTAACACCGTGACAGTCAATCTGATAATCAAGATGGCTGCTAAGTGATTGATGGGCGGGTAGTGTATACAGTGTGGATATGCTCAAGAAAGGGATGATTCATGTCCCAGGTACGACAGTGTGAAATTTCATCACACTACTCAGAATGATGTGCAGTTTAAAACTTATGAGTTATTTCTTAAATTTTCTATTTAATATTTTTAGACTGCAGCTGACCACAGGTGACTGAAACTGCAGAAAGAGCAACTGCAGATAGGTGTGGACTATCGTATTACTTCCTTTAAAAGCTTTCTTCTTTTGCATTTAGTAACAGGAGCAGTTTGTTTTCTTCTGACAGTTGTTAAATATAGCTTAAAAAAAAAAGAGAGAACTTTCTTGACTTCTTTTTTTCTTTCCTAGGATGACAGTTGTGTTGTGTAAAGAGTTGTCCTCTCTGTCTAAAGAGTTCACCACCTGCCTAACAACTGCTGGGGTAAGAATTCGAGCCTCTTAATGGACTAATGTCTGTTTTGGTGTTTTCTTAGCAACTTAATTTTTTTTTTTAGCAGTTTATATACCATAACATTTACCTGTTTCACGTGTACAATTCCCTAATGGCTAAGGATGTTGAGCATCTTTTCATGTGTTTTTTTGGCCATTTGTGTAGCCTGTTTGGAGAAATGTCTGTTCAAGTACTTTGCCTATTTTTTTGAATTGGGTTGTTTTTTATTATTGACTTGTAGGAGTGCTTTATATTTTCTAGATACAAGTCCTTATCAGATCTAAGCTGTGCACCTATTTCTTCCCAGTCCATGGGTTGTCATCTCACTTTCTTGATAGTACATGAGTTTTAAAATATTGACAGAATTCATCTTGTCAGTATTTTATCACTGTGCTTTTGATGTTGTATCTAAGAAATCATTTTCTAACCCAATATGATTTACTCCTGTGTTTTCTTTTAAGAGTTTTGTTTTAGCTATTACATTTATGTCTGTAATCCATTTTGAGTTAATTTTGGGGGTACAGTGTGAGCTAGGGGTCCAACTTCATTCTTTTACATGTGTATATCCAGTTGTCCCAGAGCCATTTGTTGAAAAGACTGTTCTTTCCCCATTGAGTTGTTTTGGCCCCTTTGTAAAAAATCAGTTGACCATAGATATAGATTGATTTCTGGACTCTCATTTCTATTCCATTGATCTGTATGTTTGTCCTTATGCCAGTACCTTATTGTCTTGATTGTAGTAGCTTTGTAAGTGGTTTGGAATCCAGAAGTTTGAGTCCTCCAACTTTGTTCTTATTTTGAAGATTTTTTGAAATTTTTAGGACTCTGTGCATTTCTATATGAATTTTAGGATCAGCTTGTTTGTGTCTAACAGATCGTTATAGTTCATTTTTATTCTCTTTTTATGAAGTATTCAGTACTCTCAGGCTGCCCTGTGAGACCTATAATGGAAATGTAGACCCTCATAAAATAAAAATTCCAAATTTTGACTCTGGTTTAAAGAGCAGCTCCTAACTTAGACTGTTAGACTGTGGTAATACTAATGTTACGTAGTTGCCAGCCAATGGGAGAGCTGTAGTTAAAACTAACTTCTTTTTTTTTTTTTAATTAGTATTGTAAAAATTTACTGAAAGTCTGTCAACTATGGAAGACGATTGAGAAACCAGTAATAATGAGTTAGGATAAAATCAAGGGCATTTTAAATAAGCAGTGAAATCACTTTTTAGTAAGTATATCAGTGTCAGTGTGACAGCAAAGTTATTGTGGGTCCTTAAATTTATTTTAGCGAGGACCCTGGCCCAAGTTCATTTTTAAAAATTTAAGTTTAGATTATTCCTGTAAAGGATAATCCTGTGATATAGCTTCACGCTTCCTCTTAGTGTTTTCTTTAAAAGAGGGCTGGGTTTCCTGAAGTTTATATTATGAGGCCAAATCTTTCCATGTGTTTCATAAAGATATTTTAAGCCAGTAAATCAACTGTAAGGTGCTAACACATGTAAGTATTAAATTCGCATTGTTCATTTCCATGAAATAAGACTTTTCCAAAGCCCATCTAAAAACCATTGAGTTTTTTGAGCACGTGTTCCTTATCTATGTATTTTGTTTTAAAATGATTATAAAGTTTTGTGGTCACATGTGCCTTTCCCACCCCCTCTTCCAAAGTGAAGACAGTTTTTAAAGTCAATAAAAAACTATAAAGCAGTACACTCTGAATATGAATAGCATAGAAAGATATAAAGAAGTTTAAAGCACTTAAAATTTTACCTTGTAGAAATGCCATTTTGCTCTCAGTCCACACTTCTACGCTTATATTTATATATGGAAGTGCCTGTGTTTCAAAGAGAGATTATACACTACTTACTGTTTTTTTTACCTGCTCTGCTCACTTTTTAAGATTTTTTTTTTTTTTTTACTATTTGTATCCTTTATTCCAGGTCAAAGAAAAGGCAGATGTCCTTAACCCATTAATCACTGCAGTATTTCTAGAGGTTAGTAGTCATTGTTTTAAGTCTCTGACTCCTAAGGTATTATGTATTAATTAACTCTTCTTAAGTCTTTAGTTTTGGCTTTTTTGTGTGGTTTTTTTTTAACCAGATTGGTAGTTTGGTCATGTTGCTGCAGATGTGACCAAAATAGTGTATATTTGTGGTGTATTCCCTGCTCATTAATTACAAAGCATGAAGTTAAAGCTGTAGGGTAAAGGAGAATGGAAGAAGCAGTAGACTGTCATTACTTCGTACCCCCTCTTGACAGCTTAATGGACACTTCTCAGTAATGAAACACCTTCTGGATACCAGCTGGTAAACACGGAGGGCTGCAATTCCAATTACAAAAAGGCAAACACTGCTTCCTAAAGGAATAAGGTGTATGCAGAGGAGATTTGTGACAAAACAAAACATTTTGTCATTTCGTTGCCAAGAAATCTTGCTTTGTTTTGTGAAAAAGGTACCTGTGTTCATATAATCCTCATCAGTCTGTTAGAAGGAGATGGATGGTTTAAGTCCATGGACAGAAGATGTAAGAGCATCCTGTGATTGATTTTATTACTTCCTTAGGTGATGCTTTCTTGATTACATGTTTTAAGAATTCTGTTTTATTCTATCTTAATTGTACAAACAGACTTTTGATCATCTGTTTAAAACATGTTTATGTAAGTCTGAGGGAGAAAATATATTTGATAATTAGGTTTTAAATATGAATTGAAAAAAGTTTTAACTACTGGACTTTTACTTCTTTAGTTTTAAATTCTTTAAAAATTACCATCAGGTAAATAATCTTATTCTTTAACTGCACAGTTCTTCTTAAATAGTCAGGGAAACTCTTTTGATCATTTAAATAATTTTTAAAAGTAGAAGTTTGTGATTTAGTAAATGACGGAATGGTATAGTTGAAAGAACTTTGCTAAACTCTGACTCGTGGGGGTGGGGGGGCATGGGCAATATACATAACCTAAACTTTTGTACCCCCATAATAAGCTGAAATTAAAAAAAACAAAACTTTGCAAACCTCCTAGGAGCTCAGTCCTGCCCTGAATCTTCCTCGATTTATTGTATGACTCTGGACCAGGCATTTACCTTGTTGACAAACTCATTATTTTTATGTGTAAAATAAGAGATTTAACTAGATGATACCTGAGGTCTCTTTTGGCTATAAAATTCAGTATCAAATGTCACATTGAAGTTTAAATAGTAATACTTGCCATTGATAAATTCAAAAAAGGTTAATTTCATTTGATATGGGTTCCCTATTGCTATTTTGAGTTGATTTTTCTTGCTTACAGATTTGAAATACTCTTGTCCTTGAAATTACACATTTTTATCTTAATGTAATGAACTCTGTGGTTATTTTTCTGGACAGTAAGAGCTTTTCAATATTAGTGAAGTCTGGTAAACTCTGAGCATAATGATTCCCTAACACTTCTCATAAACATGTCTGTTGTATGAGATAGAAATATATCTATACTGTGTCATGTTTGAATGCAGCATTCGCTGTTTATGTTTGCAAGTACCTATCTTGTGTTCGCTGATTGCATTTAGTTCATGGAAGAAGAGCTATCACAAGGGGCTGGAAATCCAATAGGTGCAGGATATATATGACAGCCTCTTTCAATAATTGACTACAATGCTGTGGCAGAATCTACCTACTGTGTCAAGGAATAAATAAGATTTGAATGCCAAGTTTGAGCAGGTTGCCAAAGAACAGACCATTTTTGATGGGCAAGTTAGACAAAGATGCTGACATTCTTTTTTGGTGCACCTTAAGAGCTAGATTCTTCTCCCTATAACAGAGTTTACCAAAATGGCCAAGTCTATGTTCTTATTTACCAGGCTACAAATTCAGTGTTAGATTGCAAAAATTTATCTCTTTGTTGTCTTGCAGTAAATTTTAAGTGACTGTGATATTTTCTTGTTTTTTAAATCCCAGGCATCAAACAGTGCCTCCTACATCCAGGATGCCTTTCAGCTACTCTTACCTGTGCTAGAAATCTCTCTCATTGAGAACAAGACTGAATCACTCAGACATGAGCTGTAGAGCCAGAAGCCTTTGTGAGAACAATGAAGAACAGAGAAAATTCCACTTGGGACTTGTGATAGCCAAGAAATACCACTTTTTTCTGAGTACTCCTACAGAAATAAAGGAGTGGAGTTACTTCAGTATATAAATTTCAGACAGGGGAGCAGGATTAAAGAGGTGGTTTGTTGCCTTCACTGCTTGGTTGTAGTATTCAGGTCCTCACACTATTCTTCCCAGTTGTTATAATTAATAAATTATTGGAAAAGAAACTTTTATAGAAAGTCCAAGAATAATAGTTCTAGATAAAGATTAGTGGGACACTCAGGCAAAAATGTTGGTCTTTCCTTGAAATGTTGCAAAACACTAACAGTTTTGTCATGCATATAATTCATAGCCCGTGGATATAATTGGATGTTAAACAAGAGAAGCAACTTTATTTATTATTCTAGAATTCATGACTTGCTCATGCTTGGTCTATTAATGCCATGTACTTTCTTCTTTCTAGAATAAAATTTATGGCTTTAATAAAACTGAGCATATATAAACTCTGTAATGATTATACTTATCACATGAATTCTTGGAAATGGTTAGGAGGTTTCATCTGCTCTTTAATTCTCAGTAGATATTTGGCATTGAGAGGAAACTTGTATCTGTGTAGCCACCATGAATTAACTATAGCAAAGTGCCCTTTGGCTTCAAATTACTCCCCAACCCTAGGATGACAGGTTTCAAGTTGTAGCTGACCCCCTCGCAACTGGGTTCAAGACCAGCAAGTGCAATTTAGGGAAACAGTGTCATGATTACAGATATTCTGAGTCTCTCAGGATGTTTTTCATGCCTACCCTATGTGCAGGATAAATTCTTCAACAGCCGACTCCAAAGGAGTGTTGAAGCTCTTTTAGTAATGGGATGTTTATTATTTCAGTATTGCTGAGGTGGACTGTACAGTCCTGTAGAAATGGTGTTCATTTATAACAGGATTTACCTCTAAGACACTATATTTTTTCCTTATTCTTTTATGTTTGTTTTCATTATTATTCTTTAGCATGTTTTTTAATATAACTTTTATCCTCCAGATCTTAAGACTTCTTATGCTCTCTTCAACAACTTATGAGACTATTAAGATGTCATCTTCCCAAAAGCTATTTTGGTATACACTCTTTTTTTTAAAAGTTCTCCACCTTTGTGGTTTTTAATGACTAAGGTAACTTTTGTGAGCGCTTCCCCTCATTTTCTAAACCTTTAAAATAAAATGTATTAATTGTGTTAATTTATCTTTTCATTTACTTTTCTAAATCATGAGCCCCAGTATCTTTCTCAGATCAAAAAAATAGCAGAGTGAAGCTATAACATAGATTGGTATCAAGACTGTTTCTATATAATCATTGGGGCAGGAGGCAGTTAGTAAGCAAGGAAGAAAATAAATAGATTTGGATTAAAAGGGTATGCCAACAGCACTAAAATGTTGCTCTGCTTATAGTCTGTTTTAATATGATCAGAAAGTTTTCGAATATTTCTTTTTAAAAAGAGACAAATTTCATCCTTCCGAACTTAAATAATTCTGAAATTTCAGAAGAAAAACAGTTGCCTTTTAGTTATTAAAGCTGTTGTCTCCAGTCCTAAATCATTGCCTCAAGCTGAGTTACTGTGTCTGAACCTGTATCTCTTGAGCAAAGTTTAGAAACTGCTCACTGCCTATTACCTGCTCAGCCTCTTGGGCAATGGCAATTTGGCAGTTTTAACTCTTTATTCTAGAAACATATCTAGGATTTTTCTTTCAAGATATGGTATCAATACGGGAGAGAGAGCAATGACTCTATTTATGTGCTTTCCCAGATTTCAGTCCTGAATTCAGCCAATTTTAGATTAGGCCTTATAAAAGGTCTCTCTCTTTTTTTTTTTTCTCCTCATCTTTCCCATCAGCTTCCCCCACCCATCCAAATTTTTTTTTGAATGAAGTTGGGGACCACCAGTGAAATGATGCCCAATTAATTCTGAGTAACAATTGCCTACTCTTCACCTAGAATATAATGAAAAATAATTCAAGTTTTTTGATTCAGTAGAGATAGGCATAAGCATTCATGGACAGGTGAATAGGTAAAGTCAGGCATCACTTTGGAACCTAGTGGAAGATGGTGATGGATTTTGGATGGTGTATGCTTCATTATACCATTTGGGTTGGGTACATGATGTGATTTCTTGATGATACCTACACTATTTTACTTTTAATTTTCTGATGTCTAAGATTTAGCACTAATTACTCATGTGCCACTCCTTTTTACAATTCATTTAGCCCCTTGATTGGGGAAATGTTCAGTTATTGCTGGGATAAATGCTTCTTTTCTTACTAAGATCTTTAAAGGCTGTGTTTAAAAGATACTTCATTAACTTGACCTAAAAGAAATAGAAGCTTCCATGAACTAATTCTTGTTTTCCTTTGTATAACATCTTACAAATGTGTTGAAGACAAGCTATATTTTCCTTACTTGCTTTTGATAGTGTTTTTTTTTTTTTTTTTTAAAGCATAGATATCGAGATTGACAGGCCTCTGAAATGTGAAATTGTAATTCATGTAGATGGCATTACCAAAACCTGAAATCAATGCTGGGACATAAATGGGAATTTTCCAATCCTATAATCAGAAAATAAGACCTTGTGGGTTCCTACTGCTGAAAGAGGATCCTCTCTTTTGTACTTGTTTTTAAGACCTTTTTGATGGAGAGATATTTTGTAGTAATTGCTACTGATGTCTCCGTTTGAGTATTGAACATTTTCTTGTATTTCTAGTTGTGTTCTGATTTTAAACCTCAACTCTTCAGGTTGGAAAAACCCAGAATAAAATTATACCCACAGTGGGCTCTCAGTAACTGTGATATTTCACAAATGTCAAAGATTAAAATCTTTAATTATGTCTTAACATAACATGATGTCTGTTTTCATAAAATGCTTAAAAATGAAGCCTTTGAGAAATGAGGAAGTTCTAAAAATAACAAGCCTCTTAGTTAACATATCGTAAAGGCCTCTGGCAAATGTATGAGAAGAATTTTGAAAACTTGCCCACTGGTGTGACTTTCTCACTGCATCCTGATGTTCCTCAAATACCAGTCTACTACTCAGTTCTCCCTGCTTCGCTTGAGGTCCCACCCTTGTTTGTCTGGCCACATCCCAAAGTACCTCTATCCGTGTTTATCATTTTCTCAATAAACTTGTCAGGAAAATTTTTTAAAAATCTGAATTCTCTCAACTCACCTGCCTTTTGAGCTAAAAGAAAAGGAGGGTTACACTAATCTCTTTATCCTCACAAATCAGTGTTGAACTTTCCAGACATTTAAATTTTTGACTGTCCTACCCTGGTAAGAGGTGGATACAGAAACTGCAGATTGAGTGAAACCGTCATCTCTTTCTGCTGTAGCCCGTTTGTCTCTTTCTCTACAAGCTGGCCATTGCTGTGTTCTCAGGCTAAGTCTGAAGCTGTTGCATATGAAGGAGAGGATCAAAATATGATTTCACAAATCATACTGGTTATTGCCATACAAAGAGAATGTGTTAGCTTCACAATGCTTAAAGGGGGAGAATAATGTGAACGAACCTAACAGGGACCATACTCTATAGAAGAGGCACATTAACCACATAGTGAACGAGTTCCAAAATTATTAAAGTCCAGTTGCTCAATTGGGACAGAAGCAGGCCTCTGTAGAAGTAGTCTACTGAGAAGGGGCCAAGATGGCGGACTAGAAGCAGCCTGCACATGCCGCTGTCATGGAGAAGACCGGAAGTGGTGAGTAGATACTACCTTCAGATCGATTATCTAAGGAAGAGCATTGGGAATCCACAAAGAAGTGACGAGAGGCTCCCAAAGTGAAGGAGAAGGAATTGGGCTGACCCGCGTGGCAGGATCAGAGGTACGTGGGGGAGGGACAGAGGAGAGAACCCTGGGGCTCCACACTTCCTGCATGGACGTTGCAATCAGAGCTGCGGGAGGGCCCCTCCACCACAGCAGGCTGCTGGACTGACAGAGGGAGCTGAGTGGAGACTGTGGAGTGACATCTCCGGAAAGAAGGGCTTATAAACCCTAGACACTGTGGCTGGTGCCATTTTGAGGTCACAGCCCCAGAGCACTGTCTCTACCTGGGGGTCAGATCCATTGCTTTTGCCTCTTCATCTCCTGCCAGGCTGGGGAAGGAGCAGGAAGCGTGGGTGCTCTTGTGCCCTGACTACTCCTGGGGCACCTGGGCCGAGTGGGTGCCCATGGAGCTGGAACCTGCTGCTGCTGCCTGGGCAGCCCCGCCCACCACATCTGCCACAGAACCTGGAGAGAGCGAATGCCTGCAGCCACTGTCTTCTGTGGCTGCCATCTGAGTGAGGCAGCCACCACCACTATCGCCTGGGTAACGCCACCATCGATGGACCTGGGTGGGGCAAAGGCTCACACCACCATGCACCAACCCCCCCTGCCACCCTGACCTGGGCAAGGCAAGAAATCATGCCACCAGTGACAACCACAGAATCTCACTGGGATTCTGCACAATTACTGAGAGGCTACTCCTTTCCCAGACACTGCATTAAGTGCTGGGGCAACAAAATGTAGAATGTGTGGCCCCTGTCCCATAGGAGCTCACACTGGTGCTACTGGCTGAGCAATCTGCATTGTAGCTGCAAAACCCTCTGAGAAAGGAAGTGAGGCAGCTGCTCTCTGTTGCAATGAATTGTGGCTGAGTTGGGTGGACTTGTCCCAAATCTGGCTGTGATTGTTGAGTCAGGTCAGCATTGCAAATGTTAGCAGGCGCATTCATCAATACCCTCAAATTGCTGCTTTTGTTTTGGTGGTTTGCGTCTTAAGGGGCCAATTTCTGCTGTATGTAGAACTGCAGAATCATGTACTGTTTATCGACTCCTGGTAGATAAAAGAGGAAACTAGCTTGTATGGAACAGTTTGAATACCAAGCACCATGGAATACACTTTTCTCCGTAATCCTCAAAATCCCTGCTCTGTAAGGCCGGGAAATGGCACCCCCAGTTTATGAGCTGCAGGATGGCGTAGAAGGTAGGAGCAAAGACAGGCTCGGAATGAATCTCAGCTCCCTCATCTTCCAGCCCTATGACATTGCAGCAAGTGATGTATGCCCTTAAACTCACTTTTTTTATCGGTAAAATCAGTCTTATAACAACACCTATATTATAGTCATTGATAGGATTAAATAAAATAATCTGTGTAAAGTGCTTAGAACAGTGCCTGCCACATAATGAGATGAGCTAATGTTCCTGAGCTCACAAACTCTATGAGCCAGGCACTGTTCGGAACATGTATTAATGATATATATTAATTTAATCCTCACAATAACCCCACAAGATACGTACCGTTAACATGTCCATTTGTAGATGGAAAAACTGAGGCACAGAGAGTGTAAGTAACTTGCCTGAGGTCACAGAGCCAAGTGGTAGAGCCAGGACTCAAGTCAGGCAGCTTGGTGCCAGAGGTCCTCCTTTAAACCATCTCATTATACTGTCACCATAAGCTGTCACTAAAGAAACTTGGACAACTATTAGTTACTCCATTATGGTGAGTATGAAACAGATTCGGAGGGTCAAGTGACTTGCTCAAGATGTCGTAACTATACACGACAGAGCTCCTGCAGTTGGAGCCTAGGTTGTATGGTTCCCTAACTCATGTTTGTTCTATTTTATTTCTTAGGAAATAAGGCTGAGAGGCGCCTACCTCATGATGAATATCTACAGGGGAGCATCCGGACAGATGCAGAGCCACTAGGACTTGGCATAGAAAGGACGGTGTGGTGACAAGTCATGTTTGCCACAGCAGGAAAAAGGACCTCAGTGAGGTGGGAGCATCTGTGTAAATTAGCGATCAGAAGGGAAAGAGGAGGACACAAATGTTCTTAGCAGCTTTATTGGTAATAAATAAAAAATGCCTTAATAAAAGGTGCTTTATTTGTAATAGCCCCAAACCGGAAACAATGCCGATATCCTTCAGTGGGTGACTGGTTAAACAAACTGTGGTACGTCCATGGATTACTCTCAGCAATTAAAAGGAACAAACTATTGATACATGCAAGAATTTAGGTGAATCTCAGCGGAATTAGGTTGAGTGAGAAAGATCCAAGCTTACATGCTGTATAATCCTGTTTATATAGCATTAAAATGGTAAGATTAGAGACATGGAGAATAGATTAAGAGTTGCCAGGGGTTAGGGATGGGGGTGGGGGGCAAAGGTAGGTAGGTGTGGTTTTAACAGGGCAGCAGGAGGGATCCTTGTGGTGATGGCGTATCTTGACCAGTGTGGACACATGACCCTACACATGTGATCCAGTGTATAGAACTGGCCGGGCGCGGTGGCTCACGCCTGTAATCCTAGCTCTCTGGGAGGCCGAGGCGGGTGGATCGCTCAAGGTCAGGAGTTCGAGACCAGCCTGAGCAAAAGCGAGACCCCGTCTCTTCTAAAAATAGAAAAAAATTATATGGACAACTAAAAATATATCTATAGAAAAATTAGCCGGGCATAGTGGCGCATGCCTGTAGTCCCAGCTACTCGGGAGGCTGAGGCAGGAGGATCGCTTTAGCCCAGGAGTTTGAGGTTGCTGTGAGCTAGGCTGACGCCATGGCACTCACTCTAGCCTGGGCAACAAAGTGAGACTCTGTCTCAAAAAAAAAAAAAAAAAAGTGTATAGAACTAAATGCACATACACATGCACATAAAATATACAAATAAGTACAGGGAAAACTGAGGAATCTTAATGAGATGGGTGGATTGTGTCAATGTCAGCATCCCAGCTGTAAAATTGTAGTTTAGTTTTGCAAGATGTTACTGTAGGGGAAATTGGGCGAAGGGTACACAGGATTTCTCTGTGTCTCTTAACCGCATGTGAATCTACAATTATCCCAATAAATATTTCAATTAAAAAAAAGGAGGAGGAGGGCTTTGTGCCAAGGGAGGCAAAGAGTGAAGAAATGTGGCCCCAGGAGTGGTAACAAAGACCCAGTGGGGTCCTCTCGCCCCTGTGAATGTCCCTTTCACGGGCACTTGGAAGCAGGAATGGTGGCAGGCGTGGCTCGGTCTGGTTCTTCTCTATCAGCAGGTACTTTGGTAGCAGGATTCACAGTGGGAAGAGAGGAGTGCAGGGGGAGTTTGAGGTTTCCTGGGGGATTCTGCTCCATCATTCTTCACTGAAATCCACCAGTTCAGAGGAAAAGTTGCTTATGGAATTCTGTTTCCAACATCATTAAAGCCATATCCTACATTAAACAGGCAAAGGAAGCTCCACAAATTAAATGAAAGCCGTATGTAAAGAAAGGTTTGGACAGAAGCTACCCAGGACAGCTGCGTTCTAACTGCGCTTGGCTCCTACCTCATAGGATTTATACTGAGACGCCTTTTATTTATTAATCTTAATCATTTTAAGGGCTAATATTAACTGAGTAGTTACTATGTGCCAGTAACTTCAACTGTGCTGAAGGTTTTAGATACATTATTCCATTTATTTTCACAGCAGCTCCGCAAAGCCACAACTGTTCTTGTCTCTATCTACAGATGACACCTGTGGTCTGCAGAGGTTAAGACATCGGCCTAAGGCCACATGGTGTGCCGGTGGTAGGGTGGATTCAACCTCAACCACTGCACCAACTGCTTCTCAGTTCTCAGCCATAAAAAGAGGAGATTGAGCCAAGGAGTTTGGATTGTCCATGGCTTCAGTGAATGCTGAGCCCATTAGCTAATCCAACCTGAGCTCTAATAGGGGCAGTGAAGAAATAATTTAGGAACTGCCAATCTTGGCCCAACAGAGAAGGAGATAAACCCAGACAGGTTGAAGGATAGAGGCAGCCAGAACAGAGAGAGTAATGGGATGATTTGTCACTCCTTGAAGAGATGTGACTTACTTAGGATTTTCTGTTATATCCTGATTGGATGTGAAAAATAAGCCCTTTCTCTCCAATAGAGGAGAGAAAGGAGACTCTTCTCTAAAGAGTCCTGTTGGCTGAATGCATGTTATAGCCTGTCTCTTTTGATTCCCTAAAATACAGGCAGTGGGAAGACAAAATATCTGTATGTTGCCTCATTCAAGTTCACAAAGAGCCCACCTGGAAAAGCAACTAGCTCTGTTAAGAAGTCACAGAAAGGAAACCAGGACAGGATGCACTGAAGGCAGGAGGTGGAAGAACAATGGCAAGACCCAAGGTGAGACGAGAGAGAATGCAAACCAGCACACACAAACAAAAACACTATTGCTGAGGGTTTTTCTTCTGCATCTCATAGTTCCTCAGGATTTGAGGAGGAGACTTTTGGGTGGTTATTCTGTATCTTCAGGGTTGGCGTGACCACTGAAATGGAATTGGGGTGAAGGACCATTGCCACCTCATGTAGGTGGACCCATCAGCTGTCAGTGGCCATTTAAAACCCACTTGGGCTGGCAAGCCTTTCCCTGCTCATCTCCCTGTAGGAGGCAGAATAGCAACAGGTTTAAGAGCAAGGGTGAGCTCTGGAGCCAGACAGCCTCAGTTCAAGTCCCAGCTCTACTGGCTGTGAGACCCTCCCTGCACCCTCAGCTTCACTGTCTGTAGGACGGTGTGGCATGCCCTTCACCAGGCCGGGTGGCACAGTGCCTGGCCACAGGGATCACTCCGCCAGGGTTAGCTACGAAGATTGTGACTATAAGATGGCAGAGGATATTCTGAGGTCCCCAAAGCTTCCCGACACTCTGCCAGTCAGATTTGTCTCTGTCTTAATTGTGAGACTCTGGGACCTCCTGGAGGCTGAGAGTGGAGAAATTTGGCTTCTTGTAGTCCTTGAGCTTTTCTTTCTGAGCCTCAGTTTTCTCACCTATAAGATGGGTTTAATAACATCTACCTCTGTTTGCCTTGTGACATCTTGTGCATTTCTTAGGATAATGTATATGGAAACACTTTAAGGAGAATAAGGCCCCATAAGGACTAAAGCGTTAAAAGATATTCTTGAATAAATGATGACCACTCTGAGACTGTGTTCTCCACTGTCAAATGTAAATAGGAACACCTGCCTCATGGAGGGAGGATTAAGATGCTGAAGCCATTAGAACATAATACCAGCCCGGAATCTGCTCCCCCAACCCATTGCTGTCCCCTCATCTGTGATCATGTTTCCTGGTTCAGGAATCCTAACTTTCTAGTTTGGGAGCATGAGAGGGGAGTGTGGTCACCAGATGAGGTAGCTGATGACCAAGCCTCATTCTAGCCACCCAGCCAGTTTGAACCTGCTAGATTCTGGTTATTTCCTTTATGCTGAAGTCAGAACGACTGGTTGGATTTCATTACCTACTGAAACTTAATTCTGGAGAGATTCAGGGCAGAGATTCAGACACAGAGTCAGAGGCCAGGGCCTGGGACTCACAGCCTCCTTGGTGGCTCCCACTTGCCCTGGTCACTCAGTTCCCTTCTTCCTCAGCCTCGTGGCAAGGTCTGACTTTTCTTCTTGTCACCCAGAACCAGGAGGTTATCACCAAGAAAAAGCAGGAGAAAGACTTCGATTCTCTGCAGACACCAGCAGCAGACAGGGTTGCCAGAGCTCAGGAGGGACTGGAGAAGGGGCGTTCAGGGGAGACGGAGCGAGGGAGAAATGGTTATACCATAAAACCATCCACTTACACCAGTCAAGCCTTTCGTGCCCATCTTTGTCTTATGGTTTCATTTAGATCATTTTTGACATGTGTCCCAACAACACCTTAATATTTATTGAGCACTTCCTGTGTGACAGTCACGATGCTCAGAGCTTTACTGCCAATTATTAAATGCAACCCTCAAAGCAACCCAATAGGTCTGTAGTATCATCATTCTAAATTACAGGTTTAGAGAGTGTAAGAGGCAAAGTCACACAGCTGTGGGGTGGGTGAGGGAAGAGGAGAGCCTCAGGCGTGGTTGTCTGGCCGTGTTTCCTGTCCACACTCCCACCCGGTTCTGCTAAAGGTCTGGGGTGTCTGGCTCAGGGCCCTCCACTACAGGCAAGTGACCTGAGCCTTCATCTTAAAGCTGCAGGTAAAGAGTTGGGGGGAGGGGGCAGATTTGGGTTGTGCGAAGCCAATTATAGGAACCCAGGGGTTCTGATTGTTAACTTGGCTCCTCTGACCAGTCATCCACCTTCCCCAGTCCCCATCAATCTAACATAAATGAGCTTTAACTAGATCAGAGCATCTTGGAACAAACTTAGCTTGATCAGAATCCTGTGGCATAAATAGGAGCGAAGGGTAGAAAGACAGTGGCTGGACCCAGGGGCGGGACATGGGGTCTGGTTCCCAACCCTGTCCCTGAGTAGATGGGAGACCTTGAGCACATCTCTTACTGCCTTTGTGGCTTTAGTTTCTGCAAATAAAAACTGGAAATAAAAACACTGGAAAGAAAACTGTTTAGGATTCCAGGGCATTTGGCTCCATCTTGTGGTCAATCTTGGTCACTGCATCTTTTTTGCAATTTTTGCCATCCGCTGTGATCATCAGAGAATTTGGAGGCATTTCAGAAATTTCTGGCCTCTGTGTGGGGTTGGAGGTGGGATGGGGCAGCCCCAGAGTTGTCCTGAAAGCCCAGGGAATTGCTGTGGTCTCTGGGTCACAATGATGCCTATTACTCGTCTCTCTGCTGCTAGTGGCTGAGTGGAGATGCAGGGAGGCAGCCAGTGATTAAGTCCCAAGTGCCAGATGAGGAAGGGGCATTGGAGACCAGGGAACCTAACTTCCCCAATGTACATATGGGGAAACTGAGTCCTGTGGAGAAGCAGGGACTTGCTCCAGGTTACACATGTAGGTTCCAATATCCTGACACCGAAATCCATGCTGTCCCCACTTCTGCCTTGCTGCTTCCTCCTGCTCCAAAGGTTCCACCCCAGCTGATCACCTCTCCCCCCTTGCTCCTGAGACAGGGACACCTGCTTAATAAGCACACTGCTCCATGCATTTGCTGCCACAACAACCCACCCCCTCCTGGTCCCAGCTCCAGCCCTGGCTAGGTAGGGTGGTCCCTCCACCTCTCTGAGCAAGAGCTTTCCTGGAGGAATGGGGATGTGGAAGGAAGAGGGAGGTGAAGACTTGCATTCTCCTCCAGCTCTGCCCCTTTTCCAGCTCAGCCTCTCTCAACCTCTTTCCCCGTCTGATACACAGGCAATCAGCTCCATGACATTATTGAGAATATTAAATGGATTGTTGGTATGAAGGTGCTTTGTGAATTCTTGAGTACTCTATTAAAGTATTAAATTTCTAGACATGTCTGGGTTCTTACTCAGCCAAATAGGACCTCCATGCTAAGTGGGACTTAATGAACTCAAGTGTATGGGACCTTAGAGGAGGGAGATGCAGGGAGCGCTGGAGAAATTGGAAAGTCTTCAATGAGGGGGCAGTACTCTATCTTCCAGTCCAGGAAGTATCTTGGAGCCACTCCCATTAACCTGGAATCCAGCCTTTAAAAGCCCAGGAGCTGTAATCAGGGAGGCAGAGGAGGATCAGCTTGCCCTAGTATCCTCCCCTCGCTGGTCTGGAGATGAGATCTATGGCCTCTAGGTTATAGAGTGAGGACCAGAGACTGGACATTTTTCCCACCTGAATCTTGACCTCCCAATGCAGTTTTGATTCTGTTTGCACTTCAGAGTGTTGAAGAAATAGAGGGTGAGAAGAATAGCCCTGCCTTTCTTACATGCCCCCAAAGATGGGGAGATCACTGCTTTACACTTTAGGCTCAGTTCCTGGTAAGGCAGCTCTAACCCTTTGAAAAGTCCCACTCTGCATTTCTCGAGGGTGGTTCTGAAACCACTTACATCAGAGTCACCGGGGGTGACTTGCAGAATCAAAACATCAAGGGCAGGCCTGGGAATCTGCATCTAAAACAGCCTCCACAGACGAGGCACGTTGAACTTCAGGAACCATTGATCCCCCTCTGGGCAGCTCAGGAATGACAGCGCCTGCCCTGGGGGCAGTTCTGCAGTGTTTCTCACAGGACATAAGATTTTCTCTTTTTCAGCATTCTGCTCCTTTGTCACTTTCTGTGCTTTTCTATTTTTCGCAGTCTCCATCCATGGTTTGTAACTAGGACGTGATAGAATTTGGGGGCTAGAAGTGAGTGTTCTCAACAGCACTCCTGGTCCAACTCCTCATTTTATAGCTGGGGTATTTGACAACCGGGGGGGATGTCCCTCGGCCCAGGCCACACAGCGCTAATTCCCGACCCAATCACCTGACTTCTCATTGCTTACTCTTCCCACCATGTAGTTCTGTCCTGCTGTAATCGCATCTTAGGGTGAACGTCCATCCCAGACCCCTTCTTATATGAAGGAACGGACTCCTGTTGTTGTCTTGGTGTCAAATGACTCTATCTGGCTGAAACTGTTGGACCAGGGTGGTCATCTGACCTCTGAGTTGGGTCAGGCAGATTTTCTCTTGAAAGAGAGTTATCGTTGGGCCCTGGAGCTAAGAGGTCAGTGGACTCCAGGGCTGAGGTGGTAACTGTTGGACCATGTACGCTGAGGAACAGGCAGAGAGGCGACCTGCAGAGAGAGGCCGAGCAGACGGGGGGATTGTGTAATGAGAGGAAAGAGAGGGAGAGGGACAGAAGGACAGAGGGAAAGGGAGGTGGAGAGGGAGAGAGACAGGAAGACACACACACACATTCAGAGAAAGACACAGCAAGACACACACACAGACAGAGGGAGACAAACACAGACACAGAGAAACACACACACACACACACACACACAGACACACACATTCAGAGAAAGACACAGCAAGACACACACACAGACACACACAGAAAGACACAGAGACATACAAACAGACACAGAGAGGAGAGAGAGAGATTGGAATAAGGATTCGAGAGAGAGAGAGAGAGAGAGAGACATAAAGACAGAGAGACAGACAAAGAGAGAAAACACACATACAGACACACACAAAGAGATGGAGAGAGACAGACACACACACAGAGACACAGAGGGAGAGAGAGACTGCAATAGAGAACCCAGACCGAGAAAAAGTCGGAGGGACACAGACAGACCCCTGCCCTGGCGCTGGGTATTTTTCCAAGGTCCCGCTGACCTTCCTGCCCTTGCCTTCCCTGAGACACCCCCAAATCTTCCCAAGAACCACCCTGGCTCTTGAGCAAGGCTCGGTCTCTCGCAAAGATGTGGTTCCCAATCAACTCGGCCCTGGAAGGGGGTTGGGGAGGGGCCCTCACAGATCCACCGGGGAGGAAAATGTTGCAAGCTGGGGCGGCAAACGCTCCGTTCTGCTCAGCAGACCATCTGTCACTTCTCCTTACCTCCAGGACCAGGAGATGACTCTATTACTCGGCAAAACATCAACAAAGCTGCCAACTCCCAGTGGTTGGTTTGGTCTCTCGTAGGCAGCAATCTTGGAGCAAACTGCCTGCTCATAGGGAGCTGAGTTATCAGGCTTGGGCTATGCTCATTGGCACCTGCAGGCCTCTACAGGTGGCCTCCCAGGACTGCGCGTGCCTGGCCCAGCTCACCCGCCCACTCCCCGTGACCCTGCGGCACACACGAACCCTTCCCTTTGCAAACGTTCCTGGGACTTGTCTCTCTTCTGTCCTTTAGTACATACTGCTCCAGAATTATGCCACACAAAGGGTTGTCTCACTGAGTTATAAGCCCATCGTGTTACCATGTGCGTGGAAAAGGAATTTGCTAAATGCACATTGTTTCAGATAGTGAGAGCTGCGAACAACACAGAGGGTTACTTGGATGCTGTGCCTCTTCCAGGTGCCGATTTAAGCACTGGTTACCCTAGTGACTCATTTGATCCTCACACCTGTTTGCAGAACAGGAACCTGGGGCCTGCAGAAGTTAAGGAACTTGCTGAGGATCAGATCACTAGTAAATGACAGAGGGCAAAGATTTCAGGGCTCTGTTCCTCCCCCTCCCACGCCACTGGCCAGTGCCTAACAGGCCACCATTGGGATTTTGTCCTTTCATCTTAAAGCTGTAATTCCTATACAATATAGATTATTTTTTGGCATATGAAGAGCTGAGAAGAATGAAGGGAAGGCCTCGTAGATCGTCACAAATTACCCCCTTGAGAGCTAGATGTCTGAGTAACCAGCGCCTTCCCGTTTTCTAAGTGTGACCACTGGAACGCGTGTTCCTTGGGGCGTTAAGTAGGTTTTACTAAAAGACAACAAAGCTGTCATATAAGTGTGAGAACCACTAAGTTAAACTATCGTCTTTGCAGTATGACTTCTCAGAGCCTTAACGCGCCAGGGCTCTGTGGCCCTATACACAGGAGAGAAATGCGCTGGATTCATCAAATTTGACCACAGGGCTCGTTCTTATATATCTCCTCTCAAAGTTAGTTCCTCTTGCATGGAGCCTCCTTTGAGAGGCGCTGCCTGAACCTTCTGGACAGCCAGACCAGCAGCACTGGCTGCCATGCCCCAGTGCTTTCAGTGCTTCCTGGGGACATACACCTGGCCACCCTCGGTGGCACTTGGCAGGCCTCCCTGCTGAGTGACTTCACAGGTGGACAAGTCTGACTGAGCTGGACCACGCACATTCTCCTGCCGGGGTGTCCTGTGACCAGCCAGTGGCCTTGGCCACGGAGTCAGGGCCACAGAGTCAGGGCCACGGAGTCAGTGTCATGGGGAGCCGGCCCTTCCTGTCCTCGTTTGACCTCACTCACTGACTCACCCGCTGACTCACTCATCCTTTTAGAAACTGTTATTAGCACCTACAAGGTGCTGGACCCTGGAGGGATCCCTGGAGGGGATCAGGACCTGCCCCCGGACTGGAGTCTGCATGGGCGGGTCCGCGGAGACACAGGGAAGGGGGAAGGGACAAAGGGTGAAGCAACTGCAGATGAGGGAGTGCTCCCTTCCAGCTGTGTGCGGGAGGTGGGGTTCTGGGAGGAGCCCCAGGGAAGGTCCCTCAGAGCTGGGCCTGGAAGGGTGACAGGAGGTGACAGGTGGGGCCTTTGGGGGTAGTGGGAGAACTCTTGAGGATGGCTGCAGCAGCTGAGCCCCTGACAAGTGCCGGGCCCCCTGCAGCAGTGGGGAGTGCTGGAGCCCACGGCAGTGGCTGGCAGCCGCTCGGACTCTCAGAGCCGGGATGTGCCCCCACCTTTGACCACGAGGATCCATGCGGGGAAGGTGCCCTCCTGTGCTCTCCGCCTCTATCGCTAACCCTCCACAAACACGGGAGGGAGAAGCATTTGTGCCTGGGGCTCCAGGAGGGCAGGGGCTATGTTTGTCTTGTTCTCACTGTTCCCCCGACACCTGCCAAGGGACACAGGCCTTCCCTGTGTGAGTGGACATTCACCCCGTCTCTGAGTCCTTTTCTCCCCACTCTGCTTTCTGTTTACCCAGGGCCTTGTTTTGGCACCTATCCTTGACCCTACTGAACGGTGTGCTACTCTAGAAATCATTTTATCTGCACACAGAGCTCTTAAAGATCAAAAAGACTCGAAGATCCACGAACCAGTTTTCACAGAAGCAAAAGAGTCCTGGAATGCCAGAGTCGCATGAGCACTGAGAGGGTGTGCCGATGTCCAGAATGGTGGCACACCAGGCCCAGGGCCGGACCGGGAGTGGAGGGAGCCTCCTATGCAAATATTTCTAAGCAATAATGTAAATAATGTCATCGTGTATTAGAAAGAGCACGGATTCTGGAATCCAGCTTGCTTCTGTCTCTGTCCCACTTACGGACTGTGTGAGCTTGGTTAGGGATTACCGGAGCCTTTGATTTCTTCTCTGTAGAATGATGAGCATGTCTATCTAAGAAGATTATCATTTTAAATGCTACAAGGCCGGTGAAGGTCCTATGTCAGTTAACAAGCTGCCATCACAGGAGGGAGACAACCGCCCCCATAGTATTCTGGCCTCTGGGCCCTTTGACCATGGCTTCTTCAAGGATTTTTAGTTTCCTTCTTGCTTCACATTCTTTGTTATGTTGCTCTGAAACCTGCCTCCCTGTAACACTCCACGCCTCCTTACACTGGGTTTTAATGTTTTCCTCCTGAGCCTTTCTTGCTGCTACTACAGCCTTCCAGATAACCTTAGGTGCATCGCATCAGCTCTCTGAGACTTGGTTTCCACTCTGCAGGGCAGGCATCCTAGTTGTTCTTTCATTAGAGGGAGGTTTTGAGGATGAAATGAGATGATGCACATATATGTATAGAATGTACACGTGACCCTTGAACAACACGTGTTCGAAGTACATGGATCCACTTATACTTAGATTTGCTTCTGCCCCTGCCACTCCTGAGGCAGCAAGACCAACCCCTCCTCTTCCTCCTCTTCCTCCTCTTCCTCCTCAGACTACTCAACGTGAAGACGACGAGAATGAAGATCTTTATGATGATCCACTTCCACTTAATGAGTAGTAAATATATTTTCCTTATAATTTTCTTAATAACATTTTCTTTAGCTAACTTTATTTAAGAATGCAGTATATAATACATCTAATATATAAAACGTGTTTTTTTTTTTTTTTGAGACAGAGTCTCACTCTGTTGCCCAGGCTAGAGTGAGTGCCGTGGCGTCAGCCTAGCTCACAGCAACCTCAAACTCCTGAGCTCAAGTGATCCTCCTGTCTCAGCCTCCCAAGTAGCTGGGACTACAGGCATGCACCACCATGCCCGGCTAATTTTTTCTATATATATTTTTAGCTGTCCATATAATTTCTTTCTATTTTTAGTAGAGATGGGGTCTCGCTCTTGCTCAGGCTGGTCTCGAACTCCTGAGCTCAAACGATCCGCCCACCTCGGCCTCCCAGAGTGCTAGGATTACAGGCGTGAGCCACCGTGCCCGGCCAAAACGTGTTTATTTATTGTTTACATTATCAGTAAGGCTTCTGGTCAACAGTAGGCTATTAGTTAAGTTTTTGGGGAATCAAATTTATGCATCGATTTTCAACTACACGGGGGGGGGAGTTGGTGCCCCTAACTTTGTGCTGTTCAAGGGTCGACTGTGCATATATATAATGCACGTGGGTATAATGCATATAATACAGGTATATTTGTTTCCTAGCACAGTGCCTGGAAGAGATGCTCATTAAATGGTTGGTGTTTCTGATTCCATTTCTCTACTTACACCAAGTCAATATGATTTCTCACTGGGGGAATTAGGGAGGCTTCCTGGAGCAGGTGAGAATCCAGCTGGGCTTTCAAGACTGGAGAATGTTCATGAATATGCAAGAGTGGGGACGAGATTGGGTGGGGTGGGGGTAGGTTTGGAACGGAGGAAAATAAGTGGGAAATCTTGGGTTTGCTCAGGCTGTTTCAGTTTGAGCTGTTGGTTCATTGCGGGAACCAGAGAAAGATAAATCTGAAAGAATAGGTTGGAGCCCTGGAATTATAAAAGATAGAGTTGGAAGGGACTCAAGGGGTCATCTGGCCAATCTTTTACCTGAGGCAGGAATAAACATGCATGACGTGGTAGTAATAAGATAGCCCCGTGTGAGGCTCCAACTCTGCTGTGTGTTCTTGGATAAATTACATATCATCTCTGATCTGGATTTCTCCTCTGTGTGATGGAAATAATGATCCTTACTCTGCCTACTCTGTAATGTCAGGGAGATTTAGGGAGGTTTGGACTGAGGGTTCACTAAGATGTTGGGCAAGGCACTCCCTTCTCCTCTCTGAGCCTTGATGCCTTGATTATACCGTCCACAAGAAATGGAGACCCCATGTGTCTGCAGGATTCAGGGAGGCTGTGAGTCCAGCCGGGATACAGGTACCCAGGAGGGGAGAGGAAGGTGGTCTGGGAGGGCTCCGGGGGAGGGAGGGGCTGCTGCTCTAGGCACAGCCAGGATTCTTCCCCGCTGTCCCCACTGGCTTCTTAGGAAGGACCTGCCTACTGTGGTGGCTCCTGTGGGTCCCAGAGCTGGGGTTCTCTCTTCACCTCCTGACCCTTCTTGCTGGGACAGGTCACGTAGCTCACGGGTGACCAGCTCCTGCTCATCTGCCCTGCACACTCAGCCCCCAGGTACCCTGAGGAGCTGTACCTCTTCTGCCCCTCATCTCCCTCCATCCCCTCCTGGCTCCAGTGCCTTCGTCTCTCCCGGGGCTCTCATTCTCGAGGAGCCCAGGAGTGGAAAGTGCCCTGCTGTTCTGACCACTCCTGCATCTCGGATCAGCATTGGCATCACAGTTTCCAAAGTGTGTCTCCCTCCACTCCTGCATCTCAGATCAGCATTGGCATCACAGTTTCCAAAGCGTGTCTCCCCCCACCCCCCGAGAGGCACACTAGGCAGGACTCTTGGCCCCATTTAATGGACAGGAAGGTGGAGACTGAGAGAAGCCAGGGGAATGTGCTTCTGGGAGAGTCAGGGCTAGAACTCCTAGCCTGGTGCTCTTGCATATTCCAGCAGCTCTCAAACTTGGAGGGGCATAAGAATCACAGAGGAGTTTGCCACGACGCAGACTCCTGGGCTATCACCCCCAGAGAGTTGATTCAGAGCAACGCCAGGGGGGTCTGAGCATCTCTACCTTGGACAAGCACTTTGGGATGATGATAGAAACCAGAGCTTGAGGACCCCTGCAAGGTCCTTCACCTTGGGAATCCCAGGGGTGGGGTGAGGTGGGAAGAGAGGTCCAGGGGGGAAAAGTAATCCTTACAGAGTCCTCACCTATGTCAGGTACTTTACATGCCTTATCACCCTGGAATGAGACACTATTATTCCCATTTCATAGATGAGAAAACAGTACTGGGGAGGTAACAGTTTATATAAAGTCTCACAGCTGGTAAGTACAAAAGCTGGGATTTGAACTCTTGTCTTATAGCTCCAGAGCCTAAATCCCTTTTGTCCATATTTTCCCAATGATAACATCCCCGTGTCCCTTCACCTCCACCTCTTAAGCTCCCACCTGTCTTTTCTCACCAGATTAAATATTTGATCTGGGTATCCCAGCCGGCAGGGAAAGTCTCTTTTCTTGCAAAGCTCCTCTTCTGCCAGCAGGTGGCAGCACCGAACTGAGTATGTGGCTGGGGCTGGAGAGACTAACCGGAGTAATAGAATCTTTTGTTTTCCTCACCGGTTTTACAGTCCCTCTCGCTCCCACATTCTAGCCATCCTGATCTATTAGATTTGCATTTGCCCAGCGGGTGCTGTGTGTTACCTCACGATCTTCCAGGCTGGGATCCCCCAGGAATTCCAAATCTCCTGGAGCCCTCCGGTGGCAGGAAGGCAGCGCAGCTGTGGTGTACAGGTGCCAAGCAGAGCACGTGCTTTCTATGCATTACCTTGTGCAGCCCACCTGGCCCCACACCTCTCTGAGTGAGGTGCTAGCATTTCACCCATTCGTTCAGAAGAGGAAATCGGAGCTCCAGAGGCTGAGTAAGTTGGACGAGGTGAAGAAGCTGCTCTGGTGGCAGAGCCGTGCGTCCCCGCTGCAGAGCTGTGGTGCATAACCCTTACACTCTCATTTATATGGGAGGGGAACCCGACATCTGGACAAAGAAAACACTTACCCCTGGGAATCTGTGACAGTGCTGGGATGAGAGCCCAGGCCTTGCCATAGTCTGGGCCTTCTCGAACACTTGCCCTCCCCCAGCTGGGGATGAGGGTCGGGCAGCAGGGAGTCCCAGGGAGCGTCCCCACCTTCCCCCCTTCCCCAGGCACAGGATAAATGGTGGGTGCTGTGCTCAGAGCCAGGCTGAAGGTGTCAGGGACCCCTGGTTGTCTGGGAAATGTGGCATCACAGGGCAGGGACCTTGCCAGTCCTGTCACCATGCATCCCTGCCTCCCCGAAGGGTCTGGCACAGAGGTGGTGCTCCGTTAATATTTATGGAGTGCATGGACGTTCCTCCTCTTTGACCATCTTACCAGGCCCTGCTCCAGCTTGCTGCTGCAGGAGAGCTTCCCTGGCCCTCAGCTAGTGGCTTCCTCCGCCTTGGCGTCCCCTAGCCCTGCTGGGGGCTATGCATTTGGTTCCTTAGCCCAGACTGTCTACTCATTCTTCAACTTTCTAGGTTGGTCCTTTATGCGTCCTGCCTCCAGACGGAAAGACCCCAGGGGGCAGCCTCTTTTGTCACTGTATATGTTGCGTGGTGTCTAGCCAAGGCTGCATATAAAATAAGCTATTTACAAAAACAGCAATCCACTATTTTATCCAAGTAGTACACATTTATTGTTGCAAAACAGGAAATAAGCCAAAGGGAGAAAATTAAAATCACCGCCATGATAATAGGATCTGTTTCTTCAATGATATTTTAATGGAATTGAATTTTTCCCTTTCTATTTTTATTATGCAAGAAATACATATTTCTTGTACAAATGTAAAAAAATACAGATAAGCAAAAAAAAAAAATTTACTGGAAATACCACTTTCTAAGCCTGTTAATAATTCCATTAACAATGGTAATGGTGATAAACACCTCTGTTTGTTGAGGGCCTACAGGTACTTAGCAGGTTTACATGCTTTTTAAGAACTTTATCGAGGTATAATTTATATACTATAAAGTTCACCCATTTTAATTCATAAATACTTTCAATTCAAAGATTTTTAATAATTTAAAAAGTTGTGCAACCATCAACACTGTCCAGTTTTAGAGCATGTCCGTCACCCCGTAAAATCCCTCAGGTCCATTTACAGTTAATCCTGGTTCCCACTCAGCCCCAGGTGGCCACTAATCTCCTTTCTGTCCCTGTAGCTTTGCCTTCTGTGGAATAACACACTAAGTGGTCTTCTGTGTTTAATCTGTACATTGATGATTTTAGGTGCAGCTTCTCATTTACAGATGTGGAAACTGAGGCTTAGTGAGCGTAGGTGACTTGCTGAAATAGTCACGCCGGGGTGAGTGGGGTCACCCGGGTTTAGCTGAGGTCAGTCTGACTCTCCAGTCCACACTTGTAGCTCCCCTCCTCCACCACCTTGTCACATGACATGGCTTTTTATATCCTAGCGGCAGCAATTAAATGTTCATATTTAGTTTTTCTCCCAACAGATTCATATGCTTATACATTCTTTTGCCACTTTCTTTTTTACTCAGTAATAGACTGGTAATACTAGTGGTTAGGTTGTTTTCATGTGAGTTAATGTATGCCTGCAACACCTGCAGTAGATTCTTGATAATACAGCGTGGCAGGTTTAAGAGTGTGGTCGTCGGAACCACACTGGGTTTAAATATCAATTCTGTCACTTGTTAGCCATCTACTGTAGACTGAATGTTTGTGGCCCCCCCCCAAATTCATATATTGAAACCTAATCGCCAACGTGAGAGTAGTTTTAGGGCTTTTGGGGAGGTAATTGGGTTACAAGGGCCGGGCCCTCGTGAATGGGATTACAGCCCTTGTAAAAGAGGTTCCAGAGAGATTCCTCTTTTCTTCCCTTCTGAGATGCGAGGACACAGGAAGAAGATGGGTGTCTGTGAACCAGGAAGCTGGTCTTCACCAGACACTGAATCTGCCAGCGCCTTGGTCTTGGACGTCCCAGCCTCCAGAACTGTAAGAAATCAATTTCTGTTGTTTCTAAGCCACCCGGTGTGGTATTAAGAGACCATGTGACTTTAAGACAGTTATTTAACTGCTCTGTGCCTCAGTTTCCTTGTCTGTAAAAAGCAGATGTTAGTGCCAACCTCACAGGGCTGCTGTGAGAATTAAATGAGCTAATACATTTATAGTCCTGGGGGCCTGGGAACCACCCAGCCCAAGCCAGCAGTGTTGGTTTCATCTGTTGAACTCACGAACAAACCCTGCTTTTGCATACTGACGTCAGCCTGGCAGCAGGCATCGAGGCGGGGCTGTCACCTCACTCGACTGACCAGTGAAGAAGATTGGGCGCGTGCTCGCTCTCTCTCTCTCTGTCTCTCTCTCTCAGCTGTCTCTCTGGGGATTGTTGGAGGAAAGGCCTGGTGAGGCTGGGGGATCGACAGCCTCGTTCTAGCTGGAAGTCCCTTCCTGAGGAATTTAAGAGCTGAGCTGCAGAGCTGGGAAGAATGTTAGCATCAGTTCTAGACCACGGGGTGAAGGGCCCCCGGGCTCCGGGAACTGAGGGAGCACCAGCTCCCGTTGGGGTCTGGCGGTGCCTTCCCGAGGCTCCAGCCTGGCTTCTGGCTGCTGGGACTCAGAACCAGACGCTGTTCCAGCCCCGTGGCTCAGCCTGCAATTAGTGAAATGCAGGCACACATGCTGGATTGCAGATTGTGGGTGGGAGGACAGGATGTGGTGGGAAATAGCTCACCGACTCCAGGGGTGGGGGTGGCATTTGTCTGTGTTCCCTGGTGATTTGGCAACGGAGGCTGCCGGGCACTCACATGGGGTTGGCAGCCTTTGAAAACCCTGCTGGAGCCTCAGGCTCTTTCCTTCTGTCGGGGTACAGGTGGGGCCTCCACTCTCGCCCTTGGACCGTGGGATCAGCAAGGCCAGAGCCAGGACGCCAGGCACAGCCCGGGGGTGGGGCGCAGGGCTGAGGGCAGGTGTGTGAGGAGGTGAGGCCCGGCTGTAGGCGTGAGAGCCCAGGTGGGGAGCTCAGGCCCAGGTGGAGGAGGTCAGCATGGGGACCGAGGGGAGTAGTCTTTGTAGGTGCTCATGGCAGTGCGTGGAAGGACAAAGAAACAATCTACTGGGTTTGCATGGAGATCCAGTTTTCAGGCTTCTCTTGGAAAACTAAAGGTTCAGCCACACAGTTTATATTCCTGCAAGGCAGCACCCCTGCTGGGGCTGTGTGGTGGCCGCCCACTTTTGCTGGGGCACCCACACTGTTATTTGATACAGTCTCTATTACTCCCCATCACTGTCCAGCTCATGAGCCCAGTGCCAATGGCATTGTCCAGCTAACTGGGCCAGTCTCATTCTTCTGAGTTTGTGACTTTTGGCCTGGGGATGCTGTGCTCAGATAGGGTGGTCAGGAGGCTCTGGACGAGGTGACTCCAAGCTGAGACCTGAAGGCCCCACCTGTCCTATGAAGAGTGTTCCAGGCAGAGGGTAGAGCAATTGCAAAGGCCCTGAGGCAGGAAGGGCTTCCTGGGCTCTTGGAACTCCTGGAATGCTCAAGACAGATTGCACATTGGGAAGAAGAAAGGGAAAGTTGCAGAACAATTTAGAAAGACACCCCATCAGGACAGAGGATAGGCCTCTGCAGCTGTGCTCCCCAGGGGACAGCTCTCAAAGGGTCGGTGACATGGGGCAGCTAAACTTCCCATGGTCTTTGTGTCTCCAGGCTCGCCTGGATCCTCAGGAATGGGTGGGAATTGCTGGGAACTGCCCACACCTGTTTCTGACCATCAGGGAAATTTCTGTCTTCCCCTCTCCAGGGAGCTCTCAGCAGAGTCTGAGCCTCTTTCCCCAGCTCTGGTCTAGGCAGAGGTCCGTCCCCTTGGCTGGTAAGGGATATTAGGGCCAGGGCTGGCTGCCTCTCGCCTGGCTCTGGGATGGAAGCTCCTGTACAGCCCACCCTTCTGCAGCGGGACACCCCCGGGAGCCTGCTCACACTGTGAGTGAGCGGATTCAGGGGTTAGGGGTGGTGGTGGGGGAGAGAGCACAGCCATGAGGAGCTGCCTTTGGCTTCCCTTTTAGCTTTCTGGAGGGAGAGAGAAGGCTACTCAGCTAAACTCTATGTTGATGTGGCTTCCTCTCCCAGGCCCCAAGGAGGCAGCTGGGCTCAGCCCTGCCGGCCAGGGAGCCAGCCTGGACCCAAGCGGGAGGACCCGGCAAGGGAGCAGGGCCCAAGCTGGCTGGAGTGCGCTGCAGGGGGACTTCCTCTCCCTTGGGGCTCTTCTGAGCTTTGGGAGCGTCTTGGAGTCTCAGGGAACAAAAAGGCCTTTCTGTTCTCTTTTGAATACAATTGATTTTTCTCTAATTATGAAAATAATGCACGTTTATTACAGAAAATATGGACAAGTATGCAGAGAAAAATTAACACTACCTATGAGTCCACCACCAAGGTGATGCTACGAACCTTTTACGACCTACGCTTCTGGTGTTTAATCAGCAGAGGGGCACTCACACGGTGTGACGTCAGCAGGGGGGACTACGGAAGGTGAGGGGTGCCCTGGAATCCGAAGACGGGTTCAGAGCGTCTTTCTGATGCTTGTTAGCTTCCTGACCTTAACTGAACTGCTTGGTTTCCTGGTGCCTCAGTTTCCTGATCTGCAACGTGAGGATAATGGCATTAGGTCCCTCAGGGCTGTCTAGAGAGTTAGGTCAGTGGAGGATTCTGCTGAGCGTCTCATAAACACTCAGTACATCTTGGCCAGCGTGTGTGTCTGTATGTATAAATACACATCCATTTTTAAAATCCAAAATTGAGAGGACGCAGACCACATCTGTTTTTTTTCATTTAGCTCCTATCATTGGTATGGATTTTATTCCACAAACCTGGGCACGTAAGCCAAGGCAGGTTAGTTCTTTATACCAAACATTTTCTGACTCTGTGCCTGCCACGTCTCACTGCCCACCCTTTGAGTCACCCTGGAACGGGCCTGGAAATAGTAAAAGTCTTGTCCTGGGTCCCGTGTGTGTACCACGAGGCGGGGTCATTGCCAGACGTGAAAGGTCCCTTGAAGTCAGGCATGCGGCAGCCACTGCTCTGTGCTTGGCAAGAGGATCCTTGTCAGGATGGAGAGAGGAGGCTGGAACTTAGGGTTGTGTGCCCTGGGACACACTGCTGCCGTTCCTCTGAGGACTGTCACCTGCCTGTGGCAAGGATGGGGGTGGGGTAGGGAGAGAGGAGGGAGGCAAGGGGACAGGTCCCATAAATCTTTCTCCAGCCCTCTCTTCTGTCACCTTTGTCTCTCTCCATCAATAGCTTTTCCCTTTCCCCTGCCAATTGCCTCAATGAATTTATTGATAGAATTTGGGGAAAAAATCCAGAAGAGAGATTGCCCCGTCAACACATAGCTCCCCTGAGGCTAGTGAGCAGAATCTTAGCTTGTATAGGAGAAAAAAACATGTTGGGAGAACAAAATACAACAGCTCCTGTGCTCTCTGATTCTTCTACATAGTGAAGACAAACACCAACTAATATCTCAGCTTATTATTGTCCAATGAGCATCACACAGTGACTGTATTTATTAAGGCCATTAGGAATTCTTTTACAGGGCGACCTTTTTTTATTTTTTTTGAGATGGTGTCTCATTCCATTACCCTGAGTAGAGTGTAGTGGTGTCATCACAGCTCACAGCAACCTCAAACTCCTGGGCTCAAGCCATCCTCCTGCCTCAGCCTCTTGAGTTCCTCCTGAATAGCTGGGACTACAGGTGCCACCACACCCTGCTAATTTTTTCCATTTTTGGTAGAGACAGGATCTTGCTCTTGCTCAGGCTGGTCTTGAACTCCTGCCCTTGAGCGATCTTGCCTTGGCCTCCCAGAGTGCTAGAATTACAAGAGTGAGCCACCTTGCAACCAGGGCAACTTTTATTAGCTGCAAGAGATTCTAATATGTTGATATTTCCCCTTTTTCCAATGCTTAACTGTTTTATATAACTGTAATGAACATTCTTATGCCTAAAGTGTGGATGGATCTCTGATATTTTCTTAGAATTTCTAGATTTGACCCTTACTGGATCAAAGGATCTAGCTTCTGTTTGAGACATTTGATCTTTTTTGTCTTCTAGATCAGCGTTCCCCAACATTTTTGGCACCAGGGACTGGTTTCATGGAAGACAATTTTTCCACGGACCAGGTGGGGGGGATGAGGGGAGTAGGGGGGATGGCGGAGCTCAGGCAGTGATGCGGGCAATGGGGAGCAGCTGTAAATACAGATGAAGCTTCGCCGGCTCATCACCTGCCGCTCACCTCCTTCTGTGCAGTGCCCTCCACCTTCCTAAGTTTCATGGAACACAATTTTTCCACGGACAGAGGCAGGTGGGGGTGCGGTGGAGCTCTGCAGCCTGGTCCCTAATAGGCAGTGGACCAGTATCGGTCTCCGACACAGGAGATGGGAACTGCACCTCTAGACTACTGGCAAATAGCAAGTTAATCAGCAATGTACAAGGTCCTGAGTTCTTCTCATGGACAAGAGAGGGGCTTTGTCAGGCTTGGCTTTTGGGTCACAAATGGCCTTCTTTCTGCAAGGTGTCCTGAAAACCTCATGGAACCCAGCACTAAAGTCCCCATGGTTACCCCCTCTGTACCATGGGGACTTCACGTTTGTACCAAGGCAAAATGTACGTCCCTCCTTGGCTGGTTTCCCCAGCAACAAGGGAGAAAAAGTGGGGCTCCCCTTACCTGGGCCCAGAGATGGGAAGCAGAGACACATCGGGCCTCCTGGGCCAGGTCCATGGTGAGGGACGGGGTCTTGGAGGGTGTGCACATATGCATGGAGCACACACGCCTGCACCACAGGCCTCCCTGGTGAAGCTGGCAAGGGCGCAGTGGCAGGCGCTGCAATGGCAGAGGCCTCTGGGGACTTGGGTCAGTACCACGGAAGGGGAGGCATTTGCGAGAGGCAGAGATGGGCAGAGGCTGAGCTGGTCAGGGAGAGGGAAGAAGTCGGGAGGGCAGAGGCAGGAGGGAGTTGTTTGGTCTCAGCAGGTCTAATGCCACAGGTGACATCTTCCAAGGGCCTCCCTCGTGTCCACTCTCAGTGAGTCCTGGCAGGACACTGCAACGCTGCCTCACTGGCAGGGAAAGGATCACAGGATGATGCCCTGGAGTTCTGAAGGCCAGTTTGGGGCATTTGGGGGAGGGGGAGGCTCTTTCAGCAGCAGATGCTCTTTCTCTCATTCCCAGAATCAAGTGGCTTTTTCCCTTCCAACACCGTTTCTCTGCGTTTGCTTCCAATGCCCATTTGCAAACTGGTGTACGTCTATGGCAGAATTTTCATTTGAGGCAAACTGAGAAGAAGAGAAAAAAGACTGTGAAGTGAATTTTTAATGAGGCTGGATTTATTTAATTTTAAGCACTGTTCTTTATTTTAAGGAATGACCTTCCTTCCTTTTGGTGTTAAAATGCTCTTTCTTTTATGAAATGATTATGAAAGTAAATGGCATTTTCTTTTACTGTCCTCACTTGGCTATGTAAAAAGCCGGAAGTTCTATGTGAATACCTTTCTGTGCATGCCCTTCCCTTTTGGGTTTGAGTTTATCTGCTCAGAAGAATCCAGAAACTTAGGGTCCAGCGGGTTAAGTCCTCTTGAGGGTAAGCCAGCCCATGGGCTTTTGTCATATATCAATCATCCTATTGGTCTTTACCCAACAAGGTCTTCATTTAATGAATACCAAGGGCCCACTGTGTGCCAGGCCTTAGTCCAGGAGCTGTGCTGGTGGGCTCGTCTGGTGGTGGAGGGGGTCACACTTTGCCAAGCTTCCCATGGCTCCACCCTCCTGTGGTAGGCTGAAAATGCCACGCCCCTCCCAACATACCCACATCAAATCTCTGGAACCTGTCAATGTTACCTATTTTGCAGAAGCTGTGATTAAGGACCCCAAGAGGAGAAGCTTATCTTGGATTACCTGGGCGGACCCTAAATGCAATCACAGGTGTCCTTATGAGAGAAAGGCAGAGGCAATTTCGAGGCAGACACATGGGGAGGAGAGGGTGACATGCAGATGGAGGCTGCGACTGGGCTGAAGTAGCCTCAAGGAACTTGACTGGCAGCCACCAGAAGCCGGAAGAGGCAAGGAGCAGGTTCTCCCCAGGGCCTCTGGAGGGAGCGTGGCCCTGCTGACACCTTGATTTTGGGCTTCTGGCTTCCAAAATTGTGAGAAGATAAATTTTTTTTTGTTTTGTTTCTATCCGTCAAATTTGTGGAAATACGTTACCACAAGGAAACCAACCTACCATCCACCAAGCCCAACGAGAGTGGCAAAGCCAGGGTGAATTCCCGGGGCCTGGTTGTCCAGGCTCAGGCCTGACTGTACTGCTTACCAATACACGTCCTGTCTGATGACTTGTGGCTGGCCTACTCTTGCTTGGAATCTGCCAAATCTTTTCCACCAAGACCTGGGCTGGCTCCTAGTGGTTTTACCTCCCCACCCCTGCCCACAACTAGTGATATCAGAATTTCAGCTGTGAAATTTCCTCCAAAGTGCAAAGTGTATGTCATGTTTATTTCCTTTTTCTAAAACAAATTCAATCTGATGCAAGATTTCATTGTTCTGGGTGGAGGGGAAATAAATTCCCATCATCCCTTCCTTGTCCTGGAACGTGGGGAAACGTCTGAGGTCTTGTGCGCTTGGTGGATGGCTTGGCCTCTGCATCCACACAAGTCGCTCCTGTCCACGTCTATGTGACCTTAAAGGTAGGTGGCTCTGCACCTCTGTGCCAAGCTGGCCCACAGAGTCACACATGTACCAGAGCACAGCCCCTCCAGATGTGGCACAGCCATCCCTCTTGATGTCCTAGCTCTTCCCAGGGCCCTGTAAGGGGCAGGAGGCACCCACAGGCTCTGGTCCTTCATCCACTTAGCCTTGGAGGACATTTTCTCTGGCTTCCTCCTCTGACCCGTTTTGCTTCTTAAACTCCCAAACTCACCTTTCTCCCTCCCTTTCTGTAACAATCCAGAGGCATCTCTGTTATGGACTGAATTATGTCCCCCCCAAAGTCATATGTCAAAGCCCTAATCCCCCAAGGTGACTGTATTTGAAGATAAGGCCTTGAAGGAGGTAATTAAGATTAAATGAGGTCATTAGGATGGTACCCTAATCCAATAGGATTAGTGTCCTTATAAGAAGAGGAAGAGACACCAAAGACCTCCCCCCGCCACACCAATGCACAGAGGCAAGGTCATGTGAGGACACAGTGAGAAGGTGGCTGTCTACAAGCCAGGAAGAAGAGAGGCCTCCCCAGAAACCAGACCTGATGGCACCTTGATCTTGGACTTCGAGCCTTCAGAACTGAGAAAATGAACTTCGGTTGTTTAAGCCACCCAGTCTGTGGTATTTGGGGAGTTCCCATCTGCAGCATTTCATAAATGTACGAGACCACTGAACTGTCTTTTCACCCAGCATCTGGTAGGACCAGCGTTTGGTCAGTATCACTTTGGAGTCTGCTGAATTTTCATTGGAGAATTATGAAATATAAGACCTCTAATAGATCATTGAGATCAAGTAGTCTGAAGCCCTTGGATTTAAGTTTGGGGAAATCGAGGCTCAGGAAGGTGAAAGGATTTGCCAGGGTTGTCCAGCTGAGCCAGGGATGGACCCAGGGGCGGACCCAGGGGCTCTTTATTTCCAGCTGGCTGGTCTTAATTCCCACCCTTTTGTTGTCTCTTATGCTGACTCACATGGGAAACCTCTGAAAAATGCCAGCTCTGGCAGACCCAGGCAGGCAGCCAACTTTGACCTGACTCCTATTCCAGGGCAATGGCTGTCTTTGGTGGGGCTTAATTCTCATAGTGAGAGGGTTAGGAATATACTCATCATCTCATCCATTTTTTTTTTAAATAAAAAACTACATTTTGCATTTGATAAATAAAATCCAAATCTATTTTATCCATTTCCTGGTAAGATTGGAGGTCTCAGAAAAATTTAATCTCGTGTTCTGATTCATCTTCATTTGAACTCATCCATTTTCAGTCTCTAAGTTACTTCCCTGGCTGCAGTCCTCTGAGCTTTCCTCTAATCTCTCCTCCTTCAGAAACCAGGCATTCTGTTTGGACAGATGGAGAGGTTCTCTACCTGCAACCGTCACACCTCTCCCACCCCCCTCAAAAAACAAAAGCCAAAAACAGCCCTGGAAATTCTTAAGTACCTTTCAAAATGGACAGTACATGTCAGAGGCTACAGAGAATGAGAATAGTGTTTGGGAGAAGAGAATGGAAATGATTAATGATGCAAAAAATTAGGCCTGGGAAGATCTAGAATGACTCATCCTGAAAGATGGCCAAAGGGTGATTTAACAATTCTGGCCGAAGAGCGATTGTTTCAAAGCCAGCCTAGGGACCAGTTCCTTCAAGAAGAGAACAGGAGGAAAGGGTGTAAAGCTGCAGCATGCAGGAATTAGGTTAGACATCAGGAAGGATTTCTCATGATTGAGATGGTCGCTAACACATTCAAGTGGGTGTGAAGGATTTACAGCAAGGCCCGTGGGGTGGTGCTTTGAAGGTCCTGCTACTCTTGAGATATGCAACCTCGGGTAAGATAGTGACCTTGAGATCCTGTGTCTCTATCTGAAAAAGTGGAGATGCTATACTCCCCTCATAGCATTGTCAGGTGGATTGGATAATGTATGCCGCATTTCTGGTCCACAGGAAGAGCTCAAAACTGGTAGTGCTTAATATGATGATAATCCTGATGATTATGGCAAATGATCAATTCCTAGTCCCTTACCCTTACAGTCTCATTGAGGATGAAGCTCTATGTTTGTAAATGATCCTGTAGCCAAGGGAGGGGCCATGGCTGCCTGGGCTGCTTAAAAGAGCTATGCTCCTCAGGAACTCTAGGGCAAGGACTCTACTTTCCCCCTCCCAGGAGAAGATATGGCTTCACTATGCTGAAATTATTTCAAGGACAAGGAGAGCCCAATATCTAGAAATGTCCCCTCACAGGGGATCATTACACGCACGGATTCAATGGGGCATCCTTCCTGGTGATGTGGGGGGGGGTCTAGTACAAAAGGACTATCCTACAGTGGTGCCTCCTTATTCACGATTTCAGTTACCCATGGTCAACTGCAGTCTGAAAATAGGTGAGTACAGAACAGTAAGGTATTTTGAGAGAGACCACATTCACATAACTTTTATTACATTATATCGTTGTTTTTCTATTTTATTATTAGTTATAATTATTAATCTCTTACTCTGCCTAATTTATAAATTAGACTTTATCAGAGCTATGTATGTATAGGAAAAAACAGTGTATTTAGGGTTTGGTATTAGCCATGGTTTCAGGCATCCACTGGGAGTCTTGGAATGTATCCTGGCGGATAAGAGGGGACTATCGTATAGCTCAAATTAAACCTCTCTGATCAGGGAAGACAATACCTTTGGTGGAGAAAATCATGGGCAGCTGAGAGTTTCCCACTAGAGGATTTGGGGGACATCTGAGAGATGCTGCCTTGGTTTTTGCTCTGTGTGGCTACTTTGCTCTGGCTTTCATTTCTGATTTATTTTAGCAAGTGTCTAGAAATTTTCACTCGGTGTCAGTGTGTGTGTGGAGTGTCTTCCTGGCAATACACAACCTGCCCAGAAAATACTGTCCCAATTATCTAGGGAGGGCAGTATAAGGTAAAGGTCAAAATGAGATGTTAAGTGGTGTAGACTGAGTTAGAGAAAGGAGCGATCAGGTTAGCTAGAGTAATCATGGGAAGCCTCCTGAGTGAATGGATTTGTCTGAGCCTTACTAGGAGTGGTGATAGTTCTTGGAGAGGAAGAGGTGAAGGTGAGAGGCCATTTGGGTGGGGAGACAGCCTGGACCAATGCTTGAGGCTAGAAATGAATCAATGGTTAGGAATGAGCCTGCAGGTGCCATTTAGGAAAGCAGTAAGAAAGGATGCCAGGCCAGGAGGGTGGGGGCAGCTTATTGAGTCTTTGGAAGTCATGCCACTGTGGCATTTGAACTTGACATCCTAGGCACTGGGGAACTAGAAGAGGTTTTTTTTTTTGTTTTTTTTTTTAATTTTTTAAGCCTGAATCCCACCAGCTGGAGGAAGTTTGACAAGGGAATGACATGACAAAATGAGCTAGTGGTCAAGACTGTACGTGAACTGAATATTTCAGTGCTGTAGCTTCACAGAGCAGAAAATCTACCAAACCTAGAGAAGAAAACTGGGGGAAAAATTCAATTGTAAAAACAATCTATATTCATGGTTTTATATTTAGAAAATACAGGAAAGCATAAGAAGAAAAAATTACTCTTAGTCCTACTACTCATAAATACTTTTAAGCCTTTGTTACAGGTTTTCTTCTTATTATTTATTTTCTTGTACTTAGTTTTTACATATATATGCAGTTTGTCTCTGTAAAATGTATACATATTTAACTTCACATATTTTAAAAATGTAAGTGATTTTGCATTATTATGAAGTCTTTATAAATATAATATCTAGTATTTCATGATATTCTATTGTAAGATACACTAAATTATCCTCCGGTTGATAGATAATTATTTTGTTTTAAAATTTCTGCTTATAATAAATGTGATTTGCATTGCATATATGTGTGTATCTGCAGATTTATTTGTTTTGAAATACTCTCCAGTGTAGAAATATTGCATCAAAGTGTATGAATAAGTTAAGGAATCAAAAAATTTTGAAAAATATTGCAAAATTGCTTTCCAAAAGAGTAGTATCATTTTACATCTCTATTAACAGTGTTTGATCATGTTTACTTAACTACTTCTTATTTGTACTGTATATTTTAAATTCAAGAGAACTATCTTCGCTAAATTGAAAGGTATATTTTAGTTTCCATCTCTTTGATTACTTGTAGAGCTGAATATTTTTCCATATGTTTGTATGTGATTTACATTTCTTTTATGAATTGCTCACTAATATCTTTTGGCCAATTATTGATATTAGAATTATGGTATTTTCTTATTGAGTGAGCTCTTTATATAATAATATTTTTAATAGCTATTTTTCCTGATTGTAAGATGTCTTTCAGAAAAATCAGAAAATGAAGGTACATTTTAAAAGAGAAAGTCAGTCATAATCCAACCACCAAGAAATAATCACTGTTGATATTATGGTGAATATTCTTTCAGATTTTTTTCCTAATCATATGTATGCATCTAAATAGGGATGTATGTTGAAAATGAGAAAAATAAGGCCATTATTTTCATACTATTTTGTAACTGCTTTGTTTCATAGATTAGATTGTGGACTTCTTTTCCATGTGAATGAATGTAACATAGACCTATATTATCATCTTTACTATGTGGGTAATGTTTCATTGGACAGATATACCTAGTTTGTTTGATCAAGTCCCATATTAATTCATATGTTGAAATGTTTTCATTTTTCCTACAGTGAATATATTATAGTTGTAACTATGTGCCATTGTCCTCCTATTTACTAAGGAAAACTTCCAAGAAGTGGAATTGCTGGGTCATAGAGTGAACATATTTAATGTTTTGGTGAGTATCATCAAACTGTTCCCATGAAGTGCTAAGAATTCTCACTTCTGTCTACCAGAGTGTTTTCCCTACTATATCACCAATGCTGGGTATTGCTATTCTTTTACAACTTTGCCAATCTAATAGGTGAAAGTAAGTTTCTTATTTTGATTTATATTTGTTTGATTATTGGAGAGATTGAGAGACTTTTAATTTACCAGTTACTTGTGCCTATTTTGTATTTCTTTGTATGTGGTCCAATTTTCCCTTGGGTTGTTTATACTGTGATATTTATCTTTTTATATGATTTCCATATATATTTTTTATAGTCAATTCTATCAGTTTTTTATCTCTATAAATGTTTTAGTTTTTCTGATTTTCTGATTAGGAGATCTGAGGTGGTAGTTTTTTTTTTTTTTTTTTTTAAATTTTTAACTTAATTTTATTTAATTGAAATTTTTTTTTTTATTATATATATATTTTTTTTCAATTTAGTTTTACAGAATCAAAGAGTCTAACAGTATATCTTGTTAGATACAGTATGTCCTCATAATGTATACATTATTTCTTGTACAATGATATGAAATAATATGGGAAATATTCATGATAAATTATTAAGTGAACAGTGCAAGTTAAAAACAATAGTTTCATATTTTTTTCCCCACCCCCCCTTTCCCGAGTCAGCACCTTCAAGTGTTACCACTCCCCAAACGGTGTGCAATGCACTCGTTGTGTAGGTGGTAGTTTTTGACTTAAGATTTTCAAATATGCGGAGAACATGGAGTAGTTGAAAGAAGGAGGATGGCTGACGACTTGGAGAAAATGGTAGAAACAGTCATGCTGTACGCAGAGCACAGCAGAAAATTAGTTCGAGTCTTTCCCAATTTTTTTTTTTTTAAGTAGCACCTCCATTCTCCTGGGCAATGGACATGAAAATCATCTTTTCTTTATTCCATATATTTAATGGGTCAACAATTCAATCAGTTTCTTTGAAACATATCTTGGATTTGAACTTTCTTCTCTATTTTTTCCAACATCGTCTGGGTCTGGATTACTGTGACATTTTGTGTGTGTGTGTGTGTGTGTGTGTACATACAGTTTTGGGAGGGCAGATCTTTGGCCACCTTACTGACTGCTGTATCCCAGCACCCAAAACAGAACTTAAACAGAGCAAGTGCTCAATTGATATCTTTCATTATAAAATGAATAGATGGATCAGTAGAATAGGATGGGTGGTGTGGCTGCCTTGCTTATCAGCGACTGCACTCTCAGGAGAGGTCAGTCTGTCTGTCTTCTATCCATCTGGCCAGCCCTTCTTTCGTTATTCATGGGTGTCTGAAATCCCTTGTGAAAAGGGGCATGTTAAGAAAATGAATTATTTGCAGTATTAGCTAGGATTCATAGAAACTGACTTGAATTAGATCAAATAAAACTTATTTTTATGGATCTAGCTTGTTTTCATAGAAACCACAGGCAGAGATGCCGCTGGACTCTGGGAAGGGGCTAGAATGAAGATAATGAGACTTCAGTCTCTGTACTTTTTGCCCTTTCTGAATGTCTGCTTTTGTCTATCATTTTTTTGTTAACCTGAAGATCAGTTTTCTCTTATTCTTGGATCACAGGGATGCCAGAATATAGCCCCATCCAACTCCTGAATTTGTATCTGCTGCATTGAAGAGACTAGCCCAGACTGAATTAGAATCTCTCAGCCCCACTTCCAAATTCCCCAAAGAAAGGATTCAGACAACTGTGACGAAGGGGCAGGGTCACGTTGTATAAGCGTGGCTTGTGGGAGTTGATGGGCTGAGAAATTAAGGGGGCTTTGGGGAGCTTTGCAGACACCATGAATGGGGCTACAGTTACTGTCATCAACTCAGCCTTTGGCTGGGGGGAACAGGCTGTCTTTATCAGCACAGCTCTATCGAGTTTTCTCTCTTGGAATATCCTATCTGGGCTCAATTCATTTTGGTCAAGGATATTGGAATAATATCCAAAAGAGGGTAAATGTTTGCAGGACTAATGAAATTCCAAGGAACTGGGGCTATATGGGGAAGTTTGGAATTGTGATTCTAACACATGAGCTTTGGAATTAGTGACAATTTTTAAGAACATAGCTCTCTTCACTCTGTTTACCTTAGTTATTCTCCCTCCAGCTAGGATTGCCAGATTTAACTGGTGTCTGGAGTTATGAATATCCCATGCAAGGTTTAGTACATACTTATACTAAAAAATTATTAATTATCTGAAATTATAATTTAACTGTATGTCCAGTATTTTTTCTGGCAACCTTTCCCCCAATGCCATTAATTATAAATGGAGAGGAAGGTTGCTAAATTGAAGTAAATTAATCGTATTTTTTTTAGATTCTAGTGTTTTGGTACCTCCCAATTAAATTAGAGTGCTTGGGGGCATTAACTTATAAATCATTTATTGTCTTGGTGCGTATTCCTGGAAGGCAGGGGTGAAGGCAATGTGAAAAAGGGGGTAATAATTAGAACTAGAGCTAAATATTTCAGTGTTCCCCTTTCTACCTAAAAACTAAACAAACCAACCTTGAGAAACCTTACTCAATTGTGTCTAGAATTTTAACTTCAGAGATTTATTCCTCTGACTAAAATTTTCTGCATCCTGGTAAAATAAACATGTTCCTAGAAAGAACAGCAACAAGTCTCATCAAGCATTTCACACTTCATCAGAGTCTTCCTATGAATAAATGGTATAGCTTCAATTGCATTCTTCCCTACCCACAACCCAGTCAAAATGAATTGCTTTGCCTTCTACACTTCCATTGGTTCCTTTATTCATTCTACAAACCTTTACTGAATGCCTACTATGTCCCAGGCATTTTGCTAGACACTAAGTAGAGAATATGCTCAAAGACATCTCTGCCCTCAGCTATCACAGTTCTCTGCACTATACATTATGGTGAGCACTCTCTGCCTACCTGTAGGCCAGGGACTCCTCGAAGTGAAGACCATGCTTTACCAACCTCTGTAACCTTGGCTTCCAGCATAGCACTTCACAAAATTGCCAAGTTGATATCTGGTCCTTGAGGAGTTCAAGAGGAAGAGGTTCCGGAAAGTGTGGCTGGGTGGGCTGAAGATACTTTGGCCCCGTTCATGATTCCCTGATAGGCTGACCTTTCCAGGGAGTTGGCTGCCAGTCAATCCCACATCTCAGCCCATAGTCCCTCTGACATGTTCAGGGTGGGATGTTCAGGACAATGCTGAATTTTCTTGCTCATAGGTAGACTAGTGCTGGGGATAACAAAGTGTGTGTTTATATGTGTGAAGCAGGAGGTATATGGAAGTGAAGAGTCTCCAGGGAGGAAAAAGCTATTACCTTTAATGCAAGGTTTGGACTGCTGTTTTCTTTAACCCAGAAGCTGTCTCAGGAAGTATCTGGGGACTCAGATATGGCTTGGAGTGGCATTCTGCCAAGTGTCACATTTGATATAATACAGGAAAAGGCAATCCACCTTTTCTGAAGGTGTTGATGGCCTCTCTGATTTCTGAGGAGAGTTCTGTACACTTGTGACAGTTTGACTCCTTCCCTCTGACAGCTCCCTTCTCCATCGAAGCATCATAAACTTCCAGAGCTGAAGGGCACTTTGGACAACAGAAAGACTACTCCTTTTATTTGGCTGATCAGGGTAAAATCATTTAGAGAGGTGAAGTTACTTGTCTGAGGCCATATAGGAAATTAATCTTTTGATTCCTTGTTCACTACTTCATCATCACCAGCAATGCTTTATAAACTGTTAAATTATATTTTGCAACACAATCCTTTTTTTTTCCAAATCTGTCATATGAGGAATACATACACACACATTCATATACCTAGATACATACATGTACACATGCACGCACACACATGCAGATAAGGATGGAGTGGCTCTGACCAAAGCAGAAAGGTGGTTTTCCTTTCATTCTCTTTGGCGCATCCTCACAGAACCATGGGGTATAGGGGAACCCAGCTGGGTACCACCTCACTATTCCAAGTTGTATTCTCTGACCCTGAAACTTTTTCCAAAAGAAATCGAATAGATTTCTAGCCAACATCAATCTAAACTGTGAGAGTATGCTAGGCTTGCTCCATTTTGTCTCTAATGCGACTCAGAAATCTGGTGCGGGGGAGAAATTACAGACAGCCAGGAAGATGTCTCATACAGTCTGGGAACCAAGAGGGTGATGGGAAAACTGTCATCCCCCAGCCTAGCTGCAGGATGGAGGGAGCTCGATCAGCGTCTCTGCACCCACTCACTGCTTTTCAGCAGGAACACAATCTAGTTTCCTTCCTCTGTGTTTTGTGTTTTTACACACAGATTTATTAAAGATAGAATCATCAAGTACATTTTAACATAAAGATTTTCCCCCAAAGGTAAATACCAAATGCAACTATTTCTTACCACTTGTTAGTGATAAGGATCATGGAGGAAGACACAAGAAACTCACAATGATGAAAGCTTTTAAAGTATCTTTCCCATGAGTGCAGGACACAGCACTATTTATTGGATGATTACATCTCTGGACAGACTCCTTTATCATTCACAGACTCAAGCAGAAATTTCACCTCTTCTTCGTAATTCCTGAGATCCTGTCTAACCCAACAAAGATGGCCGCTCCCCTTGATGTCGGACATTCAACTTTTTAGTCTTTTTTTTTTTTTTTTTTTTTTGTTGAGACAGAGTCTCACTTTGTTGCCCAGGCTAGAGTGAGTGCCGTGGCGTCAGCTTAGCTCACAGCAACCTCAGACTCCTCGGCTTAAGCGATCCTACTGCCTCAGCCTCCCGAGTAGCTGGGACTACAGGCATGCGCCACTATGCCCGGCTAATTTTTTTCTATATAGATTTTTAGTTGTCCATATAATGTCGTTCTATTTTTTTAGTAGAGACGGGGTCTCGCTCAGGCTGGTCTCGAACTCCTGACCTTGAGCAATCCACCCGCCTCGGCCTCCCAGAGTGCTAGGATTACAGGCGTGAGCCACCGCGCCCGGCCAACTTTTTAGTCTTTTAAAAAGTAAGTTACTGGGCTGGGCGCGGTGGCTCACGCCTGTAATCCTAGCACTCTGGGAGGCCGAGGTGGGCGGATCATTTGAGCTCAGGAGTTCGAGACCAGCCTGAGCAAGAGCGAGACCCCATCTCTACTAAAAATAGAAAGAAATTATACAGACAGCTAAAAATATATATAGAAAAAATTAGCCGGGCATGGTGGCACATGCCTATAGTCCCAGCTACTCGGGAGGCTGAGACAGGAGGATCCCTTGAGCTCAGGAGTTTGAGGTTGCTGTGAGCTAGGCTGACGCCATGGCACTCACTCTAGCCTGGGCAACAGAGTGAGACTCTGTCTCAAAAATAAAAAAAAAGTAAGTTACTAATATGTAGATGATTATCAGTATAATAGAATCAGAGAGAGGGGGAAAGACACTCTTTGGAAGACATTGTTTATGTCCTCCCCACGCTCCAAGCCTTTCTTATCAAGCTAACAGATATGCTCCTCTTGCTTTTCAGCCTTCCCTTGGGGTTGGTAGCTGAAGGATTTTTATGATTATAAAAGATATTTACATGTTTAAAAGGAATAAACCTTTAGCTAAAATGCAAAGACCACTGAGGCATAAGCATAGCAAAGCTCTTCAGTCTGTGATGGAGAGCTACCAAGGCCATCCAAGACATTTTTGCATTTAGATTTTTCCGTTGGCCTTGAGGTATTTCTTGGCTGATGCCATGAATTTTTAGGTAATCATTTTTAAAATAAAAACAGCCACCTTTTAAATAAACACAACACTAATCCTAAGGCAAGAGCAATTGTCTACCACTAGGGATACTTTTTTCCTCCTGTAAGATCTCTGCTCCATAGTGGTCTTGTATCTTGTTGACTTAGGGCAGTTTTCTTCTAACATATGATATATATTCATAGTTCTAACTTCATGGCCAAACACAGTAGAAATATTTCTGCAAATGTTGCTTGAATCACAGAGGAGTTGTTAATTTTTATTTTCTGAGTAACAAAAAGAGAGTATTTTATTGCAAGCAAAGAAAGTCTAGTAACAGCAAATTGTACTGTATTTAGCATCATTAGAACTTGTGTGCAATGAATAATTAAATAGCAACATCCTGAAGATGAGTCCATTCAATTGTAAGTGTTCAGTAATTGGGTTCCTTCTTGAGCCTGCGACCTTTGTCTGTACTGGGAGGCTCTGTCCTACTTAACCCACTGCGATCTGTCCATGTGAGCATTCAGAATTTTGCATTCCTGCTGGTCACTGGTATGAGTAGTCCCTCTGGATGTACTGAGGTACTCAGTGATCTCTGTCCACATATTCCAGCTAGACATGTACATTCTTTGAGAGTTGGTAAGTTCCGTCACCTTCCTGTGTGACCGTTGAAGTAAATGCTCCCACTCTGACCCTCCACAGACTTCTGCACTGGGGGTGACAGAACTCCAAGTTCTTTATATTGTGACAGAAGAAAGTCCAGTTCTTGGTCCAACCTTTTGTGACTGAGTTTCAGTTTTCCCACTTTCCTCTCTGAAATGGTTGCTTTTTCTCTAGTCTCATTTTCATCCCAAATCAAGGAGCTGGGTGCAGGGAGTGTCTCCTGCTAGTGCCGAAAACATCAATAGAGCAGAGTTGAGACTGCCATCCTTACAGAGCCTTGCTTGCAAGGTTGACCCTTGGCTGATGTCTGGGAACTTGGATTTGGGGAGCATTTCCACCATTCCCTGATCCCCTTACTCTGTCTAAACTGTTTGTACAATGTAGTTTATGCTGCATACTTGCTTTCCCTCTGGGAGTCTGGAATTTTGGTCTGTGCCAAGTAAAGGGAACCTACCTACACAAGCGGCCCCTAGTAAGAACTCTGGGCACTGGGTCTCTAGTGGGCTTCCCTGGTAGATGTGGGAGTAGAGAGAAACTTCCCCTTTCCCCCAAAAGTTTGCTGAAAGATCAACTTGCAATTAAGGCAGATTAATCAGAGAAAGAGGTTTATTTACCGTGCATATGGGGAGAATCACAGAGTGATTACCCAATATCTCAATGGGATCCAGAAATTTGTATACCCTCATTTTAGAGGGTATATAAATATAGGTATTTAGGTTGGTGCAAAAGTAATTGCAGTTTTAGCATTGTTGAAATTTGCGGTTTGATATTGGAATGCAGTCTTAAATAAATGTGGTTATGTTATACATCATTTTAATATACATTTCTTTACTTTTTTTTTGCTAATGGCTTATTACTTGCTGTTTATTTTATATTCATTTTAGACTACAGAAATGATGTTAGACAAAAAGCAAATTTGAGTGATTTTCTTATTCGAGTTCAAAATGGGTTGTAAAGCAGCGGAGACAACTCAAAACATCAACAACACATTTGGTCCAGGAACTGCTAACGAACGTACAGTGCAGTGGTGGTTCAAGAAGTTTTGCAAAGGAGACGAGAGCCTTGAAGATGAGGAGCACAGTGGCCGGCCAACAGAAGTTGACAATGACCAACTGAGAGCAATCATTAAAGCTGATCCTCTTACAACTACATGGGAAGTTGCTGAAGAACTCAAGGTCAGCCATTCTATGGTCATTCAGCATTTGAAGCAAATTGGAAAGATGAAAAAGCTCGATAAGTGGGTGCCTCATGAGCTGACTGAAAATCCAAAAAATTGTTGTTTTGAAGCTTCCTCTTCTCTTGTACACGACAACGAACCATTTCTCGATCAGATTGTGGCATGCAACAAAAAATTGGATTTTATACAACAACTGGTGATGACCAGCTCAGTGGTTGGATTAAGAAGAAGCTCCAAAGCACTTCCCAAAGCCAAACTTGCACCCAAAAAAGGTCATGGTTACTATTTGGTGGTCTGCTGCCAGTCTGATCCACTACAGCCTTCTGAATCCTGGTGTAACCATTCCATCTGAGCAGTACGCTCAGCAAATCGATGAGATGCACCAAAAACTGCAACACCTGCAGCCAGCATTGGTCAACACAAAGGGCCCAATTCTTCTCCACAACACCCGACTGCATGTTGCACAACCCGTGCTTCAAAAGTTGAATGAATTGGGCTATGAAGTTTTGCCTCATCCACCGTATTCACCTGACCTCTCACCAACCAACTACTGCTTCTTCAAGCATCTCGACAACTTTGTTCAGGGAAAACGTTTTCACAACCAGCGGGATGCAGAAAATGCTTTCCAAGAGTTTGTGAAATCCTGAAGCACAGATTTTTACCCTACAGGAATAAACAAATTTATTTCTCATTGGCAACAATGTATTGATTGTAATCGTTCCTATTTTGATTAATGAAGGCATGTTTCAGCCTAGTTATAGTGATTTAAAATTCACGGTCTAAAACCGAAATTACTTTTGTACCAACATACTAATTCTGTTTGGGGGCAATAAATGGTTGCTAGGAAGAATGAATGGATGGAGGAAAACAGATTGACTTGTAAATGATTCTCTTTGTAAATTAAATTAGCCTGACAGACAGGTACTGTATTTAAAATGATTTGGGCCAGGTGTGGTTGCATTCTTGCTCTTTCCTGTAATATATTGAGATAACAGGAAAGGGAAGTCAGTTGTTCCTTTTCTTTTCTTTTCTTTTCTTTTTTTTTTTTTTTGAGACAGAGTCTCACTCTGTTGCCCAGGCTAGCGTGAGTGCCGTGGCCTCAGCCTAGCTCACAGCAACCTCAAACTCCTGGGCTTACGCGATCCTCCTGCCTCAGCCTCCCGAGTAGCTGGGACTACAGGCATGCGCCACCATGCCCGGCTAATTTTTTCTATATATATTTTTAGTTGGCCAGATAATTTCTTTCTATTTTTAGTAGAGACGGGGGTCTCGCTCTTGCTCCGGCTGGAAATTGTTCTTTTTGATGGGAGGTCTGGCTTATGCAGATAGACAGAAAGCCCCTTCCAAAGTCTGCTGATCTTTAAGGGCCTTTATTTCAAAATACTCTTTATACCAAGGAGTCATGTTTTGGGGTGAAAGTTCCTAAGCTCCTTTATAGACAACACTTCACATGTGTTGTCACAATTGGATAGTGGAGGGATTCAGCACATCCTATGTGACTCCACTGGGAAAGGACTCTTAGAAGCTTGCTCCTAGTTTCCTCTGGCCTTTGCCCCACATGCTTTTTCCCTTTGCTGATTTTGGTTTGTATCTTGTCACCATAATGCATTTTGGCTGTGAGTATAGCTGTATGCTGAGTCTTTTGATCAAACCTGGGATGATCTGGGGTACCTCCCTTATTGGACATATTGCTCTCACAGCTTGGGGCTCCAGACTGTCCAGTTGGGCATCTGTCCGTGGATTGCTAATGCTCTGAGAAATACAAGGTCTCACTGCATGTTGCGTGGCAACAGCATTGCCCTCATTTCATGTCTTCTTTTTTTTGTAAATGAGGTGCGACTTACATTAGTGAGATGTTCACATCCACTTGTTTAACTTTTGTGTTATATTTTTACACAAAGCAGCTCCTAGCCTGGCGAAGTGGCTCACACCTATAATCCTATCACTCTTGGAGGCCGAGGCTGGAGGATTTCTTGAGTTCAGGAGTTTGAGACCAGCCTGAGCAAGAGTGAGACCCCATCTCTACTAAAAATAGAAAAAATTAGCCAGGCATGATGGCATGCGACTGTAGTCCCAGCTACTCAGGAGGCTGAGGCATGAGGATTGCCTGAGCCCAGGAGTTTGAGGTTGCTGTGAGCCAGGCTGATGCCATGGCACTCTAGCCCAGGCAACAGAGCAAGATTCTGTCTCATAAATAAATAAATAAAACCACAAACAGCAAAAAACAAAACAAATAAACCCAAAAACCAAAAAAACAAAAAGCAGCTCCTGTTGGGCAGGTATTAAGGAGGCTGATATATGAAAGCTAAATCCTGAGGCCTGTAGCTGGAGCTGCAGTAGAGGCCTGTATGAGGTATATTTGCAATAGGTTGGAAGAGTCCCTGTAATGGTTAATATTATGTGTCAACTTGATTGGGCCACAGGGTACCCAGATATTTGGTCAAACATTATTCTGGGTGTGTCTGTGAGGGTATTTCTGGAGGAGAAGAACATTTGAATGGGTAGACTGAGTGAAGCAGATTGTTCTCCCTAATGTGATTGGGCCTCGTTCTTTTAGTTGAAAGCCTGAATACAACAAAAGGTTGACCCTCCAGTAAGTAAGAGGGAACTCCTCCTGCCTGTTTTGAGCTGAAACACTGGCCTTTTTCTGTGTTTGGATTCAAACTAAAACGTCAATTCTTCTTGGGTCTTGAGCCTGCTGGTCTTCAGATTGGCTGTTTTGGTTCTCAGGCCTGTGGACTTCAGCCAGAACTAAACCATCAGCTCTTCTGGGTCTCTAGCTTGTGCACTGGACACTTTGGGACTTGTTGGTCTCCATAATCCCCTGAGCCACAGCCAGAGAGGGACAACCATGCAGGAGGTGTGGTTGTTCTCTTTGCAGGGTTCAGAGTAAACCTGTCCACTGGGGCACCAGTGCCTCCAAAATTAAATCTGCTCACGATTCTAAATTCTCAGCCAGGGCTGCTATTCCCTCTCTAGGCCCCCAAATACAGATCAATTTCTTACAAGTAAGATGAAATTTTTTTTTCCTTTTTACTATGTGTCTCCATCCTCTTCCCTAAAGCTTGTTCCTTTTTTTCAATCCTCTTTTTTCTCTTTGGATTCATAAATATATTTAAGAATTTGACTGCTGTTCCCAAGTGTCTTTATGCCCAAGGTCATAATTCTTGGTCTTTATGATTTCCCCTTTATCATTTTCCTCCTTTCCTTTTAACAAGGACCTATAGAATCTCTATAACCCCTGCCCTTGTTTATTTTCTGTAAAAGTTGGCACAATGCTCCAGGTGTCTTCGGTGAAGACATACTGGGAGACAATGTGCTCATGAGGGTTGTGCAACATGTTCTAAAGGCAAATGTTTGAGGTGGGAAAATTTGAAAGATGGTATGGCAATGGGGTCCAGCTCATACATTACGGCAGTTCTACCCTCTGGGAAGGCTCATGCCTGCCTTTCTGTCTGCTTCTTTCTTAGCTGGCTCCCTGTGTTTTCCCATCCATACATTTGTTTACACTTTTCTCTAGTTCTCAAGCCCGAGGGTGTGTGTAAATGGGAAGCTTGCTGAAATCCAGACTTCCAGTTACACCGTAAATTCTGATTTAGCAGCTATGAGATGGGGCCTAGTGATGGGCACTTCTGAGAAGATCTCAGGTGATTCAGGAGTGCCCGTCTGAGGGCCACACTCCCTGAGCTCCCTGCCTCCCAGTCCTTTTACAAACAAGTCTAGCCAGTGACTTGGCAAAGGAATGAAGAGAATGGGCCATGGGTAACAGGTAAGCCTTGAGTTGTGGAAAATCAGAGTGGTTCCTCTGGATTCCTTTTGATTTTGAGAAATCAGATGAACCATGCAGATGATATTCCTGGGGCTTATGTGGATTCATTCATTTGTCCGACTGTTGTCTCCTGAGAACCAGGACTGAAGCAAAGAATTAGAAGGCCTTGTCTTGAAGACTGTTGCTGGGTTAAAGAGAAGGGCAATGTGAACTCTAATTTAATCTCACTCTGGGTGATGAGACATAAAATACATAGACATTAAAAGGAGTTAAGCAATAATTCAAGGCTCTCTGTTGATATAACCAGATGAGAAAACATTTGAAACTGATGAAAAATGACAGAGAAATCCCAAGAAGGGAGAACAGTATGCACTGTATGTAGCAAGGGAGTAAGGATTGAGAGAAGCCAAGTTTTTCATTGTTGTTGATTTAATGTGGGAGATTTTTTTAACAGGGAGACATCAAACTTCTCTGGCATCAGAATCAATGAGTCAGACATTTCATGTGCCTAGGGCACTTTGTGGCTATCCTCTGTGGCATTTGCTTTGTCAGGAGCTCCACTACTGGAAATCCTTGGCTTACAAAAAATGCATCACCTCTTGAAGGCTTTAAATAGTTAGCTCAGGAGAAAAAGAATGTAGCCAAAAGAAAGTTTTTATTATAACACTGGCTCTTGATGCTTCCTGGAATGATTGAGCAAGAGGCCAGAAAAGGACTTTAGTGTCTATCATTCAAGTTTCATTCAAGTCCCCCTTCAATAGTTTTCTTTTTCAGAACCACAGTTTCCTAACTCTCCTTACATGTTCATTTATCTGTGCTAACATGGATTTTATTTTATTTTTTTAAATTTCAAAATATTAAGGGAGTACAGGTGTTTTTGTCATGTGAATACCTTGTATAATGTTTAAGTAAGGGCTTTTGGTGTGCTTGTCACCAGGATAGTGTTCATTGTACCCAATAGGTAAGTTTTTATCCTGTGCTCTCCTCTTCTCTCCCCCGCTTCTTGGTTTCTCATGTCTTTTATATCACTTTGTGCCTGTGTGTACCATCATTTAACTCCCACTTATTAGTGAGAACATATGGTGTTTGGTTTTCCATTCCTGAGATAAATCACTTAGGATAATGGTCTCCAGTTCCATCTAAGTTGCTGCAAATGACACTATTTCATTCCTTATTACGGCTGAGTGGTATTCCATGGTGTATATATACCATATTTTCTTTACCCATTTATGAATTGATGGGCACTTCCACATCTTTGTAATTGTGAATTGTGCTGCAATAAACATTCAAGTGCAGGTGTCTTTTTTATAAAATGACTTCTTTTCCTTTGGGTAGATGGCCAGCAGTGGGATTGCTGGATTGAATGGTAGGTCTACATTTATTTCTTTGAAGAATCTCCATACTGTTCTCCATAGAGCTTGTACTAATTTGCAGTCCCACCAACAGTTCATTTCTCTCTACATCCATGCCAGCCAGCATCTATTGTTTTTTTGACTTTTTAATAATGGCTTTTCTGATATGGGTAAAGTAGTATCTCACTGTAGTTTTTTTTTCATGAAGTAAAACAGCATCATTGTAGTTTTAATTTGCCTTTCTCTGATGATTAGTGATGTTGAGCATTTTTTCATATGTTTGTTGGCCATTTGTCTATCTTCTTTCCAACAACTTCAGCTCACGTCTTTTGCCCACTTTTTCATGGGGTTGTTTATTTTTTGTTGCTGATTTGTTTGAGTTCTTTGTAGATTCTGGATATTAGCCATTTGTTAGATATATATTTTACAAATATTTTCTCCCATCTGTAGGTTGTCTATTCACTCTGTTGATTATTTCCCTTGCTGTGCAAAGGGTTTTTAATTTAATTAAGTCCAATTTATTTGTTTTTGTTGTTGCTATATTTGCCTTTGGGTCCTTAGTCATAAATTCTTTGCCTAGGCCAATATCTAGAAGAGATTTTTTTTTTACATTTTCTTCTAGAATTTTTATGGTTTGATGTCTTACATATAAGTTTTTATCTATCTTGAATTAATTTGTATATATGGCAAGAGAGAGAGAGGGGTCCCATTTCATTCTTCTGCATGTGGCTATCCAATTTTCCCAGCACTATTTATTGAATAGGGCTTCCTTTTCCCAGTGTATGTTGTTGTCTGCTTTGTCAAAGATCAGTTAGTTGTAGTAGATGGTTTTATTTCTGGGTTCTCTATTATGTGTCATTGATCTACGTCTCTATTTTTATTCCAATACCATGCTAGTTTGGTTACTATAGCCTTGTAGTATAATTTGAAGTCAGGTAGTGTGATGCCTCCTGATTTGTTCTTTTTGCTTAAGATTGCTCTGTATATGGGGTTCTTTTCTGGTTCCAAATGAAATTTAGGATTAATTTTTTCTAGCTCTGTGAAATATGATGTTGGTATTTTGATGGCAATTGCATTGAATCTGTAAATCACTTTGGGTAGTATGGACATTTAATGATGTTGATTCTACCAATCCATAAGCAAAGGATGTTGTTTTCATCTGTTTGTGTCATCTATGATTTCTTTCATCAATGTTTTGTAGTTGTCATTGTAGAGATCTTTTACCTCCTTGGTTAAGTATATTCCTAGATATTTTATTTTCTTTGTAGCTATTGTGAATGATATTGAGTCCTTGATTTGACTCTCAGCTTGACTGTTATTAGTATATAGAAATGCTACTGATTTGTGTCCATTGGATTTTGTAACCTGAGACTTTACTGAATTTATCAATTCTAGGAGTCTTTTGGTGGATTCTTCAGAGTTTTCTAGATGCAGGATTATATTGTAAGCAAACAGGAATAGTTTGACCTCCTCTTTCTCAATTTGGATGCCCTTTATTTCTTTCTCTTGCCTGATTGCTCTGGCTAGGACTTCCAATACTATGTTGAATAGAAGTAGTGACAGTGGGCACCCTTGTCTTGTTCCAGTTCTTAGGGGAAACGCTTTCAACCTTTCTCCATTCAGTATGATGTTGGCTATGGGTTTGTCATATATGGCTTTTATAATTTTTAGGTATGTTCCTTCTATGCCTAGTTTATTGAGTGTTTTTATCATGAAAGCATGCTGGATTTCATCAAATGCCTTTTCTGCATCTATTGAGATGTTCATATGGTCTTTGTTTTTGTTTCTATTTATGTGGTGAATCATGTTTATTGATTTGTGTATGTTGAACCTAAAGTAAAAATTATTAAGATATTTTAGTGATTTTTTTTGTACTATGACTTTGAAGCCCTGCATTTTTTTAATACTTATAACACATCTCAATTCAGACTTGCTGCATTTCAAGTGCTCAATGGCCACATATGACTGGTCATTAATATATTAGACAGTACAGCTCTGCAGTCTATTTACTTCTTCTGAGGTGCTTTAGCTGCAGAGATGATGCTGCTATGATTTATGATTCAGTCAACCATGATCCCAATTTGCATGGTAAATAGACATGTGGCTTATAGTACATATTTCTCCTTTTTGTATGAATATAGAACCCCATTTAAATAGTGGAACATAACCATCAGTTGGCATTGCTGTAATACTTAAATGTTTGTATAATATATAATTTAGAAAAAGGGTTATAGAAATGCAAATACCCTTTTAACAAACATTCAACCATTATTTATTAGTATCTACTATGTGCAAACACCCTTCTAGAAGCTGGGGATAGAGCAATGAACAAGACAGACATAGCCACTGCTCACATGGAACACATATTTTTGGTAGAGGTAGGCAATAAGTAAACAAATAAACATATTGTGTGTCAGAGGATAAATGCTATGTACAAAAATAAAGGAAGGGGAATAAAGGGTGCTGGGGTGAAACTTAAAAATTCTACCATTTTCCACTATTGACAAAAAGTCTTTCTTTTGCCTCTGAGACGCCTTTATCCCACTTTTCATCTCTTCACTTCAGTGACTACCTACCCCCCCTCCCCAATTAAAGCTTACGGAATTAAAGATACTGTGTTTGATTCTTTCTAGTGCAGATGTTAGCATATCCAGGGAGAATTATCCAACTGACTTTTTGAGGTTCAAGGAAAGATGCTTTTGAAGTCTCTTGATTTCACTTCTAGTCTGTGCTCATTGGTAGAAATGGAAAATAAAAATGAATGATGAGGCCACTAGTTTGCATGAAACCACATGGCATTCTAGATATAAATCATAAGAATTATTTACTTGCATTTTTTTCCTTTCTGAGGTCCTATCACTATTTATATAATATCATTTCTTTTTTTCAAGCTTTTGATAGTTGACTGAAATACAACTCAAGCTATCCAAATCTTTAAAAGGCATTTATTGGCTCTTACAGTTGTAAAATCTAGAATTCATAGTTTCAGGCATAGCTGGATCCAGGTGCTCAAATGGAATCACTGGGCATTCATGTTCCTCCATCTCTCAGTCCTGATTTTCACTACATTGCTTTATTCCCAAGTACAATGCCCCACAGGGCGACATTATGGCTTAGAGTCTACCAGCTTAGCAACCCCAGTGAAAATACCATTTCCTAATGGATTCAGCAAAGATTTCAGGGGACTGTCAGTGGCTCTGCTTGGGCTATGTGCCTATCCATGGGGAATTTCTTGCTATGACTGACCTATCTTGTGTTACATGTTCACCTTTGGAGCTATGGTAGAATTAGCCTCATAATCTAAAATAGGGATGGGATGTGGTTATCAGAAGAAAGCAGAATGGATGCTGGGAAGGGAAAGTAGGCATTGACTTCAAGGCCCTAGCTGTAACAGGTAGTTTGATATGGTAAAAGAGCACTGTCCTCCATGTCAAAAGAGCTGAGTATGAATACTTTGTATTTTGTAAATTACTAAGAAGCTACTTTGCATTCTTAAATGCCAGTGTCCTTACTTGTGGAATGGGGATAATATTACATACTCCACTTAGTTTACATGGATGTTGGGAGGATAAGTTTTGATCAAGGATATGTGAGGAATTTGTATATCTTAGAGTACAGAACAAGTATTTTATAATCCATAATCACTGATTCTGCTATCAACCAATTACAATTCAGGAGGCTAGATGAGAAATTACTTCTAGATCAAAGGCTTTGCGTTGTGAAAATTATAGCTATGGAGAACCTATTATAAAGGACACTGAAAAAGAATTTACTAGGCTTTAAACTAGGGATATCAAGTAGATCCTGTATAGTAGGAAATAGAAGAAAGCTTTTTCAGAATCTTTCTTCAATGTCTCCATTTTAATTTATCTTTCATTTGAGACCATTTATTTACCTGTTCTTCCCTTTGGCTCAGGGTTGCTTAATTCCTGCCTTGGAAGGACATACATAAGTAGATAATACCAGAGGAGCAAGAGATTCCATTAGTATCTAGTTCAGTTGAAAGTACTCTACATCTTTTGCATTAGACTGAGTGCTCCAAGAAGCAGAAACCAAGATGGGATTTTATTAGGAGAAGCAACTGGGAGAAAAAATGGGGAGGTAGGCAGGAAACACTGGGAGAGCTGTCAGACTGCAATGCAAATCAGATTCCTGGTGAAGTAAAGAGGGAAGGAAGGCTTTGTGGGAGCAACACAGACTGATATGCAGTCAAAAGAAAACTCAGCAAGGCTGTCGGGGAGTCTTGTGTCTCTAGGAGTGGACCTGCCATAGCATCCCTGCACTGTCAGGCACTGGTTGGCAGAAGTCCATGGGAAACTTGGTGGATTTCATCAGTGGCTCTTGGTGAACTATGTTCCCCGTAGTCAGAGATATGCAAGATACATTGGCATGGTCACCACATCTTTTGTTCATTTTCTTCACTTGTTTATTTAGTAGGTACAAATTGAGCACCTAATATGCGTCAGGCATTACTATAGGTACTGGAAATGTAGTAATAGATAAGATAGAAAAGGTACCTGCCTGCATGAAGTTTACGTTCTGGTGCTCTGATTGAGCCAACTTTCCAATTTGTTTTCCTGGGTTTTATGTTCATCTATCATAGAATTGTAAATTGTCTACTCTCTCATTTCTCTGTCCTCCTAACCACATATTCTCTATGGCTTTACTCTTAAACTCCACAGTCAGTTTTACCTAGTTTCGCCTTAGGGATCAAGACTATAACCAGAGAAACCACAAGGTTGGATTAAGGTTTAGGATTAATTCAGAGGAAGGTTTGAAGCCCTCTATCCATCTGTAGGTCCTGCCTGGAAATTTTTTTTTTTTTTGAGACAGAGTGTCGCTTTGTTGCCCTGGCTAGAATGAGTGCCGTGGCGTCAGCCTAGCTCACAGCAACCTCAAACTCCTGGGCTTAAGCAATCCTACTGCCTCAGCCTCCCGAGTAGCTGGGACTACAGGCATGCGCCACCATGCCCGGCTAATTTTTTTTTTCTATATATATTTTTAGTTGGCCATATAATTTCTTTCTATTTTTAGTAGAGACGGGGTCTCGCTCTTGCTCAGGCTGGTCTTGAACTCCTGACCTAAAGCTATCCACCCGCCTCGGCCTCCCAGAGTGCTAGGATTACAGGCGTGAGCCACCGCGCCCGGCCGTGCCTGGAAAATTTTTGTTAGCAAAATTATCTCATCACACTTGGAAAGAGTTGGAGGTCCTTGCACTAACATAAAAAGCCCTATTTCATCTTGTTCTCCTCACTCACCATGCTGCAGCAACCCTGACTTTGTCTCTGTTCCTTGAACGTACCAAGCTCCTTCTCCCCTTACGGTGTTTTATCTGTCTGGAATGCTTTCAGTTTGGTTGGAAGATTTTTGTTTACAGACCCTGTCTTAAATGTCACTTTCTCAGAGAGGCCTTTCCTGACCATCCATTCTAAAGTAGTCACTCCTTTTCTTCATGTCATCTTATTCTAATTCTCTGCATAATCGTTATCAGAATCTGGTATAGTATCATATATTTTTTCTTTTGTTTTTTTGGTGTCTTTGTCCACAACTGGAATGTAAGTTCTAAAAGATCAGCAGAGTTATTATTTATCTTGCTGACCACTATTTACTGAATGAATGAAGGGAAATGGGGGGATGAGAGTTTATTAGCTTCAGGACGATGGAGAGCTCCCACCAATCCTTTGGCATCCCAAACTTGCATGAAAAGTATTCAATTTCTGACTTGTCACCAGAGGGCAGAAGCTATCTGAGAAGTTGAGACCTTCAGGTTTCCTGCTTGGGTGGGATGGCTCAAACATAGCAGCTGCCATATTTTTTTCCTGCCTGGGTCTTTCTTGTCACTTAATGTTAAATCACTTTGAAATTTCCCTTATCAATTCTGTCTTAGTCTCTTGAGAATACTACCTGAATCCTAACTTTTTTTTTCTCTCTGTTTTGCGCAAAGGTACCTTTCTTTTCCTTTTTTTTTTTTTTGAGACAGAGTCTCACTCTGTTGCCCAGGCTAGAGTGAGTGCTGTGGCGTCAGCCTAGCTCACAGCAACCTCAAACTCCTGAGCTCAAGCAATCCTCCTGTCTCAGCCTCCCGAGTAGCTGGGACTACAGGCATGCGCCACCATGCCCGGCTAATTTTTTCTATATATATTTTTAGCTGTCCATATAATTTCTTTCTATTTTTAGTAGAGGTGGGGTCTCGCTCTTGCTCAGGCTGGTCTCGAACTCCTGAGTTCAAACGATCCGCCCACCTCGGCCTCCCAGAGTGCTAGGATTACAGGCGTGAGCCACCGCGCCCGGCCCTTTCTTTTCCTTAAGGTAGCTACTAGTTATAGAATACCACCTGTGTGCCAGGAATTGGTCTTAGTGTTAATTCAGAATTGAATAAACAGGACCCTTGCTCTTGAGGGGTTTGCTGCCCCTTTAGGGATGATGCTATGAAAGAAAAATGAAAGAAAGGGCTGTGGGGATAGAGAGAGTATAATGCTTCAGTAATGATTTCTCAGTAGAGAAATATTTGCTCTGGGCTTTAAAGAACCAACAGGAGTTATAGAGCAGAGCATACAGAAAGGGCATTCTAGAGAGAAAAGCATAAAGAGAGGCAGGAAAGTATATGGTGAATTCAGGTACAGGGTAGTTAGAATATATGTGGATGTAGGAAGTAGAAAAAAATGAAGCTGATGTGGTAGGATAAGGCCGGATTATATGTTAAAAGCTCTGAATGCCATACAAATGATTTTAGATTTTATTCTGTAATAGCAGACAGGTTTAGAAAGGGTTTTGAGCAGGAGAGACACAATTTTAGGTGATGCTCTGGGAATATTATTGTGCTGCCAGAGTTGAAGGAGATAATGGACTAAAAAGGTTTTTTAGAACAAAACTGCTATCCTATGGTAAGGGGTGGTTGTTATTCTCATTGTTGTAAGTAAAACCCCTCTTAGGGGTGTAGTGGAAATACCTATTTGGATAAGTTCAATTAAAAGATAGCCTTTGCCTCCAACACAAGTAATAGATGTTTGTAATAGAAAAAAATACAGATGTGCAATAAGAAACAAAATCGCCTCAATCCCATCACTCAAAGATAACTATCATTAGAAGTGCACATGTATGGGAGTGTGTTGCAGAGAGAATTTTACACATATATTTTGTACATATCCTGTATGTATGCTTTTTTGCTTTATAATATATCATGAACATTACGTGATACCAATAAAAATATATCTACCTCATTATTTTAATGGCTTAACACTACCATTGGACTGATGTACTCCAGTGTAAGGGTAACGTAGGTCTCTTGTAAGATTTATTCTTTATTTGGTAAGAGAACTCCAGGGCTAAGTGGGGAAGGGTCCATAGGCTGTACACTTTGGGCAAGGGGAGGATTTTGAAGATTTTCTAGGAGAGGATTAACATGGCTGGATACCAGCTTGGCACAAAATTTTAAACTCTGTGAAGCTTTTCAAAGAGCTTGTAGCCTGTTAGGCTTGAGATAGGGCTGGAGGGTGACCCTTGGGGTTTTCTCAGCGTTCAGGGAACTCGGATGGCTTAGTTGTTCTTATCTGCTGGCTGCCATGGCGGGAACTTGGCATCTGATGCGGAGCTGTTCCGACTGTGGCAGAAATGACCGGAGGACCGGACCAGAATGCTTCTGGTCCCTGGGTTTCCAACCGCCCCCTCCCCCAGCTGTGGGTCTTCAGACCAGAGGCCGCTAAACTTTCTGGATCAGCTTTCCTCTCAGTAAAATATTGTTGAGCATATGTCTCAAATTTATACATATTTACTTAAGAATTACATTCCAGTTGTACTGTACTAAATATTTGGTGCATTATAAACATGCAGCAAATAGAAATTTTAAAAGCACAAGAGATGAAGTAAAACATTTTAAAATAAAAGCTTTTTTTGCTCTCAGTTAAATATTATTCATCTAGCATATAAAATAGTTATATATTATTAATGTTTTAGAGAGATCAATGTGGTTGAGCTATGTTTCACTTTTTAAAAAATCTTGGTTGAAGACTTTGATATTTATGAATTCTTGTCCAAGTTCAGTTTATTTTGATACTTGGTTTTTAATGACTAGAAAAATCAAAAAGATACTGCGCAGAGACATGTTGATCGAGTGAGAAAAAGGGCATAACTGAATGTACTTTGTAAATCATAATATTCATTTTAAACTTCCCTTCACCACATTATGTAAAGGTTTGGGTTGAAATTTGTCTGAAAAATTTCTATCTCATTGAAAATCAGTTAGTTGTTAGTTTATATTTAAAACTGGGTTAAAACCACTGACACTCTTCATTTGGAAGATTTTTCAGAGAGGCTAAGAAGTGGAGTTTTATTTGGAACACAATTTAGGCAATATATAACGGGAAAACATTTCCAATGTTTGTTTTCAAAATGCTTTCTTCGTGGCATGAGTTTTTTGTTGAAAAGCAGTTATTTTTTTTTAACACTTGTTGCAAATTTCACGTTTTACTTCAAAGGGCAGTTTTTTTTTCAGTTATTGTAGAAAATATCTGTTTGGTAATATAAACTGACAGCTACTTGTCATCCCAGAAAATAAAATATTTGGAAGATTCTAATTATTAGAATTAAAATCTCATTTAAAAAAATGCATAATGTAACTTTAATTTCCATAACTCTTTCTTATTTTCCTGTAAAATAATCAGTTAATCTCAGTGTGGCATCAAAGATCTTTGTGATTACCTTCTACCTCATTACAGGGTATTATAAACATTCTACCACGTGGCAGTCTTATTTCTTTAATAAATTGCCAATCTTAGTGAAATCCTAGAGCATATAAATTTCAATGTGTTGTAATACTCTAAAGTCAAGTAAACAAGAGGGCTGGCCTACTTTCACTTCCATTCTTCTTTCAGGGCCCATCACGTGTTTTAGGTAGTAAGTGATCTCCTAACTGCAGACTCAGGGAACCAGTGCCAGCCTGTGTGTTATATAGTGGTAGAGCTTAATTTCTTTCTCAACTTTAGTATAAAATTAACATAAAAGAGGTTCTGGTATATTTTCTTACTGTGCTCCAATACCGCACACCCGTTGAGGTTCTTAGACCTTACCAAGTCTCTTCTCTTTGCTGGGCCACTGTTCCCATTTTTAAAATGAGGGAAATGAATAAAATTATATGTTTGAGACTTTCCTCCTCGGACATTCTAGAATTCTTTCAGATTCTCAACATAACAGGGTCACCTAGCAAATCTTGTGGTGTTGGGACACTGGATGGATGAGTTTTGATGAGGGAAGTGGGCATAACAGGAACACTATTGAATATAGTTGTGCTCTGCACAGTAGTCCTAGGTGGGAAAAGGTGTCGGAGTAAACAGTGGGGATGAGGAAGTGAGAATGGGATGATCCTGGAGATGCTGCTCTTGTTTCTGACCTTGGACGGGTTATTTTCACTCTAGGCCTTAGTGACCTCAAGGTAAAACAGAGCGGGGAAGGGAAGTAGACATCTTTCAGGCCTCTTTCAGCTGTAAAAGGCCCCACATCTGTGGAGTAGTTGGAGGAACAGTGAATGCTACAGAGAAGTTCTGCTCCATGATGGAGCCCACGGTCCCCTTCCCAGTGCTGCTGAAGGTGACCCTGGTCAGGACTGTATCTTCTGGGTCCCAGAGACCTTTCCACAGTGGCAGCATTACAAAGTGATGGGGAGGACAGCCTCTGGGCCCAGAATGCCCCAGCTCTGTCACTTACTACTGCTGTGACATTGGGCAAGTGTTTGAGCCTATCCATGTCTCATTTTCATCATTTGCAAAACAGTGGTAATAATCGGACTTCCCTCTGGGGTTTGTTGAGAGAATGAACAAAATGATACAAAGCGGAGAGTTCAGCTCAGTGCCTGGCATGGGGTACATGTTTAATAAACAGCTATAATCGTTCCTGTAGTTCTTAGTATTCATCCCTCCTTGCACCTGGAAGGAACCAGCAGATTTCTTTCTGGTCTAACCCAAACTCAGATCTACCAAACAAAAACAATAATCCTGAACTAAATTTTGCAGAAATAGAAAATCTTTCTCCTCACTGTGTCTGTTCTGAAGTTCCCTGAACCATCAACTCTTTCAGTTTTTTATCCCAGACCTTAAATATTACTTTTTCCTTCATCCCTGCAAATGCCACCTCTTTGCACTGAACAAATCTCAATGCCAAATACAACAAAGTCTTTTCTTTTCTTTTTTTAAAGAACATATTGAAGCTGGGTTGAAGCAGATATATTGCTCTGTTGTAGTTTAGAATTTGCAAGTGTAAATCTCTTCCACAGCCAGGTGTGCGAGGCCAAAAAGATAAGGGTGTTAGGAGGCGCATTTCCATGTAGAAAATATCCTCAGATTAATTTGAAGCTGCTTGTTAATAGGAAACTATTTTTCCATTCTCAGGCATCTTATTGCTCGATTGGCCAACTTGATGTCTTAAAATTAAACTGTTGCTTAAAAAAATGGGAGAAGGAATTAAGTATTAACACTTCTAAATCACCCTCAAATAAATAAGCATATGAAATACTTTTGACCACTTTTTTGGAGAAAGAAGGCAGGAACAGAGGACTTGAAGCCAGGAAGTTGCTTCTGCAGCAAGTGCAACTGAGTTGGCACAGCTTGGAGAGGACTGCTGAGACTGAGTGGGTGCCAGAGATCACCAGCCTAGGGGGAGCTGGTTATTTCAGAAAATCATCCAAAATGCTCTCTGAAAAGATGTCAGAATAACCCCTCATGAATAAGTTTTGATTGACCTATTTCATTTTCTGTTTCTCAAACTGGCACACATACATCCTCAGGGGTATATGGTGCTGTGCCCAAGAGGCGTGTGAGGTCGCAGAATAAACATGCCACATCTTGTAGTACCAGTTGGTCTTGGCACCCCTTCCTTCTTCTAAGATTAAAATGAACAGAGATACAATTTGGAAGCTCTTTTGCAAATGTAGAGGTTAAGAACACAAGACTTGTGGTTAGATAAAACTCCATCAAATCCTGGCTCTGGCACTTACGAGCTTGAGCAAGTGACTTAACCTCTCTGAATCTCAGTTGCACCACGTGTGGGATGGGGGCAATAATACTTACTTTACAGGATTATAATGGAGACTAAATGGAAATTAAATGTAGCTCTTAGCACAACGCCTAGTACGTGTAAGTGTTTAGGAAGTGGCGACAGTAATAATCTCTTGGTGAGAACATAATTGATTTGGTTACAAGCAACAGAAATCAACTTAGTCTAGCTCAGCTAAGGAAGGTTTATTGTAAAAATAGAATAGGCAATCTCAAAGACAACCAAAGGAAAAAAAAAATACAATTCAGCTGATTTTGCAGAGGCTGACCTGGAAAGTCTAGAACCAGTGATTCCTTCATTATGCTTTTCTCTATGTTTTTATTCCATTTTTCTTCGGGAGTATGTGTTAGTTAATTCACCTCTGCCACTTGGGATATTTTGTTGGAAAAATTTGAGAGAGTTTGTCTGAGTGTGCTCCTGACATGGTGGATGCAAAGAAGAGGAATTATGTACTGTCAAGGCTGAAGAGCCTCAGATATCATCTGGTCCATGGATGGCAGTGACACAACACAGGGACACTTCTCATTCCTCTTGTGCCCGTGGCAGACATCACCAATCAATCTTGACAGTTTTTTAATGCTGAGTTCAGAGTTGGCCTCATAATCCTTGTGAGCATCTCACTTCCAGCCAGCCACTACAAATGAATGGAGAAGGCTCATGAGATGAAACTGATCTTCCATTCTTCATTCAACCACTTTGTTATAGACGAAAAACTGAAATTCAAAGGGGGAACATGACCAGCCAAAGGTCACATGGCTGAGCTAGAATTATAACCAAATATACTTTAGTATGGAGGATAAAACTATCCCATAAGAGAATCAGAATGCAAGGATGTGCCAAGCCAGTGGGGACCGGAAGACTCTAGGAAGGCTTATAGCAGGGATTAGACTCATCTAGACCTGGAAGGACTTGGATAGGTGGAGAGAAAGGAGCAGCATTTGTAGTGATGTACAGGATTTCAAAGTTGGGGAGAGACCAGGAAACCGGGTCGTTGATGTAAGATCCTTCCATCAGCTGCCAGAGGAAGCGTCTGCAAAGTTGTTCTCCTGTCCTGGTACTCACCATAGGAGTCATCACCATGATACCTGGCTCTGCTTGGAGGCAAGAAATGCTGCCCTGCATGGGGGCAGCAGCGGTCTGTTGATGCCTGTCCTGATAACAACCTACTTGGCTTCTTATCACTGATTAAATTAATGACATTGCCAATGCAAAGGAGACTAACTGGCACATTCAAAACAATGTTTTTCATTTTTTAGAACCTTTTTGCTGCAAGCAGAGATAACACTTAGAGCAAGGCAAAGCTCCTTCTGTGTCTGGTGGATGACTTTAGAGAGAGGCACACACACTTCTCTTCTTTCAGTTGGGACCAAGGCTACGGTTTGTTTGTTTGTGATCTTCATTTTAAAAAGTCTGCGTATTTTTAGAAATTCTGCACCATTGCAGGTCTTCCGACAGAGCCTGTTAATTGGGATTTTCAGAGACAATGTCTGCTCTGGGTTGGACACTTGCACAAGAAGATCTCTGAGAAAGGCTTTGGAGTAAAGCCCAGTTGAGTTCCAAGCCCAACAAGCTGTGTGACCAGGAGTAAGTTACTTAAGCACTCTGTGCCTCAGTTTCTTTCTCTGTACAGTGATATGAGCACTGACCTTATAGGGTTGTTTGAGGATTCAGTGGAACAATATATGGAATACTCAGCAAAATGCCTGACACATAGTAGACCTTCAATAAGTTACTAGTATTAGATTCTTATAATTAATTTATAATTAGACTGTTCTCTTGATTCTCCAAGATTCTATAATTTTCTATAGCAAAATGCTTAATGAATCTTATTTAATGATTTCTGAGAAGGGACAACATCAGGTGTTTTTTATTTTCACCATACTATTCTTCATTCTTTTTTTTTTTATTAGAGAATAAATGAAAGGTTTATTGACTTTGAGAATCATGACATCACACTCAAATTAGCATTTCAGCCTCAAGTTGTTGCTATCACCAAGGCACCTAAAGAACTACAGATGGAATTGATTCAGCTTTCAGTAGATGACATTTTAAAGTCATTGTTTGATGCTAAGAAGGATCCAATCGAAATATGGAAAAAATGCAGAATACCCACGCCTTCAGCCAACATGCTTGAAAAACATGTTCTTGCTTTTCAACCACTTATTGCTGCAAATCTACATTCTCCTGCGTAACCCAGATCAAGATGCCCTTACGGTCACCAATGACTGGTCCCCATCTAGAGGATCAACTGAAACCGTGGACCTCCACGCTGCAACCAAATATTCAAATGCTTTCCAACAAAAAGCAGACATAACAAAGTCATTAAAAGGCTAGTTAACTTTAAAATTAACAAATGGTTTTCATTTTTTGAAATAAGTACATAGTAGTTAGATTTTTTACAAAATAATGTACATTTTTAAGTATATCTAATTGAACTTTCTTGAATGCGGCCTTATTTGATTACAGCTAAATCAATGTGACCTTCCAACATGAAAACGGTTCCCACCCCTGAGCTGGACCACAACAGAAATGAAGATTAACTTCTCAGCATTTCCCTGGGGTGGGCCAGGGAGGGGAACCGAAATTTTTGGTTTCAGGGTTAGTTGTTCAAGTGGTTGTTCATGGCCAGTTCCTGGGCATTCTTAAGCAAGCACACAATTAGGCACTGTAAAAGAGAGTTGTTAGTTAGCTTTAAGATGGAGTGATTGTTGCTGTTACAGTCTTATCCAGTATCATGACTTGAAATGACGGTATGTGCTAATAATTTCCAAACTTATACGTCCAGGCATGACCCTTCTAATATTCAGTCAAAGGCTGAATTGCCTATGTGACACAGACACTTTGTGGCCTTACAGACATTCAAACTGACCATGCTCGAAGTTAGATTCCTGGGTTTCCTTCCAAGACACCACGACTTGCATGCAGCCTCCCCATCTCAGGGAATGGCAAATTCACTCTATGGGTGCTCTGAGTCAATACATTACTTAAAAGTTCACTCACCACGTGTAGCTGGAGCTGGGCCAAAGAAGGTCTAAGAGAGGGTGGCCAGCGCCTTTGCAATGCATCACAGCCGAACATCCGTTGTCCTCTTTTTGGCGGTTATTTTGAGTGCTCATTTATCCATATACCCTGTTAGAGGATTGCAAGAGGAGATAACGCAAGCTCGGAAGTCAGGGGCCAGGCAGAGCACCGGGTTCTGGGTCTGGGCACTGGCTCTGATCCCAGGTGAATGCCCCTGCCTCCTGGGCCTCGATTTCCCCGGGCGAAGAATGGACAGTTTCACCCTGGCCCCTCGATCCTCCCGAGCTGTGCTCATGGCAAAGAGGTGGGTCTGAGCCGGGGCTGTGGGCTTGGGCGTCTTTCTCACGGAGGAAGTATTCTTCATTCTTGAAAGGTGGCTGGTGGCATTTGGCGAGCATGCCTTGGGCAGCAAAGGAAGGAAGGAATCTGAAAATGGGATCCTTGAAGGCCAGCTAGATCCAGTTCAACTCCTCACTTCTACAGATGAAGAGACTAAAGCCCAGAGAGGCTAAGTGACTTGCCCAGAGACAAACAGAGTTTGCTACAGAGAAAAAGAAAGAAAACAAGTGAGAAATCAAGGGCTCCCTGCATTTTAAAACATGATATCTTTTTTTTTTTTCATCCTGGTGGTGAGTTCAGGCCCTGTTGGGGGAAGAGAGGATCAGAAAGACCTGAATTCAGATCCAGACTGCCAATTAGTAGCTACATGACCTTGCAACTCTCTCTGAGCCTCAATTTTCTCATTAACAAGAATAATGAGGATATAACCTCCTAAGGTTGTTGATGAATTAAATGAGGTAGTACATGTGAGATGGCTTGGGACTGTATCTGACACACGGTGAGCACTCTCAATAAACATCAGCAATGATGATGATGATGGCGTTGATAGCATCCAGAAAAATTAGGTCTGAGCAGGTCAAAAGGAAACCAGGCAGTGGGTCCAGGAGGAAGTTGCCATTATTGGTCCCTTTTTTCTTTACCTCTTTGGTGTGGTGTTCATGGGTTGTAGGTTTGGCAGAAAATGCTGGTGGGTGTCTTCTATCCAGTATGCTGCTGCTTCTGCAGCTGGGTTGGAGGAGGGAGGGAAGGCTGGGAGACTGGGCTGAGGCGGCAATGCTTGTAACTGTGCAGAATTGCAGCAGGCAGGCTACAGCGGAGTGGAATGCTGCGTGTGTGGATGGACTCAGGAAGAGGGTACTGGGTTAAGGAAGTGTTAAAAATCCAGCATTCTAATTAAGCTGATTTTCACTTGGGTGGCTTGCTTCTCCTCTTTGAGTCTCTGTTCCCTGCTTAGTGAAAAGGACACTCATGTGATTGGTTTGTGAACCACAGACTGGGCACCTGCTTCATGCTGAGCACTGGGCTAGGTGTGGAGATACAGTGGACATCCTGGTTCTCCCTCAGTGCCCGATAGAGCAGTCTCTACTGTGCCCACCATGTGGGGACGCTGTGAGGACTGGTGCCATAATGCTCACAGAAATGGAAAGAATGAGCAATTTAAATTATAATTACAAATTTAATTATACATTCAAACTGTGTCCTAAAAGGAACAAGAACAACACAAGAAAAAAGATTTTCTGGCATATGACAGGCACCTAACCAATAATTATTAGATAGAAAGAAGAGAGAGTATGTGAACAGACCAATTGCTGAATGTGTGCAAAGTACTTAAAAACAGCTCTAATTACCTTCATTTTCTGGATGTATCGAGATGCCGCCCCCTTGGGGAGAGGAGCAGTGAGGTAGAAAAGAGGTTACAGATGCTATTAGAGGAAGTGGCAAGATGCCCAAGATAAATTTCACCTTCTTCACTTGCTTGTTCAGGGCCATGTCAGCCAGTGAAGTACATATTATTTTCCAATTTCACAGCCCATCATTCTTCCCTTTTTCTTTTCTTTTCTGGATTTCCATTCTTCTGTGTTCAGTAAAACCCTTCTGGCACTTGCTCTCATGGGAACATTGGCTGTTAGTCAAATCCTTCTTCCCTTCAGGGAAACAAAAGCAAATCAATATACGATATTAAACAACCTGGAAGACCCTAGTGATTTAACACTTCCCATAAATGTCAGCCAGCCCTGCAGCTGTAGATGGTCTTGCTCTTCACATCTGTCATTTCCTTTCTCTTCTCTCAGCTGCCTCTTGATGTCTCCCTGGGAGAGGTTTGGAGACAAAATAAGCTTAGAAGAAAAATTAAGAGGCACAGTGGTCCCTGTCACTAGAGGCATTCAAAGAGAGGCTTGATGACCTTCCTGTGTGGGACAGTGAGTCATTCAGAATTCTTTCCATTGCAAATGACAGAAAACCTACCTCAAGTAAGCAAAAAAGAAAGTCTAATGGATCAGGGTATTTAAAGTCCAGGGTTAGGGTTAGTTTCAGGAACAGTTTGATGCTGGGGTTCAAATGATGCTGTTGGGAACCACTTTATTTTGTTCCAATTCTTGGGTCTACTTTCTGCTGTCTAAGCTTGCTTCAGGCTCCAAGATGAGAGCAGAAATGCAAGACCTACCATCTTGTCAGCTTTATACCCACCAGGGAAGAGCATATAAGTGCATCTACCTCCACTCCAGCATTCCCATCAAAAGGCAATTTCTTTTTTTTTTCTTTTCTTTCTATTTTTTTTTTTTTTTAGAAACCAGGGAAATGTCCAGAAAGAAGCAATTTTTTAAATTTTTATTTATTTATTTATTTATTTATTATTTCAGCGTATTATGGGGGTACAAATGTTTAGGTTATGTATATTGCTTTTGCCCCACCTGAGTCAGGGCTTTAAGCATGTCCATCCCCCAGATGGTGTGCACTGCACCCATTAGGTGTGTATATACTCATCCCCTCCTCCCCTGTCTCATCTGCCTGATACCTGATGAATGTTACTACTATATGTGCACTTAAGTGTTGGTCAGTTAATAACAATTTGATGGTGAGTACACGTGGTGCTTGTTTTTCCATTCTTGTGATACTTCAGTTAGTAGAACAAATTGGGAGGCATCAATTTACCAGACTTCAAGCTATACTACAAGGCTACTAACTAAAACAGCATGGTACTGGCACAAGAACAGAGACATAGAACAATGGAACAGAACTGAGAACCCAAATATAAAACCATCCTCATATAGTCATCTAATCTTTGGCAAAGCAAACAAAAACATACACTGGGGAAAAGAATCCTTATTCATAAATAGTGTTGGGAAAATTGGATAGCCACATGTAGAAGACTGAAACAGGACTTGCACCTTTCACCTTTCACAAAAGTCAACTCATGGAGGTGATTTTTTAATGACTATGTTTGACACATGTGTCCATTCCTGAACCAATCACTGTGTCAAGGGGGAATAGGATGGTCTGATTGGCTTAGGTCTGGGTTCTTTGATTCATACCTGAAGTTAGGGGTGGAACTCTCTCCAAAGCCTATTGACTGAGAGGATGGTTTTCAGAGGGGAAATCAGGGTACATGTCCCAGTAGAGTACGAAGTGGGTGGAGGACATCACAAATCATAGATGGCTGTGGCCTGTTCTGCTGCTTTCTAGGGCTTGTGCTCAGGTAGATCATCTAGTGAAGATAAGCTTATCTTGTGTGAATGACTCGGGGTTGTAAACCACTGGTGATATTTGCCATTGATAAGAGCTAGGATGCAGGTATCTTAGGACCTGGTGATCAGGTGGAGGCTCAGAGTAGAGAAGGCTTATCTAAGCTCACCCAGCATGTGAGTGGCAGGGCTGGAATGAGGACGTGACCTCTTGGTTCTCAGCCTGGATTTTTTCCCTCTCTTTCTCATGACTCTATGCATTTTCCCAGACTACTTCTAGAAGACCTGTGTACCTGGTGAGCCCTGCTGCAACAGGGACTGTAGCTTACTTTGTCAAGTGGGGAATTAATGGTAACACTGGATCCACCGCAAGGGTGTGAAAGCATTGGAATCAATGCAGCCTTTTAGCACCTGCTGCTTGAAAGCCAGGGGAGGCAATGAGAGGAAGAGGTGGGGAGAAAAGTGGCATCATTTCAAGGAGAGGAGCATAGATAATTCTTTTTTTCTTCTTATCTCCTTGCTCCATCTGTCTACCCTGCTCAGGGATAGCATTATGGAGTGTAGAAAGAGGCAGTGTAGGGCAGAGAAATGAGCACTGGTTTGGAGTCCAGAGACCTCAGTCTTCATCTCTGCTCTGCTCTGTGACTATAGGCAACTCTAGCCCCCGTCTCTGGGTCCCTGTTTCCCCACTTGGTAAAATGAGATGATTGGACGACAGAGCTCCTCCTTTATTGAGTATGGTCCCATTTCATTTGAAGAGGTCACTGATGAGAACACAGCATGGCCCATTTTTGCCTGGTCACTGTTATATCCCCAGGGTCTGCAGAACACAACTGCAGGGTGTGCTACCTCCCCTTGGAGGTGTGCAACATGGCAACCTCTGAGTCTTTGGCACTTAGTAGGTTCTCAATAAATATTTGTAGAATGAATGAATGTGATTTGAGCAGATGCCTAGCAGGACCCAGTGAGAATTGTTCCAGCATTATAAGGTCACTTCTTTAGGTCTTAAGGGTATTTGCTACTTGAATCTCTGTTAAAAATGCAAACCATTCCAGGGTTATTTGCATTTTAAGCTCTAAGTAAATGACACCTTCTGATTGAAAGAACATATAATGCTCAGATTATGGACTTTGGGGTGGGAGGCTGTAGAGAACAGGTGAAAGGAGGGAGGAAATGGCTTGGCAGAATATTCTCAAGGCAAAAAGTTTGGATATAGTATTGAAGTTGGGTCCCCGAACAATTAAAAAACTGATAAAATCTTTCAATCATCTAAAATAAATCAACATTATAATGCACACCTATGTTTTTACCACCAAGTTTGGGAAATAAAACATTACAGATAAAATATAAGCCTCTTTTGCAGCCTTTCCCCATTTCTCTCCATTCTTAGAGCTAATCTTAATCATGACTTAAGTATTTAATATTCCCATAATGCATTTATGTGTCATATATATATGTATGCATAAGCAGTATGTAAAAAAACTTACATATTATATAACTTTACAGAAATGGTATCATGCTGTATGTATCTTTCTACAATTTGCCTTTTTCCTTTAATATTGTTTTTGACATGTATCCATGGTGAAACATATAGTTCTAAGTGATTCATTTTAAAATGCTGTATGGTAATTCCTTAAATGACAATAATATACAGTCACTTTTCTGTTCTCTTTTTGGTGGATGTTTAGGTTGCTTCTGAGTTTTTGCTATAACCAACATGCTGTGATAAACCTCCATGCAAGTACTTTGCTACATGTGCATGAGTTTTTCTGGTGCAGATACATAAGAATGAGACACTGTGACATGGTCACACCTCAACATTATTAAGTGTTGGGACAAGTCTCTAAAGAGTGGGTACAATTTGCACCCCCTAAAGCAGTGTGTGAGAGCTCATTCCTGAGTGGTGTTGAACAGTCTTGTGAAACACCCAGCCCTACTTCTTCATGCCATGACAAAGACCTGGACTCTTATTCAAACACCGACAGTCTGCTTGACACAGATTATCTAAAAGGAGGAGAGGTGAAAGGAGAAATCTTTGGGAACATTTATTCTGGGTTAGATACAAATATAAATTTTCTGGGAGCCAGTATTATGTAGACTTTGAAATCTGATGGTTTTGAATCTTGGCTCTGCCATTTACTGATTGTATAGCTTTACACAGGATAGTTTGCCTTTCTGTGTCTCAGTGTTTTTCCTCTGTTGGATGGAAAAAAAAATACTATTCACTTTAGGAGATATTTGAAGGATCAGATGAGCTAATACATGAACACACTCAGCACAGTGTATGGCTTGGTCCATAGGAAGTGGTCAGTTTGTGATAGCTATTAGCATTATCATAGGTCACATTTCTCAGTCATTACCGTGTTTTCCATCCTTGAGGACTCCTTTCTCAGCTAAGAAGCTCATGTTTTAAAATATTTTTTTATATGCTGAACAAATTGTGTGAATTAAGCAGCATTTAATTCTTTTTTTCATTTTTAGCTATCAAAGCCATATGGGACAGCTAACCAGCTTCTGACTAGCAGAAGGGCTGTGTTGATACACTGAATTGATAGAATTCCAGCCAAAAGCAAGGAAATGTGGTTTTTAGTTAGCCAGCGTGGCTTTATCACATGTAAATGTGCAGATTACATCAGGCTTTTAGAAATATTATCTCTAACCAGTGACAACCCATGATGACCTCTGGGTTGTGACCCCTGATCTAGCCCTTCCTCTGTGTTTCACAGGTGGGAAAATGGGAGTCTACAGATGAGCAGGAAACTTCTAATTGTTCCTTCATAGAGACATGGTCATTCACTTAGTGATCAGGTCTGGTCTCGGTTCACATATGTGACTATTTGGAAGAGCAGTGTCTGGTTATCTATCATCACATAACAAATCTCCCCAAAGTTCAGTGGCTTAAACAACAGTTTATCATCTTTCACGCTTTTGTGCATTGATTGGGCTCAGCTGGGTGGTTCTTGCTTGGGATTGTTTGTGCAATTGCAGTCTGAGGGTGCCTGGGATGCAGCCATCTGAAGGCTCGACTGGACTGGGCATCCAAGATGGCTGCCTCCCAACGTTGGCGGCTGAGGCTGGCAGTGCACCAGAGTGCTTGCTCATGGTCTGTCCACCTGGCTGTGCATCTCACAGCGTGTTTGCTGGGTTCTCAGAGAGAGCGTCTCAAGAGTGAATGTTCCAAGAAGAAGGAAGTAGAAGCTGCCAGGCAAGTTGAGGGCTGAGCCCAGAGCAGACATAACTTCACTTCTGCTATATTCTACTGGTCCATGCAGCCACAGGCCCACCAAGATTCAAGGAGATTAATTAGATGAAGGGGGACAAAGTCACATTGCAAAAGAGCACGTGGGATGGGGGATGTTGCTGTCATGGCATCTTTTTTTTTCTTTTCCTCCCCTAAATTTGCAAACATCCGTGGTAACCTGCTGAGTAAAATAAATGAAACTGTGGCCTTTCTTCCCCAACTCTGTCAGCCTGGGGGGCAGGAGGTAGAGGTATTCTAGTTGAAAGAATCATGGAAAGGATGAAAAGCCTTTTACTCTCTGACAAAGCAGGAATATTAAATCTTTAAAAAAAAAAAACCTTACTGGAGCAAACTTGTACATACTAAAAAGAATGCAATATTTTTTAACTTGTCTTTGGAAAATATTCATAATAAAACATCTTGTACTTGAATTATTAAAAACAGCGTTAACAGTGTTGAGTAAAGAATTGCTTAATTTAGTAAATAATTTTAAAGCAAGCCATTATTTTCTCCAAACTTGGATTTGCTAAAAGCACTCCAAGAATTTTATTACAAGCACGACTGCATAATGTAATTGAGTAATTAGTAATACATCTGACACTGTTGGAGAGATTTAGTTTTACTTAGGGCAAGAACAAAATGTAGTTATTATTTTTTAAAACTGCATGAGAGACACTGCCTGGGACACTGCCTTGTTTTGTTGGTTGAGATTGTTAAAATTTGTTTGCTTTTTTAAAAATACATTGTATGATTGAAGTCACAGGGAAAAGAACCAACATTTATTGATATTGTATCTATGGATAGAACATGTGGTTTGAAATTGTACTGACCTAGGTTTGAACTTTGGTACTATCTCTTGCTACCTGTGTTTTTTGTAGTTTTTGTTTATTTGTTTGTTTGTTTTTGAGCAGTTTATATAACTGAAAATCTCAAATTCTTTATCTATAAATGGGAATAATAATGTCTATTTTACGAGGTTGTCTTGACTCTTAAATTGGATAATGTACATAGAGGGCCTAGGATTGTGGTTGGTAGGTAGGAGGTACAGGTTGAGTATTCCTAATTTAAAAATTTGAAATCCAAAATGCTCGAAAATTGAAAACTTTTTATTTGTTTATTTTTTTTTGAGACAGAGTCTCACTCCGTCACCTGAGTAGAGTGCAGTGGCATCATTGTAGCTCACGGCAACCTCAAACTCCTGGGCTCAAGCAATCCTCCTGCCTCAGCCTCCCGAGTAGCTGGGACTACAGGTATGCACCACCAAGTCTGGCTAAATTTTTCTGTTTTTAGTAGAGACGGGGTCTTGCTGTTGCTCAGGCTGGTCTCCAAATCCTGAGCTCAAGCGATCCTCCCATCTTGGCCTCCCAGAGTGCTAGGATTACAGGTGTGAGCCACCCCACCTGGTCCCAAAACTTTTTAAGTACTGACATGATGCTCAAAGGAAATACTCATTGGAGCATTTAGGATTTCTGATTTTCAGGTTAGGTATACTCAATCAGTATGTATAATGCAAATATTCCGAAATCTGAAAAAATCTAAAATTTGAAATCCTTCTGGTCCAAAATATTTCAGATAAGGGTCACTCAACCTATACTAGGTTAGGTTCCTTTATCTTCCCTCAATTCTGTCTGAATGTTTGATTTTGTGAGTAGTTGGCTTGGACGGTCAGTTTAAGATTCATTTCAGGTGTGTTTGCTGGACACAGGCCAGGTTTGGTGAGTGAGTTAGGTTGTCAATTTTTCACACATAAATACCAAAGAAAGTGCCTGTTAAAGAAATCTACAACTTACATGCTAGAATGCCTTGAATTAACAGTTAGAAGCCACACCCTACATTAATGAACTTTCTTTGTATTATTTAGTTTGGAGGTACAAATGTCTATTTAGGAGTTAGGAAGCTATTGCTAGGAGTCTGAGGGGGTGGTGACTTCTGCATGATTGATAAGCTTGTGTTTTGTCAGAGTCCTAGATTATAGTCTCAGTGTGGTAGACTTCTAATGACCCCCAATGATCCTCGCCCTGTATAATCTCCTTTCCTTGCATGTAGGCAAAACCTGCGACAATCTTAGGCGATCACTCCCATGATTCTGTGACATTAAGTGGCAAAACGGATTTTGCAGAGTTAATAAAGGTTACTAATTAGTTGAGTTTGAGTTAATCAAAAGGGTGGGCCTCACCTAACCACATCAGCCCTTTAAATCTGGATCTAGAGGTTAGAGATGGAGGCAGTAAGAGATTCAAAGCATGAGGAGGAGTCAGTGTGAAGAAGAATCTTCATGGCTGGCTTTGGAGAGGGAAGGGGCCACATGGCAAGGACAGGAGAGCATGTCTAGGAGTTGACAGCAACCCCTGGCTGACACCCAGCATGAGACAGGGCCCCTAGTCCTACAAGCACAAGAAACCAAATTCTTCCTACAACCATGAGAGCTCGAAAGAAGACTCTGAGTTCTAGAAAGGATGGCAGCCCAGTCAACACCCTATGAGACCTCAGCAGGTATCTGATCTACAGAAATAATGCATTGATAAATTTGTACTATTTTGTTTTAAGCCACTAAGTTTGTGGTAATTTGTTACACAACAATAGAAAACTAATATGCCTAATCATTCTCATTGTGAGATCTTAAGTTGAATTATTCCCTTTTCATAGTTGTCGATTTCCATGCCTTTAAATGAGAGGATTTTCTATTACAGTTTAGGACACTGGTACTCATGTTGGTTATGCTCAAAATCACTTAGATTTTGGGAGGCAGCTTAAAATGTAGATTCCAGATCCTTCTCCTGATCTCCTGAATCAGAGCATCTGGGAGTTAGGCTGGGGGCTGCATTGTTAATTGGTTTTCTAGATGATTCTGACGTTTGTGGTCCTGGATCACACTGGGTGTGATCTGTCTATACCCTGGAATAGTGATCTCTACAGTTTCTTCTAGCACTGGCAGGCACAGGAGTCAGGGAAGTCCTCTTTTCCTTTGCGATAGAGTCATAGTCATGGAGATGCGGGGCTCTGGGCGTAAGGTACTGGGAGGGCTCTGTTTACCTTCTCTGATTTAATCCTTGTGATGAACTGTAATGGCCTGAAAGGCAGGAGCAACTGACAGCTGATCCTCACTGCAGCCTGAGGAGGCAGAGCCAAGTCTACACAGTATATAAGAGGTAGACTTGGAGTAGGAATCCTGGTCTTTGTCGTTCCCAGTCGTGGCTCTTAACCACTAAGTAGATCCTCTGCCGTGAAACAGCGCGTCTATTCATTTTTGTATCTGCAGCACTAAACACATGGTCTGGCACATGATAGATGAACAGTAAACATATTTTGGTGATTAAATTCTTCTCCAGGTGCCCTGGCCCCTCACCCAGTGCAGAGCGGTTTTCCTGACAAGGGAGAGAGAGGAGGAGGAGGCTGGCAGGGCCTTTCCTGTGGCAGGGCTCCCTGACCACCACTGCCCCTCCAGGCCTCTCTGCCTCATTATCTTTCCATGCAGATGTCCCTTTTCATGGGATGAGCTAACAGCAGCCACTTCCGTACTGCGGGATCCTGCTTCTCTGGCTGTAGCTGATTATTCCACGGCAAGATGTTGGGAATTGGAAACTTGGAATGGAAAGACTCCGATTGTGGTGGTCCCTGGAGCCGAGTCCCCGTCATGGCAGCATTCTGGTGAGAAAACCCACACACTCCTCCCTGCTGCCCAGGGCCCCGGAGCTGGACTGCCTCCTGTCTTCCTGAATATGCCGGCATCTTTCCACTAAGTTCCCTTTGTGACTTAAGATAGCCAAAGTCAGATTCCATTGCTGGAGGTCCAAGGAACCTTTGCTAATGGAGAAGTCGAGACTTGCAGAGCTGGAAGGGGCCTGAATTGTCATGTGCCGCATTGTGTGGTCTGGCTGAGTGATGCAGGGCCCTCTCTGCTCTGCCCTCTCTTCATGCCCTCCACAGTGGCCCATTTTTCTAGACTCACTCATGCCCTCCTCCCCTGCCCTTACCCCTCCCAAATGGACTCAGCTTTGAAGATGTCATACAAGCCCCACCTCCTCCATGTGAAAGGCTTTGAAAAGTTGTGCCATAAATATTTAAGATACCTTTCCTCTCTGCTCCACTCCTTGACATTTTCTCCACCTTTAACTTCCACTAGTTATAACACGAGAGTGTTCTTAGGGTAAGATAAATTTCTTTTCTGTATGGATTGTTTTAAATTTCATCTTAGTGGCATCATAATGGCTCACATGTTTGTGCTGGCACTTAGAAGCCAGGCTTACTAATACATTTTAAGTGCTTCACGAAGCTTGACTTGTTTAATTTAATTTTCTCAAAAAATTCATGGAAGTATTGTTACTATTACTTCCTGTTTCACAGATGAAGAGATCTGGGGTTTGAAAGGTTTTAAACGAACAAGATTCTATTCCAGAGCTATTTGTGTCTGAATAGTGACAGCAAGACCAAACTGTAAAGCATCTCTATTTCTCCCTCTGCTGCCATCCCTGCGCCATTTATTTTGGGTAGTTAAAAAACAACAACAACAACAAACAAATAAAGGACAATGCCGAAAGGTTCAGGGTAACGTGAGTGTCAGAAGAAAGTTGAACATAAAGAGAGGACATGTATCTGGTGGGGGTGAAGAACTGAAGACTTTCCTGAGAGGGGTGGCAGATTGTATTTTCCAAAGAAGGTGGCAACAATCTCTCCCATCCCACGTGTTTTTCTAGAATCTTAATGCTCCCCCATCAAGAAGTGGAGTCTGTGTCCTCTCCCTTTGAAACTGGGTGGATCTTGTGAGTCCCTGGACAGGGAGAACACAGAGGAAGTGATACAATGTCACTCCTGAGGCTAAGTCATAAGACACCATGCCCTCTTACTCTCTTGAGATGCTCCCTCTTGCAACCCAGTCACCACGCTGTGAGGAAACCCAACCCACTCGCGGGGAGGAGCCGAGACCCATATCCCTGGCTGGGCTCCCAGCCAATAGCCAGCACCAACTTCTTAGCAGCGTAAGGGAGCCATCTTGAAAGCAGATCCTCTAGACTCCAAATGAGCGACCCCAGTGGATGCCCTACAGCGAGGAGGCGAGCCACCCCCGCTAGGCCCTGCCTAAATTACAGGTTCATGAGCAAAATAAATGACTATTGTTTTAGACCATCAAATTTGGGGTGGTTTGTTAAACAGCAATAAGTCAGTGGTACAAAAGAGGCTTTGAAAGATGGACATCTTTCCAAATAAGGTTCTGAGGGCCCTGTGTAGCTTATTCACAGCTGGTAGTAATAGGAATAAAAATAAATATTATAATGATACCAACTCTTAATACCCGTAGTGGTAGCTAATTTTCACTAAGGTTTTTTTTTTTTTTTTGAGTTGGAGTCTCACTCCTGGGCTGGAGTGCCGTGGTGTCAGCCTAGCTTGCAGTAACCTCAAACTCCTGGGCTGAAGTGATTCTCCTGCCTCAGCCTCCTGAGTAGCTGGGACTACAGATATGTGTCACCACACCTGGCTAATTTTTCTATTTTTAGTGGAGATGGGGTCTTGCTCTTGCTCAGGCTGGTCTCTAACTCCTGACCTTAAGCAATCCTCCCGCCTTGCTCAGCCTCCCAGAGTGCTAGGATTATAGGCGTGAACCACCGTGCCCAGCAGTTTCAGTAAGCTTTCCTTCTGTGCTATGCTCATTCTGAGTGGTTCAGACTTCATTCTCATTTCATTCTAATGATGACTTGATGAGGTAGATATTATTATTCTCATTTTGCAGAGAAGGAAACTGGAGCTTAGAGAATTTGAGTTCTCTTTATGGTCACCCAGCTTCTAAGGGGTGCTATCTGCCCATCCCCTCAAATTCTCTTTTGTAGTATCCCCAAGCTCTCACATTTCCTTCCTGCTTGCCCGAACTTGGACACAAGATTCATTCTCTCATTCAGGCAGGCCTCATCTAGCCCTTTCGAGGAAAACAATGCTTTCAATTAGATTCACACTAAAGTGAGAATGACTGATAGGTAGACAGATGCATCCTTTCACCAATCTGTTTATATCTTTAATGTGGATATTTGCTAATCAGATTGAAGAACTCTTCTGTAGAGCATTTTTGCAGAGCTATCTGGAGGCAGAAGACCTCTTCCTAGCACTTTGCCAAATGATTTTGTGTCTTAGACAAGGGGAAAAGATCCAGCTAACCTGGTCCTGAAAGCTCATAATTGTTTCCTCTTTTGGCACTTTGGAAAGCAGGCTGCTTATACATCATCCCCTCTAATCTCTGGCCCAACCCGGGTGGCAAGGTAGGTGTGCTATCACCCTTATTTTACCTTTGAGAAAAACACAGTTCAGAGTTAGTAGCTTTCCCAGGATCACATAGAAGAACCAAGACTCAAATGTGGGTCTTCTAACTTTAAAAGCTGGTTCCAGCTGCAACCTGACTCTTGCTTTATCCCCCACACTACCTGAACGATTCAGGAAGGTGGATGATAGAAGACAGCAGCTGGCAGGAGGAAGGAAGTGATCTGAACACTTAAGGGGAATCCTAAACAGTGGAGAGAAGAAAGCAAACATTAAAAACTCATGGGCAGGGAAAAATAGAGGGAAAAGAAATAAAGCCATTTGGAAGTGCGCATTGAGTTGATGCACTGGATAATTTATTAAGCCGTCTGTTCTGGTCCGTCTTGCTTCCCCGCTCTCTGCAGGGTGCCGTATGGAAGCTCCTGCACGGTAATTATAGAGGATGATCTTTCCTCCTGTCTGGGATCTTCATGGTGTGATTTGGGCAGCTCAGCTGCCAAGCTGTTTTTCTTGGGAGGCAGAGTTTGGATTGTGTGTGTGTGTTGTGCGCATTGTAGGTGTAAAGGACAGAGGCTGGAATTGGTCCTTAGACTCTCTTCACCCTGTAACAACCTTTTTCCTGCTGTTTCTTGGGATCTGGGTGCCAGAGTGACCTTCCTGCCTTCTACCTGATCACATCTTACTCAGCCCATGGCCTCAGGACTCAGATCCCTACTAAATGTCAATAAATTAATCAGACGAATCCGTTCCTAGCTAATATGCTTCTCACTCAGTTAAGAAAATCCATCAACAAATAACAATTGAAAACATGTCAGTGCCAGCACGGTTCTAAGAACAGCCATGCTCTTGTGAGCCTGGGGTTTAGTGGAGGAGATTGGTGACTTTCAGAGGCTGTGAAGCGGTGCGAATGATGTGATGGTACGTGTTCCGTTTGGGTGATCAGGACATCAGCTCTGAGGAGGTGACATCTGAGCTGAGGCCTGAATGACGAGAAGGCGCCAGGCATGGGAATGTCCAGCGGAAGCGAGTGCCGGGCAGGCAGGACTGTGAACGCAAAGGCTCTGAGGCGAGGAACTGGCTTGGTGTGTTTAAGCAACAGGAGAAAACAGAGTCAAGATGAGGCTCGGAGTAGCAGGGCCTAAATAGTGCAGGACCTTAAAGGCCAGGGCAACAGCCAGATGACAGGATCCGATTTACATTTAGCTATGACATTCAGCCTTTGAATATTAGAGTAGGAGGATGCTTTAGAACTCAGATGTGACTTTCCCAATGTTCCAGGTGATGAAGGGCAGAGCCAGGGCAGCACTGCTCTGGCTTAAATAGTCTCTGTTGTTCCTCTTGGAATTTGCAGGCCTTCTCAGCCGCCGTGGAGCCGAATGTATTGGGAAGATTGGGGAGGTATAATCCCATATGACCAATGTCCTTACCAAAGGGAGACTTGGGTACAGCATGCACACAGGGAGAGAGCTTCATGGAGATGAAGGCAGAGACAGGGATGATGCTTCCACAAGCCAGGAAGGCCAGCTGGCCAGCAAACTGCCAGAAGCCAGGGGAGAGGCCTGGAACAGACCCTCGCTCACAGTCTCAGAAGGAGCCAACCCTGCCCACACCTGGATTCATACTTCTAGTCTCCAGAAGTGTGAGACAATGGATCTCTGTTGTTTAAGTCACTCAGTCTGTGGTACTTTGTCACCGCAGCCCTAGGAAGCCAGTACACAAACCCATGCTGTGCATGACTTTGTCACACTGCCTTCCACTTCCCAGAATCCTAGGTGCTCGGAGCTGAGAGGATTTTATTTCTAGGTTCCAGAGAAAAGGAGTAACAGTGAAGTGCTGTGAATCTCACTGTGACAGCCAAAGGCAAGGGAGGCCAAGCAGGGGTTCAGCCGGGGTGTGGCCGGCTAGGGTGGGGTCAGGAGAAGTGCGCGTTAGTGGCACAGGCAGCCTTGGAGCTGCGGCCAGCGCGACACGTACACGGTCCTGGCAAACCAGACAGCTCTTCACTCCTCTCTGGAGGGGCTGAGCTTTGGACCGCTCAGAGTTAGACTGGAGTATGGTGATGCCTGATGGGCCGAGGAGGAGCACAGAGGTGAGGGAGTGCGGACTGCGAGCTAGGGCACTCTGCTACTCACCCTGCTGTGTGAGCCTGGGTAACACGCCTGCCCTTTCTGAGCCTTAGCCGGGGTGGGGAACCTGCGGCCTCAAGGCCACACGCGGCCCTCCAGATCCCCAAGTGCTGCCCCTCGACTGAATCCAAACTTCACAGAACAAATCTCTTTATTAAAAGGATTTGTTCTGTTCAAGGCCACACTCAAGGATCCAAAAGGCCACATGTGGCCCCAAGGCCACAGGGCCACCCATTTAAGGGCCCTGAAATCTAACTGGGGCCTACATGTAACCTAACCTTCCTCTAATCTTATCTAAAGGCAGAGGAAACAGAGGAATTCTTGTCGGAGCACTCACTCAGGAGAGCTCCTTTCCAACCTGGTTTCATGTTTACGGATGAGGCAGGCTCTCCCCCTATCAGCGTGCCAACCACCTACTCTTTCTTCCTTCGACTTCCAAAGATCTCGTTTCAGGATAATGATGATAAAGGTGATGATGACTATTAATAAACACAATGTACCTATGGGGAAAAAAAGAATTTAAAACATACATTTGGGAATTGCTCTCAAGACATTTGCTTTGGGTCCTTTTTAATGGGGCTGCGCTAACTAGAGGTGAGACCTTGGATAAGTCCCTGCCTCTCTCTGGGCCTCAGTTTCCTCGTCTGTAATGTCAGGGTGTTGGGCTAGGTCAGTGGTTCTCAGACGGTGGTCCCTGGACCATCAGTGGCAGCATCCCTGGGTACTTGTTAGACATGCAAATTCTCAGCTCCCACCCCAAACCCACTGAATCAGAAACGCTAGGGGTGGAGCCCAGCACTCTGGGTTTTAACGAGCCCTCCAGGTGAGTCTAATGCGCCCTACAGTCTGAAGACTACTGGACTAGATGATCCCTAAGGCCTTCCTGACTGCCTGTGTTTGCTTCTCAGGCCCGTTGGATGAAAGTGGCCTGGAGTGGGACTCTCGGAGGAGGGAGGAGAGCGGGGGACAGTACCTTTCCTGCTTGCTTCCCCCCCCTCCGGCCCCCCCCCCCCCCCCCCCCCCCCCGCTTCCCAAGTTTTAATGCCTCCTCCTTATCCCTGCTCTCCCTCCGTGTCCTCTGAGGATAGGAGCTTATTAAGATGGGGGATTTTCCACAGGCCTGTTTCCGAGGTCCTGGGGAGGAGTTTTAATTGCCAGACTTCACACAGAGGGTGTTAACATTTATTAAAGTCAGCTCTTCTGATTGCCTTTTAACAAGGCGGCGACTGTGCATAGGAGATAACACGGGGCCCAGCCCGGTGGGGCCTCAGAGGCAGCTTAAAATAATCAGGCCCAGGAAAAATAGAAAGGCAGCCCGGTGCAACGGGAGCGGGACCATGGCAGCGGCTCTCAGGCTGTCTGTGCCGGGTGGTTGCACCGGCAGAGGGGTCCGGATCATTGTGGGAGCTAGGGTGGTTTCACTTAACAAGGTGGGAGAGGGGGAGTAGAAGGGAAGGCCGCTAACGTCTAGTCCAAGAACAGAACTCTGAATCTGGGCTCCAGCCTCTTCTGTGGTGTAGATTTGAGTCGTAGCACTTCCGTGATTTTGAGGGGAGGGACAGCACATGGACAGTATGCTACCGGGTGGTGGAGAGTGGAAAATGCACACAAGGGCCTGGTTCCAATCTGGGTTTGCTCAACTGCCCTTTGCTCCGGGCTCCTTCCTCTCCGGCCTTCTGCAGGCTCCCACGCTGCAGCAGGGATTTTCAAACTGCTTCCTCCCGGTCTTCAGGACCCAGCCTCCCACTTCTCAGGGTCAGAGACCCAAAGAGCAGAAGGGCTCTCATTCTCTGGGCTCCTGAGTAGGGGAATAGTCTCTGTTCCTTCCTCCCCTTCTCCTGGAGCAGCCCTGATTTCATCTGGTCTATGTCATGGAGGTTTGAAAAGCATTTCCACCAAGAAAAAAGGGAAAACAACAATACTGGAAACCACCGTGCCCAATCACTTCTATTTCTGTGATGAACTCAGCCTCCCCTCTCTGGATTTTCCATTCTGGTGAAAGGCAGACCCAGCCCAGTGGCTGTCCCTTCTCTCTCTCTCCCTTGTCTCACCATGTCACACACGGTGCCCATTTTCCTCATCACGGCTCCAGACTCGGTCTCCTTTCCTTCCCTCCGTTACTGCCACAGCTCAGGCCCGTGTTGTTTCTTGCCTGGACTTGCAATGTAGGCTCCAAACTGGTCGTTCTGTTTCTGTCTGGGCCCCACAACCAGAGTGACCTTGCCACATGTCACCTGAGCAGGAGATTCCCCTGCTCAGCACATCCTTCTTGCCCATCAAGTTCAAGCTCCGTGGTCAGGAGGTGGGCCTTCATGAGCTCTGCCCCCTTCCCAGTCTTGCCTCTTGCCTCTTGACTCTTGCCCTCTGCTCAGCCCAGCCAAACTCCTTCTGGTTCCTTCCATACCTTTCCAGAGTCAGCTTAGGTGTCACTTTCTCTACGACTCCCTTCCCTAACTCCCTGGGCAGAGTAAATGATTCCACCTGATAGGGAGATTGCCCCAAAGGTTAGAATTGTTTTTATAACTGTCTCTTCTCCACAAGACTATGAGTTCCTCAGCCGTACAGAGAGCATGGAAGAGTCATCTTTAAATCCATGATATGTAGCAGGTACTTCATAAGGATTCCTTTGAATGGAATTCTTCAGGTCTGTTCACAGAACTCCTTTCATCCCCTGCCCACCCCTGTTTTTGAAGTGTGTTGGTATTTACTTGGAGGTTAATGGTCAAAGTATAACGAAGGCTGCTACATTGGTGAAATGAGTGAGCAGCTGGATGGGCACTGAAGGGCTGAGTTATCACGTGACTGTTCTCTTTGATTGCTGTGTGACCTTGGGCTGGTCACTTGGCTTCTCTGGAATTTATTCTCTCTACCTGTACATTTGCCAACTTGACATCAGCGAGGACTTTCTGTGTCTTTGGTACACAAGGATTGAGATCCAGTGGCAAGTTCTACCTTCACGTGTCCCACTAATAGTAATGAATATTTATCAAATTCTTGAGCAGGTGCCAGGCACTGTACAAAGGCTAACCTCTACCCATCTTGTCTTATATAATTCTTCCCACAACCCAAGGAAGTAAGTATAATTACCACCACCCCCCTGCCCCCCCCACCCAATTTTCTGGAGGCTTGGAAGCATGCAAGCACTTACGCAAGGTCACACTGGAGGAGCCAGGATTCAATCCCAGGTTGAGAAGATTCCAAATGACTAACTAGTGGTCTGTCTGGCCCTTCCATCTAGGACAGTTTACCCTGGTCCAAGGAAGGTGTGACCCACCCTCACAGTCTTTGAAAGTGCTGGGTAGTCACTGGCTAGGTTATATTAGGTCATTGAATACAAAATGTCTGATTTCAAATCAAAAGTGTAGTTTATTGTATCTCAAACAAGAAGCAGTACAATTAATCAAAGTATGTGCCTAAACTATTGACACAGCTTTGCCATCCTAATGGTAGCTAGTTTATGCCAGCAGTGAAGAAGCCTGGAGAGTGAGTGGCGATGAAAGCATAAAAGGTGTTTTCCATAGCTTGTTGAGAATTGAATATTTTTCCTTGCAAGAAGTGGTCCAAAGCCTGAAAGAAGTGGTAGTCACTTGGTGCAAGATCTAGTGAATATGGTGGATGACAGCGTTTCCAAGTCCAGCTGCTGTAGTTTGAGCAGTAGTGTTTGTGGGACATGTGGTCGAGCATTGTCTTGCAAGAGGATTGGCCTGTCTCTGTTGACCAATCTCAGCTGCTTAATCACAAGCATCCTCATCATTTCGTCTAATTGGTTGCAGTAGACATCCATGCTGTAATCAATTGACCAAGTTTCATGAAGCTGTAGTGGATAATACCAGTGCTGGACCACCAAACACACACCAGTAACTTTTTTTGATGACTATCTGGTTTGGAACTATGTTTCAGAACTTCATCTTTATCCAACCATTGTGCCGAATGCTTGCAGTTGTCAAAAAGAATCCATTTTTCATCACAAGTAATAATACAGTGTAGAAATGGTTTGCCTTTAGGTCGTGACAGCAGAGGCAAGCTTCGAGATGATTCCTCTTCTGATGCCCTTTTAATTCGTGTGGTACCCATCTATCCAGCTTCTTTACCTTGCTCATTTGTTTCAAATGGTCCAATATTGTTGGAATAGTAACATCAGATCTTGCTGCTGATTCATACGTAGGTTGAGATGGATTCACTTCCACTACAGCTTTCAGCTCATCATTACCCACTTTGGTCTCAGGTCACTCACTTGGTTCATTTTCAAGATTAAAATCACAAGGGTGGAACTTCTCAAACCATCGATGTACTGTGCATTTACTAGCCACATCCTTCCCAAACACTTTGTTGATATTTTGAGCTGTCTGCTCTGCATTTCTTCCATGATGGAACTCATATTCGGAAATAACACAAATTTTTGTGTTATCCATGGTTTCACAAAAATTGCTCTTAAAAAATGTGAAAGATAATCACAAGTCAAAATGTGCATTTGAAAGACTGAGGATGTGCCTTCACAATAAATGTAAAACAAGAAGTGTCAAAGTGAAACGCTAGAGATATCAACTGTCAAACTTAGTACCTAGGAAATCGAACATTTCATACTTAATAATCTAATAGTTAAATCACTCCATAGTTAACCCAGCATTGCATTCTGTAGAATACAACTACTGGGACCACATGTTCCCTTCCTGGGCTTCTGAGAACCTCATTATGGGGATGACAAAGATGACAGTGGTGATATAACTACAGTGAAAATATGTTCAGGGAATAGTTGTCATCACCGTGAGCCTCCAGGCACTGGCTCACCTCTGACCTCACTTCATACTGTCCTCGCCCTCTTCTTGCTGCTCCCTGCACATGCCAAGCTTGTTGCTGTCTCAGGGGCTTTGCAGTTGCTGTTCCCGCTGCATGAATACTCTTCCACCTACCCTTCATGGCTTTTATCTCTCATGGCCCAGTTCAAACATCACCTCCTCAGAAAGGTCTTTCCTGATTCCCTGTCCACAGTATTTCCCTTCCTCTCCCCGTTACACCCTGTCCCTGTCTCATCCTCTGTTAGTTTCTTTCACAGCACTCTGCACACTTCATAGTTATTTTCTTCACTTTTTTAATGTCCTGGGTTCCACTCCTCCCTCTAACATAGGGACCTCCAGGGCAGGAGCTCTGTCTGTATTACACACTGCAGTATTCCTACCCAGTGCCTGGCACGTGGTGATGATAAAAAAAATTGTTGAATGAACAACCAAATGACTGAAGGATGACCAACTCTCACATTACTTTCCCTATTCCAGACTGGGCAATACTCAAACTCATCCAATCACCTTCGCCAATTTTTTTAACCTCTCTGGGCCTCAGTTTTTCCATCACTAGATTGAGGGAGTTGGACTAGAACAGGGGTCAGCAAATGTTTTCTAAAGGGCCAGAGAGTAAATAATTTTAGGCTCTGTGGGTCATAGGGTCTTTAATGCAAAAGCAGCCATAGATAATATGTCAACAACAGGGCATGATTGAGTCACAATAAAGCTTTATTTACAAAAGCAGGGGGCCACCCTGTGGCCAGAGTTTACTGACCCCTGGACTAGAGGGCACTAGAGACCTTCACAGCTTGGCCATTTTAAATCCCTTACTGATCTTCTTGTAAGAAGCCTTGGTTTGGCTTCGGCTCCTTGGCCTTGATGATTAAAATTCCTCTTCTGGTAGCATGTACGTTTGGGACCCTGAAAGACACAAACTAATGTGGAAAGGAAAAATAGCCCACTGAGGCCTTATGGCATACCAACAGACTACGAACAACGTCTGAAGGCTTTCCTGAGATGGTTATAAACACACGAAGGATTGTAGAATTCTGGGACCACCTTTGGAGAGCATCTAGAAGTTTCCTTTCTCAAACTCTTTCCCTTTCCTTCCCTGAGGGCTTGTCTAATCTCCTCAGCCCTCACCCCCGAGCTCCAACCCCTGAACACCCGTCTGTGACGCCTCACCTCCTGCTCAGCTGCGAGGTTTAGCCTACCCACAAGTGTGTGCCTTCTTTCCCTACTGGGTTATAATCTCCTTGACAACAGAGAATCTTCCTTCTTTCTTTCTCCCAAACGGCATCTAATATTGTTCTGGGCACACAGAAGTGCTGAATAAACATTCCATTTCCACCCTGAGACCCCTGCCTTCCCTTCCCATTATGTAGCTCATGCCCTGTGAGGATGGAGCTCAGTGGTGACTTTTCTTTTTGTTGGATTCTCTCCCCCGTGGCATGTGGGATCTGCCACCTGTCTGCTGGTTACCAGACACACATCGGAGGTGTTTATAGTCAGGCTCCGAGGGCGTGGTGGTCAAATGGTTATCATCTGAGCCTGCAGAAGTCACACAGGCAATTGGGGGGGTGGTATAGACCAGCAGGGATTTGGGCACTGTACATGGCATGAGAACACACTAGATTTAACATTCAGCTCTGCCACTAACTCGTGGAGAGAACTTGAGCCTCTCGTCAATGAAAAGGAAGCCAAACTCTGTAAAATAATTTAAAGAGGTTTATTCTGAGCCAAATTGGAGGACCATGGCCTAGAGCCATGTCCAAGAAACCTTGAGCAAGTGGACTCGCTGTGGTTGGGTTACAGTTTGGTTTTATACATTTCAGGGAGACGGGGATTACACATAAAGTCATAAATTAATACATGGAAGGCCTGAATTGGTTTGGCCCACAAAGGTGGGACATCTCAAAGTGGGGGGGAGGGGACTTACAGGTTATAGGTGGGTTTAAAGACTCTTTGATTTGTAATTGCTTAAAGAAGTGAAGCTGCGTTTACAGGCTTGGAATGTTTTAAGTTAAGATAAGGAAGTCTGTTAATCAGAGAGAAGCCACCACAGGCACACCCAGACTCAGTGATTTTGTTATGCAAATTGAGGAGCTGCAGGTTTGTCTTGCATAGCCTTAGGCCTGTTAATGAGTTACAAAGGGTGTCTCCAAGAAGGGAGAGGCCATGATGAGCAAGTCTGACCTCCCTTCCCATGGCCAGCAACTCAGTTTTAGGGTATCCCCTTGGCCCAGAGGGGGTTCATTCAGCTGGCGGTTGGAGCGGAGCCGGGGGGGCACTTAAAATTTTATTTTAGTTCATGCATTTCAACAAGCCTCAGTTTCTCTATCTAAATGGGGACTAAGTGAAATAACTACGTGAAGGCACTGGTGAAGCGTACAGGGCCATGCTAATATCATAACAGTTATTGGTCACAAGCCGTCATCATCTCTCATCTTATAACTGGCCTCCTTGCTTCTGCCCTGGCCCACTGAGTCTGTCATCTGAACAGCAGCCACAGTTATCCTGTAAATGTGAGTTGGATCCTAGATCTTGTCACTCCTCTGCTAAACTCCCAGTGGCTCCCATCTCACTCAAAGCCCAAGTCCTAATTATGGCGTATGGGGCCCCACATCCCCTGGCCCTGTGGTCTCTGGCCTTATCTCCTGCCATCCTCCACTCCAGCCATACTCTCTTTCGTATAGTTCCCACCTTAGAGTCTTTGCACGTGCTCTCCTCTGGTCTGGAAGGTTCTTGCCCCACATATCTGCACAGCTCACTGTATTGTCTGCTTTAGGGTTTCATCTGAACATCACTTTCTCAGTGAGGCCTTCCCTGGCCATCCTTTTAAAAAATTGCCTCCCACCCACGTTCCTGATTTCCAGATTTTTTTCTGCAGCACTTACTACCAACTCACATGATATGTATATTACTTGTTTTGTTTTTATCTGCTTCTGCTCCAAATGGAAGTTTCACAAGGGTAGGGAGTTTTATTGAAGTATTTTATTCCCAGTGTTAGCACAGGGCTTGACTCATGGTTGGTGCTTAATAAGTATGTGTCCAGTGGGTACCAGAAGTTACAATTTCATTATTCAGTGAGGCTGCCTGCTGGGGCACACGGGAACTGTGCAGCATTCAGTTCAAGCCTTGTTTGATCTGGATTCACCCATTTCCTACAGCTTGGTTCACTGATATTCATGTCTGCGTGTCTATGGAAACAGTATGTTGAAGTGCCTGAGGGGTTGGGGTTGGCAATCAGACCCAGACTTTCTAGCTGTGTGAGCGTCAGTAAATAATCTGCCTCTCTGAACCTGGGTTTCTCAGCTGTAAAGTAACAGATTCTACCTCGTAAGGTTGTTATAAGGATTAAATAGAGGACTATTGTTCGTGTAAAATGTTTAGATGAGCCCTTAGCCCCTGGTAAATTGTTGTAGCATAATGACATCATCAGCACCTTCTACGAGGAACAAGTTCAATTTTAAAAGCCCCTCTTTTTGTATAAACTTGCTCAGAGTTGTTCCAAATGTGTTTGCTTTTAAATTTTATATCATTTTTATGCTATTTTGACAGTCATATCATTGTCCTTTTTCCTACTTCCTTCCATTCTCCCTAACTTTCCTCTACGCAGGATGAATATTCATCCCATCTGTGCCACTTACTGACCATGTGTCTTGACGCTAGTCACTATACCACTGTAAGTTGCTATACCACTTTAAGCCTCAGTTTCCTCATCTGCCCAATGGGGCTGAACATTCCTGCCCTGTCTATCTTGCAGAGATGTTGAGAGGACAAATTGAGAAGATGGATGTGAACAGCAAACCTACAAATATCAGGCTTGATCCTCATTTTTATTAAACACCCAGCAACGGCTGTTTTTTTGGAATGCCCAGATAAGCCTCCCTGTTCTCGCCCACCCTGGGGCATTAGCCGCGCCATGTGCATGATGCAGCCAGCTTGTTTTTTGGTCTCGGATTCTCTGGGTTTATGATAGATGCCTCCCTGAAGCCAAGATGAAGTCCATCTTTGGAGAACCATTTTAAAAAATGTAATATTGGAGAGGACTTTCGGTTCAGCACAATAATTTAATTGTCATTATTGGTGTGACTGGAACCTGGCGTTTTGGATTTAGGCCTTTTGAAAGCTGGAAGATTTTTCAACATTGTGAGGCTACTAATTTACTATTTATTCAGAGGTTTTCTGCATCAAGTAAACATATCGTAATTACATTATTGTAGTTCTCTGGAGAAATCAATAGTATCCTTGGTGCTGAACTGGAAAATTCATCAGCCAGCAGAGAGTAGTGGTGAATACTGGCACTAAGATGGCAATTAGGGACAGGGAGTCAGCCTCACTCCCTCTCTCCTTGTCTCCTTTGTCTGTAGGGCTCTGCAGGATTGAGGACTTCAGCCCTCTGTCCCACTAGATTTAGAACATTATAATGGAAAAAACCAAAATAAACCAAAAAACCTCTTGGAAATCAGCTAGTCCATGGATGGCACATGGGTTTCTTTTCTTATGCCAATAGACAGGTGGTGCTTGCCTGAAGCAAGTTGTCGAAGATTTTGAGTCCACGTCCCTTTATTTAGAAACTTATTTTGTGCTTACCATGCACCAGGCATTGTTCTAAGCCTCTTAATTTGTGTTAACTCATGAAATCCTAGCAACAAGGCGATGAGGCAGGCACCATGAATAATTCCTTTTCTACAGATGAGAAAACTGAACTAACTTGCCCCAAATCACACAGCTTGTAAGAGGTGGAGCTGGGATTCAAACCAGGCAGTTGAATCCCTTTAATTCCTAGGAGTATGGAGAAACACTTGGCCGGGATCTGGCAAATGGTCAAACTTGATGAACCTGGCTTGGGCGGATGCCGCTGCCGCTGCTGCTATTACCGCTTGAGGTTGCCGCAGATAACCGTACGTTTCTCAGCACAAGAGAGATTTAAATAGAACTCTCCCTCTATGACTGGCTACTCATCCTTTAGTCCCAGCTTGAAGTGTCTTCTAAGAGGGACTTTGCCAGACTCATTCTAGCCAGCCTTCTGGTCCCAAACGGGTCCTCCTATTATGATCTCACACTACAGCCCTTATTCTTCCATTTTCACATTCACCTCAATTTGTAATATTAAATGTATATTCATGTGATCGTTTGTTTAATGCCTGTCTCTTCCACCTCTTAGATGAAGAGGCGGGTTGGCCGCTTAACTGGGATGCCCTAGAGTAGTATTTTTTAAACTGTGGGTCGTGACCCATTATTCGGTCTTGAAATCACTTCTGTGGCTCTTGAGCATTTAAAAACATGAAAGTGAAGATCAAGCATCAGAGCACTTCACATATGAAAATAATACGTATTACTCTGTGAAGCTTTTGCTTACATATACTCATACATAGATGGTGTCTGTACACCAGGTTGAAGGTAAATGTATTTCTAACTATGCATTACAGCCAAAGATTTTTGTCTCAAGTGGATTCCCACATTAGGTGGGGAATTAGATCAGGTGACCTCTGAGATCTTTCTTCCCTGATGCTGGTGGATCTATAGGTCAGGTGAGGGCATTTCCTCTCCATCTGATGCATTATATTTTTCAATGCTATTTGATTATGCCTGGCTGCTTTGGAGGCGATCTCTCTCTTGTTCAATTAAGCTCGTGCTTGCTTTTCAGCCTGCTAAATGAAGCCTTTGATCACAATTGAGAATTCACTGTTTCCGTTGGTATTACAGCTCTAAATTTGCCCATTTCCAACAGCCGCTGATTCTAATTGAAATGGAAGGGCTGTGGGGGTTTTTCTTTGGGGTTTAATTGTGTTTGTCTCCTTCTGTATCGCCAACTGCTGGTTTCTTTTTAAGAGAAAAAGGGGGCAGGGTTAGAGAACAAGGTGATAGATATTTTCTGGGCAAAGGGGAGCGAGCGGTATGTTACAGCCTTTAAGATCTAATGTCTCCAAGGCAGAGGATTGAACTAGAAAATGAACCAGATTTTCTTTTCCTTCTTTAAGAGATTAAGAAAATTCCTGGGTACATTCAGGTGTCATCTTTGCGTTTTGTCCCTACAATCTTGTTCCTCAAGGTATGGTTCAAGGACCAGCACGTGACCATTACCTTAGCGCATGCTAGAGCTGCAGACTCTTAGGCCCTGCCCCAGATGTGCTGTATCTGAATTTGCACTTTCACAAGTTTGTGGGTGATTTGTGAGCACACTTCTGTTTGAGCACAAGCTCTGGAGGCAGACCAGGGGCTGATCTTTTGTCATTTACTAGCTTTGTGACCCCAGGCACATCTCTTAATTCTAGGGCCTCAGTTTTCTAATCTGTAAGATGGGCCCCTAATGGAACTCATTCATGGAATTGTTGCAAGTATAAGAGAAGACAAGGCTGGCAGAGAAGTTAGCATAGAAACTGGAATAGGGTGTTTTATTGCTATTGTTTTTTGCCGCTGCTGCTACTGCCTTGAATTCTGATGTGCGCTCCTTTTCCCCGGCCTAGGTCTTAAAGTTACCACCCACAGTTTATGTACCAGTGAATGCCTCTCTCAGAAGCAAGATTGTTACTTCCAAATCTGGTCTCCCTACAAGCAGATTCAGAGACCTGGAGAGGTGCTATTTTTGTAATTATTGTTGTATTCAAATGAATCATTCTAAGATGAAGGGGAAAAATGTTACCCCTAACCCGGGCAGCCACATTCTCCAAAGACTGTGAGTTTCAGCTTTTCTGAAATAGTGCCCGAAATGAAACACATTCTTCGTCGCCCCCTCCCCAGACTGCCTGGGCTTCTGCTGCGCTGTGGGTCCCCTGCCCCAGTTAGGCATGTACTACATTTCAGTAGCCTAGTTTAGTCCGAGCCTCTCAAGCAGATAGAGAGAAGTGTTTTCAATTAGCAGGATCTCATTGCTGAGGGCACTGAGAGACAGTTCTGGAGCGGAGAACTAATTGAGCTTACGCCGTGTATTTACTGGAGGAGGAAGCCCCTCAGCAGGCGCTCAGTGCTGCCATGCTGGCTGGCCTGGGACCCTCCAGCCGTGAGGTCATCATTTAAAGACACCTAGTCCAGTCTTGGGATGCGTAAATCCACTCTGCAATGGCCCTGGATGTGGCCATGGAGCGCCTTCTGCACACACAATGGGACTGACTCACTTACAAGCAAGCCCATTTCTTGGTTGGACACTCCTGGTTACTGGAAGTTTAGAACTGCCTTTTCTTCTGTTGAGTACAACTTTGAGGGCGGATCACTCTTCCTGGACATATTTTTCTAAACTCTTACCCTCATGGTCATCACTCTTCAACGTCCTTTACCTTCTCAATGTCCACCCTTCCCTCCTCTGCCCCCAGTCAAGTATTAAAAAGCACGGAAATGAGAATGGCAGTGGTGAATTCATTCATTCCTTCACTTATTCCCTACTCATTCAACAAACATTCATTAAGTGTCTGCTGTTTGCCAGACATTCTTCAAAGCACTGGGAATAGAGTGACGGACCAGGTTCTTGCTCTCATGGAACTTTTTCTAGTGGAGCAGACAGATGACAAACAAATAAAACAACAAGATAATTACAGGCCAACAAGTGCTTTGATAGAAATAAACGTGGAGAAGTGATCATGAAAACTGTGTGTTTGCGTGGGTGCCTGTGTATGTGGGGTGCGTGTATGTGCATGTGTCAGGTAGAGAGGAAGAAAGAGAGATGGGGAGTGGTTGGCTTATTCTTTAGATGGAGGGGTCAGGGAAGCCTTCTGATCGAAGTGATTGTTTAGAAACCTAAACTAAAAGAGAAGGCAGTATGCTACGCTAAGGACTTTGGGGAAGAACAGTCTCAGTAGAGGAAATAGGAAATGCAAAGAGATTAGTGTGGGAAGAACTAGGTGAGGGGTGGATGGAAAAAGCCCAGAGAGGTTGGAGCACAGGGAACAACTGGGCAAAGTTGCCAGATGATAATGGAGACGGAGGAAGGGCCATCTTGGAGAGGTCTTGTAAGCCAAGGAAAGGAGTTCAGATTTTATTCTAGGTGAAGTAGGACATCACAGGAGGATTCTCATGGGGTTTGGTGGTGTGATTTAAGTTTTAAAAAGAGCAGTCTGGCTATGTGGAGAATGCATTGCAGAGTGGAAAGTGAATAATGGGGACCATGGAGGAGCTAGCACAATATTTAGGTTATAGCCAAGAGGAGGGACTTCAGTTATGTGTTCGGAGGCAGAAATACTAGGACATAGTGGTGAACTGGATATTGTGGGTGAAGAGCAGTATGTCCTCTCTCTATCCCCAAAGCTCTGAAAAATGACTTCAGGGGGATATCCATGTGTGGGAAAGGAGAGGAGGAGTGAGCTACCCTTGACAACTGATGAGAGTGGGGGGCACCCGATTCCCAGAAAAGATTTCATTTTTCATCTGAAAGTGCTTAAAGACATGGCTACTGTATGGATGAACACATAGAATGTTCCAGAAGAAGTCTTAGAGATCTAACACCACCTTTTTAATGGACACATGAGTCAATAGGGAATAGATAAAACTAAAATTGCAAAGCAACTTAGTTGCAGAGCCAAGACTAGAATAAAGTTCTGATATACAGAATAAAGAGCTAATCCTCTTTCCTACACTAATTCACACTAATTCACACTAAATGAGGGTTATTGGACCAGGGTATAAAGGTCATAAAAATGAGATAGACAACCAAGAGGGCCCTGGGTGTATTGGTCATTTGGTGGGAAAAGAATTGGAGAATAATAAAATAATTTTCATTTTTTTTCTTTTTCTTAAAGTCCATTGTACATTATACTTCCCATTGTACATTATACTCCAAGTTTTCCAAGGGTGGGAATGATCTCTGTGTACTCACCACCTGGCATGGTGCTTTGCATATATTAGGTTCTCAGTAAATTCTTGCTGAATGAATGAATAAATATTTCAGCATTTAGGGGTTCATTATAGGTGTTTTCTAAGAAGTTCCTTCTCATTTTGGTCTGCAATCATATCAATAGAGTATTCAGCCCAGGGATCAGATAGTCCTATTCCATGCTACACTGGTTGGGTAACATTTGGAGACTAGTATTCCTTAGGTCACATGTTGGACCTAAGGAATATTGGAAATTGGGTATCCAGGGAACTTGGAACAATATTCAATATTATTAAAGGAACAGGGGATATTGAGCCTGGAGTGGAGTCAAGGTAGAGAGTGATATGCAAACAGCTGTCTGAATGAGGACGAATGGCTCAAATTTTCAGGACTGAGGGAAGATTCTTGTTCAGGGTAAGAGTGAACAAAAAAACATAGCCAATGGAGAATGAAATAGGTTTCCTAGAGTGAGGCAGAGGAATAGCGAACGGGTTGACAGGGTGTCTTAGTCTATTTGTGTTGCAATAAAGTAATACCTGAAGATGGGTGATTTACAAAGAAAAAAGGTATATTTGGCTCATGATTCTGTTGACTGGAAGACTCGGCATCTGGTGAAAGTCTCAGGCTGCTTCCACTCATGGTGAAAGGCAAGGGGAGCCAGTATTTGTAGAGATCACATGGTGAGAGAGGAAACAAGAGAGAGGAGGGAGGTACCAGACTCTTTTTAGCATCCAGCTCTCTTCAGAACTAATAGAGCAAGAACTCACTCCCCCCAATGCTATGCTGCACCACTGCCACCCTGTACTGCCTCCACCGCAGCCCAGGAGGGAATTAATCCAACCATGAAGAATCTACCCCCATGACCCAAACACCTTCCATTAGGCCCCACCTACAACACTGGAGATCAAATTTCATCATGAGATTTGGAGGAGTCACACATCCAAACTATAGCACGTGAGATTCACTCTTAACTAAAAATGTGGTCAAAGGGAGCCCTAAATTTTATGGAGGCTGAGGTAGATGTTTTCAGGTAACTTTCCATTCTGAAATTCTAAGGCATTTCTAGAAAGTTAGTATTCATTAATCCCTACCTACTATGTGTCAGGCCTAGTGGTAAGTATACACTGATGAATAAAACACTCAGTCTCTGTACTTTGAGTTTACAATCCAGTAGGGTAGATGAGATTGTCCATTAGTCCCCATAATTCTAGAGGCATCTTGATCACAGAACCTCCTAAATGATATAAAATGTCTTCAACTATTACTGCTTATTAGAGCCAAATCCAATGCCAAATGGAAAGTCAGCAAATACAGCTAGAACGTAGAAAGCATAGTAAGCTATAAGTTTCGTTTCCTCAAGTGAGCTTAATTGTTTAAAAGCTAGCTGGCTTCCAGGGTCCTGATGCTACCTTTTTATTTCCTTGCAAATAAAGTTCTTCTCCACCCTGTTTCTCCTCTGCATGTCTCAGCCAAGACCAGGCTCTGTCTACAAGTAGCTTTCAGTGACAATTACAGTGGATGTGGTGCCAAGCACCAACTTTGCTGGAGCCAAGGGAACTGGTGATACTGTGATTCATCCATATTGTTTTTGAGAGTAGTGACAATGGGAATATGAAAGATTCTCTGGCCAGCCTCTTTGCTGGTGCTGTGCCCCAGGCTGGGGGTGGGTTTGAAGAAGACAGCTAAATGTCATTAGAAAAAAGGAGGTGGGGGTCCAGGAGGCATTAGTTCCTTCTGAGTTTGGTGTGGTCACCATAATGCTTCACTCTCTTTTTCTTTTGGTGGTTTGTGTTTCATCCTGAGCACATTCAAAATGTGTGGTCTTAGAAAGGAGCTGCTGGTGGGGACAACTGTGCCCAGGCAGAGAATAGATTCATGATGTGTCTGTCTACCCCATTCATCCTCTCTATTTCCGAAGTGGTTTTCCTGTTCAGGCAGACACTCTTTTTTTTCTAGCTTCTTTTGATCTGGTTCAATTTACTCCGTAAGTCATACCCATCAATAAAGAAGGCTTGAATTGTAGGCTGAGATTCTTTCAATCCTTTCCAGGTAATTCTCATCATGTCTGTTAAGTGATAGGTGATCCTTCATCGGAGCTCCCTAACTCTGAACCCTGAAAATGTATTTATCTAACTTACCATCTGCCCAGAGCTCTGAGCCCCAGGTCTTCTCTTTCTGTCTTCTGTCCTCCGAGAGGCTCTGAATTGGCTTTCATCAGTGATGCCCATTCAATAATTGCGTTTGTCTCTGACCAAGAGTGCTTAGGCTTCATGGATAACAAAGAGTGAGAAGGTTTTAAAGTGTTTATTTTGACAGCAGCACAGAAAACCAGGTAATGTGTACAATGAAATTTATTATCCTACAAACATTTGTTGGTTGCCATGGTAGCGTAGCGGGAGCGTAGAGGGAGGCAGACAGGTCCTGGAGTCAGAACAGTTCAAATTTCAGCTTTATTATTTTTCACCTAAATTTGAATAAGGTAATAGCCACTCTAAGCTTCAGCAACCTAAACGGAATAATAGGGATAATAATAGTATCTACCTCAAAGAGGAGTACATGAGATATATTCAGTGTTTGGTACATAGTAAGCATGTTATACTTATTAGGTATTAATCAGCTATATATACCAATAATATAGATAGCTTCTTGTCATAAATCCTGGAATAACTGAATTGGAGCAAGGGTTAAAGGAAGGGAAGCCCCTGGTACAAATTGAGCATAGTGTTACTAATTATAAATGTCTCTCCTCTAAATATTTGCTTGTTTATCTTTACTTTTTATCTTTGTACTGCCCTCGGTCTTTTCATAGCTATTGAGCCCCATCTGTTCTCATTTATATTCAGCTGCTATTTAGAATATAAGTGTTAATTATCTCTTTAACACCTCACAGCTACTAATTCTCAGCACTCTGTATTCTTGGTTCCTTTGGTTTTCCATCTGCCCAGGGTCCTATATCATTTGCCTTTATGATCTCTTCTGTTGTTTTAGTGGTTCTTGACTCTCTTTTAAAAGAGACAACTTTAAATAGCATCCTCCAACTATTATTTTTGAATATATTTTTCTGATTATAAAAATAATTCTTGTTATAAAAATTAGAAAAATACAGGAAAAATAAGCCTCTTCTATAACTCTTCCACCAAGAAAAAACAGGATTTATAAGTTAAATATATTTTCTTCTAGTATTTTTTTTCCCTATGAGCCTGAGTATTTCAGAGGTACTACATGAAAATTTCTAGCTACAAGTAATAAAATAACTCAAACTGGCATGCAAAATGAAGAAATAGATTAGCTCACATTATTGACAATTCAGAGGTAGCATAGAATTTAGGATTACTTTAATCCCGTGACTCTGCCTCCATGTTTTGTCTCTCAGCTTCATCATCTTTTGCTTCATCATCTTTTGCTTTAATTAGTAAAGCAACATGGCTTTATCAATCCCAGGCATCACATCTGTACGCAAAAGAGACCAGGAACAGAAGGGCCGTCTCTTCCTACAGACTCACTTAGGTTTGGAAAAACCATTCCCAGAAATTCCCAGTCCCTTTTCCTTCACATCTCATTGGTCCCAATTGAGTAATGTGCCCATTCCGGACCCAAGCTGTAAAGGGAGATCTGTTTACCAAGATGACCTAGACCAGTGGTTCTTAAATTTAAGTGTGCATCAGAATTCCCTTGAGGGCTTGTTAAAATACAGATTTCTGGGCTCCACCACAGGTGTTTTCAATTTAATAGATCAAGATGGGGCCCAAGAATTTGCATTTGTAACACACTTCCAGATAATGCTAATGTTTCTGGCCCAAGAGACCACACTTTGAGAACCACTGGCTTAGACAAATTAGAGCCCTTTTTGGAGATGAGTTCAATCTCCCCAAATATTTTATGGCCATGCAAAACAGGAAGGATGAACTGAATGGTGGGGCAAAAATCCTGATGTCTACTACATTCTTGACTATTTTCCCCATATCATAAAAAAATTCTTTAAATGTATGGTTTCTATTGGCAAAAAAAAAAAAAAATGATGGTACTTCTATATAATGGACTATTATATAACCAGTCTTTTGTTGTTGGGGATTAATAATTTTAGTATTTTGCTGTTATGTATTACACAGTCAGGAATGGCAATGCCCAAAATCATCTGTGTACTCCTTTGATTATCACTCAAAAATGCATTCCTAGAAGTGGAATCAGTCTGCTAGCTATTGTTTTCTCACTGACTCAGGGCTCTTTTTTCCAAGGGAATAAATGTTCTATTTTCCCCTTGGCTTTCTTAAAGGGCCAGACCTTTATATCCTGTCTACATTGACATAATTGTTTCACAGGACAGAGCAAGCTGGGATCAGGAGGGGAGAAGGCCAGGGAGACTCAGTAAGTGGAAAGAGCAGGAGAACAGGCCCAGAGCTTTGAGGGTGCAGGGCTTGCTCAGGGCTGGAAATCACACGTGGAGATATGTGGAATAGTGGAAGATGAAGTCAGGAAGGAGACTTGGGACAATTTGAGCCTGAATTTTCCATTTTGGGTTGTGTTTTCTAAACTTTAGTCATTTGCTATACCACAATTACAATTTTTGTCATATCTGTGTTTATTATTATAATAGTTTTTTTAGTCAATTCCATTAAGTTATTTAATTAATTTTTGGAAGACACTCTGTATCAATATAATTAATAGTAAACCATTGTAACTAACAGGCAATCTGTAGGGGAAGAGCTTTCAGACCAAGCAAATATTCTGTTCTTCACCAGGGAGCATGCATCAGCGGTGTGGAAAATGGACTGAACTGAAGGGAAAGAGAGGCAGAGAAGCTGGCTAAGAGCCTGCTGCCATAAACCAAATAAGAGAGAGAGAGAGAGAGAGAGAGAGAGATATGTGGAGGGGAAGGGAGAGAAAGAAAGCTGGAGCCACCATGGTCTGGGAGCATCTGAGCAAAAGAACTGTTAAGACTATGTGAGTGGATGTAGTTGCCCAGACAATCCTGGGTCTTATAGTCATTATTTCCAAAGCTTATTTGGTCTATTGTGGTTAATGAAAATAACGTCTAATTTTTTTCCAGCTATTAGACTAGTGCAATAGTGTTCTACATAGGTTAATTATGATAGTCATATTGTTGCCTTCTTTATCCTTCTTGATTTTTATTCAGCTAATTTATCAGTTATCAAGAAAAGTGTGATAAAATTTCCAAGCATGATTGTGATTTTTTCTTTTAGTTTTGCCAGCTTTTGCTTTATCTCTTTTAAGGTATATTTCATGCACAATTTACAGTAAACATTTTATGCCCTTATAAACAAAGAGAGCATCTTGTAAGCATAGTACAATTAGATTTTGCTTCTTTATTCAATCTGAGGTATTTGTTCAATTCACCTTTAATTACTGAGATAGTTGGGTTTAATTATATCATCTTGCTATTTGTTTACTATTTGATTTTTTTAATTTGTTCCTTTATTTTTGGATTAATCAATTGATTTTATTATTGCATTTTTTCATCTATTAATTTTTAAATTAGATTTTTTTAGTGGTTTCCCTAGAAATTACCTTACACTTTCTAAATTTATTACAGATTCCTTTAGATTAGTACTTTTACCACTTCCCAAGTGATGCAAGGAGCTTACAACCATTTAACTCTATATACCCTTCTCACTATACTATTTTTCGGTTCTAAAATTTTCATTTGATATTATTTAATAGAGTCCAGGTCTTTGCTAAATATCTATATTTTTATTTATTATTTGAAGCATATTAATTATGGTTACTTTAAAGTTCCTGTTTGATACCTTTACTACCTGATCATTTGTGGGTCCATTTCTATTGACCCTTTTCTCTTGAATTTTAGTTCTTTGGTCCTGTTTTTAATTTTTTTAAATTTAAAAGTATTTAATTGTCAAATAAAGATTTGGTTCTATTTTTTTATCATGCCTTGTCATTTTTTTTGGATAATGAATGTAATGTATAAAAAGCTGTAGAACTGTTCTATATGAAGTTATCTTTTTCTGAAGTGGTTGAATTTTCTCCTAGCGGGCAAATAGAGTACAGGTGAATCATCCTGACCTTGTCAAAGGCTTTCTTACGATTGACCTGTTGAGTTTTGCCCTTACTCCTGGGGTGTGGCTCTTATTCCTAATGTCCCTTATGATACCTCAGGATTTTTACAAAGGCTTATCCATCTCGATGATACTTAAATGTCAAACTCACAATAAGATGAAATAAAAAAAAAAAATAAATAAATGTCAAACTCCACCTGTAAGGTTTCTTTGAAGTAGCTGGCGCCAGAGAAAGAAAGACGAGCAGAGTTGAAAGGGATAAGTAAAGAGGCTTTATTGGGGCGCTCCCGGGTGGGGGTAATGAGTCCCCGAGAGAGGGACCCGGGCGAGCCTCACGGGACCCACGGGACCCAGAGAAGCCACCCCGCCCAGAAGTCTGAGTGGGTTTATATAGGTTTTTAGGGCTGGGGGATGGGAGTTTCTTCGGCCAGGAGATGTCGGTGCGAGGAGTAAGGAATTTCTTTGTTTCAGCTGGGTGGGTATTGAGGGATAGGAGGGACTTCTTCTTTTTTCATTAAGGAAGGGAGGGGTACCTGCCACCAGCCTTACACCACCTTTTTAGCACCATGTGATGGCTGAAGTATTTCCTCAGATCTTTATACTTCCAGTTACTTTTTGTCTACTGGTTGTCTTGAAGTCTTTCTCAAGTTTAGGATGTGGGCAATAATTTCAGAGGAATATATGCCCTGTGCCCAGGCTCTATTTTTTTCTGAGATTTCTCCCTCAAGTTCCAGCTGCTTTGTCAATCTTGAATGCTGACTTTTGTCTGTTCAGCCCAGTGACGTTGCCATTCTCTTTTCAGGCTCTATTCATCTGCACTACAAATTGGAAAATACTCTCAGGGAAAAAAGCCAAAATGAATAGCCCCTGCTATGGTTTGAATGTGTCCTTTCCAAAACTCAAACTTAATCTCCGGTGTGGTGGTATTAACAGGTGGGACCTTCAGGAGGTGATTATTCCCTGAGGGCTCCACCCTCATGAATAAATCAGTGCCTTATAAAAGGGCTGGAGGGAGCTAGTTTAGGCCTTTTTTTTGCCCTTTGGTCTCTTCCACCACGTGAGGATCTGGATCCTCCCCTTTGGAGGGTGCAGCAGCAAGACATCGTCTTGCAAGCAGAGACCTGCCCTCATCAGACATCCATCTTGCTGGTTCTTCGATATTGGACTTCTCAGCCTCCAGGACTGTGAGCAATCAATTTCTATTATTTATAAATAACTCAGTCTGTGGTATTTTGCTATAGCAGCATGAGTGGAATAAGAAAGCCCTTTCTAGAATCTCTCCACAATCATAGCTCCTCATATTCTGTCTCCACTGATTGACACACATTGGCTTCAAACACTTTTCACCTATTTTGTGCAGCTTTTATAGTTGTATTTGGCAGGATGGTTAGTATAGTTCAAACTTCTTTATCATGGTAGGGCTTGGAAGTCTTCATCTGTTTTAAGTGAAGAAACTGAAGCTGAGAGAAGTTACGTAAATTGCCCAAGGTCAAACAGCTTGTAAATGGCAGAGCTCAGATTTAAAGCTCGGTCTCTCTGACTCCCAAGGCTATGTTCTTATCCACTACAGTTACTGTATCCTTGTCATAGTTACTATGTTTTGGGGGCCTAACAGGTGCCAGGCAGCGTTAGCTGCTTTCTAAGTAATCTTTCTTTACAAAAATCCTCTTAATAGGAGGTGTTATCCCTATTTTACAGAGGTGAAAACTGAACTCGGAGTTCAAGCCTCTCTTTCAAGGGTATTGAGAACATATAGCCACACGTGGGTCTGAATCCAACTCTTTTGCATGCCAAATCTCTACCATCATAGTAGAAATTAATTATTAGCTACATGAACTTGGCCAATCACTTCTCTGAATCCTGGCATTTTAATTTATAAAATGTGAGTACCAAGTATTTTTTGAATTATCTAGAAATACTGTATTGCATTGCAAAGGACATCATGGGAGAGAGACTTAATGTAAAGCCACACTATTGTACTTCATAGACATGAATGTTAACTGGTAGACAGTTTTCAACTTATGTTGCAGTGCTATTGACCCAAAGGTGATTTATCTTCTCCTCTGCACACTCTAACTTTCCTACTTTTTATTTTATTTGACTCAACCTCAACCCATATGTATTCAATGAGTATTACTTGTCTAGCACTCCAGGGGAAACAAATAAAAATGTTGGTGGCTTAGCCTCTGTCTTCTATGAATCTGATAATCTCACTCGAGAAGCACAGATCATAGGTCTGTGACTATGATAGTATAATACAAATGAATAGATCAAGAGGTGTTTTAAACATAAACAAGTGCGAAAATATGTGGCACAGACACTTTGGTTGGGTGTTCGGGAAAGGTAAGAAGAACTTAACTCTCAGAAGTGAGACTTTATAGTTGGCCTGCCAAAATTAGAATCTCCTCTCTATTGCTTATTAAATATGTAACCTTCAGCAAGTTACTTACCTTTTTATGTCTTGTTCTTCATTTTGAAAATGGGGATATAATAGTACCCATCTAGTAGGGTTAGTGAAACAATTTATCCATATAAACATTTGACACAGTGCCTTCTTAAATACAGACTTTCCACAATTCTTATTACTGAATTCAAAATTATTATTAATTGCTGTTATTGGATATCTTTGGAGGATGTTAGGATTTGATTTGAAGAGGTATACAGAGGCATTCTCCGGGAGGTGGAATTGTTTGTAGAAGAACAAAAGCTCATGCTCTGTAGTGCTAATCAGAAACAGACAGGAGAAAAAACAGCTGGACACATTTATGCCCTCCATTTAGAAAATAGTCGTTAGTCCCTTCATTGCATTTGCTACTTGTATCCCTGATCTCTTTGCTGAAACCCAATGCTATCACTTGTAGATACGAAGTTGATGAGGAAGAAGAAAGGAAAACAGGTAATAATATTTTCCCCTGAGTTTCTCGTCACCCCTTCTCTCTTTCTAATGGGGTCTTACAGAAACTTTCAGAATTCTAAGTTCTTTCTCTCCTTGCCTTCCTGTTGGTATTTCCATGGAATTGAGGGTTGCTTTTTCTAGGGAATTAGGTTCATTAGTCTATAGGGTGATGCCTCATGTTTTATAATAAGTATAATGCCATGTTATTCATCCTTCCAAATCTACAGCTCATAGAATAGCCATACAAAACTTGCCCACCCCCTGCATTTCCATAATGCTTCAAACTCACTGAGTGACAACTTGTCCACTGGATTTCTACTTCTCCAAAAGCTAAAGTTCTGCTTCTTCCCCTGCCCCATTAGCTGGAGGCTAATACTATTGCCACCACATTTGCAGTGGCTCATACCTCTCATCCAAGTTTCCTTCGGAGTAAATCAGGGTACAACAGAAGCTCCGTTCTTGTGAGAAAGCTGAGAAAAATTGGTGGGAACTCACTATCAGGGCAGTTGCTCTCTGACCTCCTCCTCTAATCCTAGCACTGGTGAATTACAATGTAAGGAATGTTCCCACCTAAAACTTATTTCCTGAGTGGGGTAAAAGTTTGAAGCTCTGACTCCGGGTTGGAGGAGGGGGAAGGGCAATATACGTAACCTAAACTTTTGTACCCCCACAATATGCTGAAATAATAATAAAAAAAGAGAAAAATATAAAAAAATAGATTTGTAAAAGGATGTATATTGATGAGAAAATATTCATGCTATATTGCCAAAATTTGAAAGGGTCATGTTTCACAAGGCTCTTTATGGAATATTAGTTTTGTAAAATCTATCAATATATACATACATAGAACAAATACTGAAAAGACATATTCTAACTTTATCTTTGGATGGTAGGGTTTTGAATATTTCATATTTGTGCCTTTGTTTTTTTCCCACTATTTCAACTGTGGATTTGTACTTTTCAAAAAGGAGAATTTATTGGCTCATTTAAACTAGAAAGTACAGCTCAACTTGATCCAGGTCGTGCTTGCTGTCCTGTGGACCCATCTTCTAGCTCAACTTCTCCAAGTGCCTTTGTGGTCAAGGTGTCCTTCCCCACCCTTACAGGAGCTGGAAAAAGACTGCTGGCTCATGTCTAGCAGAAAAGAGACTGTGTATATTTTCATTATTACAAGAAAATCCACTCATGTTTTAAAAAGCATGAACAAGGGCATTATCGATGGGCAAGGTTCCAGAAGTCAAAGATAGTAGTAGGTCCAGGACAAGCTATCCCAGGATAGCAAGAGACACATACATTTTCCCCAGCAGCAAGAGGGCTGCTGAGTGCATATAGGCAGATTACTACATTTTCTCCCAGCTCTGATAACTCTCTGATCCTCCAGAGGTAGAATGTGGCTCTACATCCCATTCCAGCCTAATTAGCATTCTAGTTGGGGATGTGTTTAGTATATTTAATCTATTAATAAATCACCCTTTCTGGAAAATGTAATACCTTTTTTGTGTGTACTACCTTTAGGGAAATCAACTGGACATTATTCAGCCACCAGAGTGCCGTTATCGTTAAATCTATCCTCAGCCTTCTCTAGCCTAGTGGTCTGTCTCCTTTTTACATTAGCCTCATAGTTGCTATGATGATTTGCATTGGGAATGAACTATGCCCAGAGCATGAGGCTGGGAGGCAGCATGCCATGTGTGGGAAGAGGAGATGCCAAGCCTGAAGTTTTCCATTAGATATGGTGCATTATTCATGTTGGATATCCATCAACATCATCTTATGTTTATTGTGCACTTTCCATGTGCTGGCAGATCTAAGCGGGGAGACAATCCAGTCGGGGACACAAGATAGTACTGGATAGAATGAAGTTTAGTTGAGTGGATGTTTGTAAGTGTTAATCGGAGGGCAAGATCACCAGTCAAATCACAGCAGTATCTCTTAAACGTTTGGTGAACCACCTTTACTCCCTTCAGACTCATTGAGGTGTTAAGATGAAGATTCTTGAACTCAGTCCCACTGAGTCAGAATCTTGAGGGAGTGGTTTAGCATTTTAAATATGCTTCCTGTCCCCCCATGCTTTTATGTGCACAGAAGTAGGAGAACTGTTGGTTCCCAGAGGAGGCTTCATGGAAGAGGCAGAACCTGAGCTAGGTGTGGAGGGGAGCAGGAAGGACTTTCCAGGTAGAGGAGAGCCAGGCACAAAGCCAGAGAGGTGTGGAGCAAGACCCATTATGTGGGCAGTGAGCAATTTAGAAGATGCAAATGGTACCAATTGGTGAATATGACGCTAAGACTGAAAAGAGTGATTGAGACTTGATAGTGTAAAACCAACCCATACTTCTCTACTATTTTGTTTATTTGATGAGACATATGACTTTTGATATTTATATGCACAACACACTGTCATAAGCATGTGTAGACTTTGACACCCCCTCTCAACTCATCCTCTTCCTAGCAGACACAAAACTCACATTTTCAGGGAAATAAAGCAATTAGTGCCATAACCTTTTTCGTTTTGGTATTCACAAAAGGATTTAACATGCATGGAAGCAAGAAAATGAACCACTTAAAGTTCTCAAAATATTGCTATTTATAGGGAAAGTTGACTAATTTATTCATTTCACCATTAAATTTTATCTTAGAAAATGTTTTGTTTTTTTCTATTCCACTTCCATAAAAGCAAGAATGTTCTATGAAAGAGTAGGCAATATATAAATCCTATCATATTACATTGTTAAATAATAAAACCTATAGAATTTACCAGTTTTGACATCATTAATATGTGTATGTTTTTGCAAATTTTACTTCCATCATCGCCTTGCATTTGATGTACTAGGAGCTTTGTTGATACCATGGATAGTTCTTACAGTATTCTTATCCATGTAAAATGAAGAGGAAAATAAACTGCTTACTGTTCTTTCATTTATCTCTAATGTTTTCCTTATTAAAAATTAGCTGACCTTCTCAGCATATTCAGAAGATTTGTTATATCTCCTTGAAACATCATAAATCCTGTGCTGAGCCTGCTGTGTAGAGTTGCCAACATGAGGAGCAGCTCAATTGTGTCTACACCTGCATTATGATCTTGTGACTTGTGGTTTGAGGCTCATGTTCAAAGCTGTAGTGAACTTTCCCTATCACTGACAGCTTCACGTGAATGACATGGCTGCCTGATCATTCAGTGTGCTGACTTTTGGCACATTAACATTTATCTAAATTGGCGTGGACTCCCTTCCTTCCTATACTTACTATCCAACACTTACTATTTAAATCAGGTGAAAGCTCTTCAAACTCTTATTACAAGATGTGATAACAAACAGAAACTTAATATATATGGTTCAACTATATACTATGCGAGTAAAACTCTAAAACATGTGACTTTACTATGTGAGTAAAACTCTAACAAATGAAAATCCCTGTAAAATCAAATTTATAACATTTCGGTAATTTGTAATTGCCTTGACATGTACAAGTAGGAGGCCATGAGTCATATGAAATTCCCACTTTGCTGGCTAAAAAAATTCACCCCTTTTTCTCTAACTTGAGAAAGTCCATCAAGATGAGTCAGTGACATTGACTTTATTATAAGTATACCTTTGAATTTGGTCTTATATATAAAAGCAGTATATTGTTTGCAATATCGTTTGCATAAGTGTTTTTCATGTCATGATACTTAGTGCTAGGTCTGACAGCTGTTGGACACTCCTCCCAGAACTGTGGTGGCTGGCAGTGGGGGTACTTCCCAGGGGGCGGTGACATGATGAAACCGACATACACCTGCAGGCTGTGCACGATGGGCGGCTGGAGTGGGAGTGGAGAAGGGAGATCAATGAGAAGTTTATTTTAATAACCCAGGAGCAAAATGGTGTGGGCCTCCTTGGCTGTTGGCAGTGTGATTTGGAAGAGGACAGCTGAGAGAGAGAGACTGGCAAGAAGTCTTTGGAGGAGGCCAGCAGGAAGACACATTGGCCTTTATAAGAGGGAAGTATTTTTCAGTGGTGTCCTGTCTCCTGAGAAATGCAAAAAGAACAAACTGGGGCAGTAATATGCTCTGTGTGGCAGCAAATATTCAGTCTACCCTGGGGAGAGACATGAAAAGTCTCTGTGAGGACTACAAGTCATTCCGTCTCCCTGGGCTGAGTGAAAGGCCCAGCTGTGTGATTTCTTAGCCAATGATGGGAATTTGCACAGCAAGTGCAGTGCATTTGTGGCAAGGCCACAAATCTGGGGCACCTTTTGGTTTTGAAGATTTTCTTATTTCATCTGCAATTTCCTTTTTACAGTTCTCACTTCCAGGGACATAACAGTGCTGTCGAGGCAGACTTAAAGGCATCTTCTCTCGTGCTTCTCTCTCTCTATCCACCCTGTGTCCTGTGAGGCCAATGCTGGGCAGCTTGGTGGGTTTCCTCTGGGGCACTGCAGCCAGGGCATTGAGCTAGGGCTGGGCAAGGGAGTGTAGATGCCCCGCATTGGCCACTTGTCCCACCAGGGAAAGAACCTGATCTGAGATTGGGGTCCCTTCATGTAAAGAGAGGTTGACTATGCAGAACTCGGCACATCGTACAAAGGCACTGAAATTCTCTAAAAAATTGGCTCCAAAGGCCTTCATCACCTTTCTATTTCTGGTTTTTCCTGATGTCTTTTTGGGCCTCTTACCTTGAACTATGAGGACAGTGGCTCATGCCTCTCCTGCTATGCTCTATTTACAAACTTCATTTTAGCTGTAATTTACCCAGCCTGTCTGACCTCCTGTCTATGGATCTGATTCTAATGATCCAGCCCAGCCAGCATAAAATCGTTTGTTCCTCTACCAGTAAGCAGAAAGTGGCCTCTTCTTCATTCTATTTTCTTATTCCCCCCCTTTAAAATAATAACAGTTGTAAAAAGCATTGAAATGCTTTCTGAAATTGTATTCAAAGAGAATAATTGAAAAAGAAAAATCTGTCTTCACACCCAGGTAACAGTGGGGCCAGAGGTGTCCCTGTCTAGGAGAGCCATCCTGGGTTAGCATCTCTGAATATAACTGGTAGACTGGAAAATGACCCCCCAAAGATATGTCCACATCCCAATTCCTAGAACTTGTAGATGTTACCTTACTTGGAAAAAAAATCTTTGTAGATATGATTAAGAATCTTGAGGTAAGATCATTCTGAGATACCTGGGTGTCCCTAAATTCATTCACAAGTGTCCTTGTAAGAGTGCAGCAGGGGGAGATTTCAATATACAGAAGACTAGGAGGCAATGTGGCCACAGAGGTAGAGATTGGAGTGATGTGGCTGCAAGCCAAGGAATGCTGGCTGCCACGGGAAGCTGGAAGAGGCAAGGAACGGGTTCTCCCCTAGAGCCCTGGGAGGAAATGTGGTCCTGCCAACATTGATTTCAGCTCTGTGAAACTGATTTCAAACTTCTGGCCTCTATAATTGTGAGAGAATACATTTTTGTTGTTTTAAGCCTTCAGATTTGGTAATTAGTTATAGTAGCCACAGGAAACTAATGCAGTAACGAAGCTGTAGTATCTGCATGTGGTTGTAGTTCAGGGTCCTAGTCTGTAACTATGGGAGGTGGCACACAGAAAATACTGGGATAGTGGAAGGTACATGAAGCATCCTCCCCTTGCTCTGGTCTTCATAGAATCTGAAAGTTAGATATAGAAACAACTTTAGGGCATCTAGTGTCCCCCCTTTTTCTGTCCTTTCCTCAAGCAAATGAGTATCTATCATGAAGCAGGCACTCTGCCAGGCATCGACTCTTGGGTTTTCCTTATTTGAAAAATAACTTCTTCTATTTAAGTGTAACCTGTCTCACCTGGTCATGACCTTGAATTTATACCATGTGGATGAGTCTCTTTGATAAGGAATTACACAACAAAATGGGCTGCTAAGGATAGCTGAGTTGGTAAGAAGACTGCTATGCTCTCCCTTTCCTCTCCCATCAACCATAAGTGACTAACTTTCCATGGATCCAGAATTGGATCAGATCAATAAGAAAATATTGCTTGACTAAGCCTTGAACTAGAAGCCACATCTTATCCATGGAAGAGCAGGAAGACACACACAGTCTTGGCTAATGGGAAAATTCCAGATCAAAACAGAGTCATTTTGGGGTGATAGCTAGTACTTTCTTTTCTCAGAGTCTCAATTTTTCCATCTGCACAGTGAAAAATTTGGATTAGAAAATTTTGCTTCCATAGCACTAGAGAATTAACAATATTAGGTCTAAAAAGGGACAGTATGAATCACCTTGTACATTCTAGACATGTTACATTATTAGTAGAGTGAGGTCCAGATTGCAGGAATGACTTGTTGAAACCCACAAAGCAAGTCATTAGTGAAGCTGGATTTGATGCTAAAATCTGGGGCTGCTGGTTTAGGCTCTCTCCATTATCCTGTGGATTTTTAATTGAGGGGATTGATTTATGAATGGATTTCAGGGTTTCTGTAAACTCCCTGAACTTGTATGCCAATTTTTTTTGAATGTCTATACATTTTTATAAAAGAAAGAAAATCTTGAATGTGATCCCCCAAAATGGCTAAGACCTTTTCAAAAAGCCATCCATCAATTAATCCAGCAAAGATACATTGAGCCCCTGCTGAGTGTCAGTTCTTCTTTCAGGCATTTATGAGGGAGCAGTAGACACAGAGGCAGAAAGGTTTCTGCTCTCAAGGAGCTTATATTTTACAGGTGGGAATAATAGTTAACAAGTAAAACTTACTGTATGTCAGGTAGTGATAGGGGTATGAAGAAAAGAAAGCAGAGACAGGGAGTGCAGGGGACCATTTCTGCTTTACTTAAATTGAAATTACGTTTTCCCCATGAGTGCCAAGACTTCTCAGCCTACAGTTCGGGAGCACACCACAATGAAGCAGCATAGCACGCCACACTATGGCCATTTTGCAAGGGGCAGCTAGTGGCAGAGGCAATGTCCCTGGAAAGCCCCTGATCTGCTCCCTCGGTCACTTTCAGGGGTGCCTGTGACAGGAAAGTGAGCGACTCTTCTGAGCCACCTGAATCTGGTTGCCGGGCCGTCATCACTCATCGTGAGCCACATCCTGTCCACTGCCAGAGACAGCAATGGTTTCTGTGTCAGTGTTGTTTATGACTCGCCGCATGGCTGCATCCCAGGGAGGAGGGGAAGACCAGGCGGGTGGTGAGGCAGCAACAGCAGTTCACAGAGGTTCTGTGTTTGGGGATGAATAAAGGATAATCTTTTGGTGGTCTGTGCTGCTGCAGCCTTTGAGTTTGATTTGATCTTCACATGGTTCTTAAAGACATGGCAGGTGTGGTTAATCCCACTTTAAAGATTTATCATCCAACACACACAGGGGAGGTGGGGTAGTTTGGCAGGTTATAAGTAGGGTGAAGAATTAAAATCCAGATGCTCTTGTCTCTTTGCAAGGGCCCTTCCTGCTCCATCCACATCCTTGAGGTTATCCCTGTCTCCTTTCTTTACCTTATATTCCACTTTCTATCCAGCAACCAACCCTTCTTCTTGGAAATAGACCTGGAATCTGACCTCTTCTCACCATCCTACCACGAATGCCCTGGACTAGCCCACCAATCTCTACTGCATGGTCTATTGTAACAAACTGCCACTGGCCTTCCTGCTTGAACCCTCTTCCTGCTACCTACCCCCGCCCCAGCAGCCAAGAGCGACTCTTTTAAATATAAGTCCAGTCAAGCTATTCTCTGCATAAACCCTCCCCCAATAGCTTTCTATCTCTCAAAATAAACACCTGCGTTCTTCCTGAGGTCCACAGGGCCCCACATTATCTGAACTCTTGCTACCATTGGCCTCTTCGCTGTTCCTTGAATTTGACAAATATGTTACCATTTTGGAGCCTTTGCATACGCTCTTTCCCTCTGCCTGGAAGTTCTTCCCCTGGTTATTTCTAAGACTGTCTCCTTTACTTCACTCTAGTTGCTGCTCACTGGTCTCCTGTCATTCAGTATAATGACTACATGAACCGTTCATTGTAAAACAGCAGCTCCAGTCACTCCCTAGCCCCTCAGGCTGCTTTATTTTTCTTCACAGCATTTATTGGTACCTGATGTTATGTGCTAGTTATTTTTTTTATTATTTATTTATTTTTGTTTCAGCGGGGGTACAAATGTTTAGGTTACATATATTGCCTTTGCCCCACCTGAGTCAGAGCTTCAAATGTGTCCATGCCCCAGATGGTGCTCACCGCACCCATTAGGTGAGAATATACCCATCCCCTCCTCCCCCGCAACCTGCCTGACACCCGATGAATGGTACTACTATCTGTGCACATAAGTGTTGATCAGTTAATACCAATTTGATGGTGAGTACATGTGGTGCTTGTTCTTCCATTCTTGTGATACTTCACTTCGTAGAATGGGTTCCAGCTCTATCCAGAATAATAAACGAGATGCTAGATCACCATTGTTTTTTGAGGCTGAGTAGAACTCCATGGTAGACATACACCACATTTTATTAATCCACTCATGTATTGGTGGACACTTGGGTTGTTTCCACATCTTTGCAATTGTGAATTGTGCTGCTATAAACATTTTAGTGCAAATGTCTTTTTTTCCTTTGGGTAGATGCCCAGTAATGGGATTACTGGGTCAAATGGTAGTTCTAATTGTAGCTCTTTGAGGTATCTCCATGTTACTTTCCACAGAGGTTGTACTAGTTTGCAGTCCCACTAGCAGTGTATGAGTGTTCTTATCTCTCCACATCCACTCAACATTTATTGTTTTGGGACTTTTTGATAAAGGCCATTCTCACTGGAGTTAAGTGATATCTCATTGTGGTTTTGATTTGCATTTCCCTGATAATTAAAGATATTGAGCATTTTTTCGTATGTTTCTTGGCCATTAGTCTATCTTCTTTTGAAAAGTTTCTGTTCATGTCCTTTGCCCACTTTTTGATTAGGGTTGTTTGATTTTTTTTCTTGCTGATTTTCCAGAGGTCTATATAGAGTCTAGTTATCAGTCCTTTATCGGATGTGTAGCATGGAAATATTTTCTCCCATTCTGTAGGTTGTCTGTTTGCTCTCGTGTTAGTTTCCTTGGCTGTGCAGAAGCTTTTTAATTTGATCAGGTCCCATTTATTTATTTTTGTTGTTGCTGTGATTGCCTTTGGGGTCTTCTACATAAATTCTTTGCCTAGGCCAATGTCTGTAACAGTTTTTCCAACATAGTCTTCTAGAATTCTTACAGTTTCATGCCTTGGGTTTCAGTCTGTTATCTACTATGAGTCGATTTTTGTGAGAGGTGAAAGGTGAAGATCCTGTTTCAGTCTTCTACATGTGGCTATCCAGTTTTCCCAGCACCATTTGTTGAATATGGATTCTTTTCCCCAATGTGTGTTTTTGTCTTCTTTGTCAAAGGTTAGATGGCTATATGAGGATGGTTTTATATCTGGGTTCTCAGTTCTTTTACATTGGTCTATGTCTCTGTTTTGTGCCAGTACCATGCTGTTTTAGTTACTATAGCCTTGTAGTATAGCTTGAAGTCTGGCTTCACTGCCCCCACAGAAAACCAAAAACTAGTATACAGGGCTAAGATTATAACCAGAAATAACCCAGAACTCAAATGTAAGGATGAGACAGTTGCTGGGGCCACAGAGAAGTGGAAAATCTTTGATCAGATATTAAGAGGATTGTACTTCCATATCCTCAATGCCCCTCTCCTGAGTCTGCCTGGCACCACATGCATGAAAAATTTCCTTCTGACTCAAAATTTCTACAATGGAAAAAGTAAGATTGAGTTGCGCAGCCAGCTTACCCACCATGTTGGTTTCCCTGACAGGAGACTTGTCCATGCCTCAACCCATGGAAAGGAAGGAATGCCTGAAAGGAGAAATACTCCCAAGGATAGCCAGAGACAAAGGGAGAAGGTGGAACTACCATCCCCAGCCCTTGAAAGTATAGTGGAAGTGATGCCATGCACCAAGTGATGCCATCCATCTGAGAGTGGGTCATAAAAAGTAAAACTTGTTTGTGGGAACACTCCTGCTTGGAGCCTGAACCTCCATAACTATGTAGGAGCCACCATGCTGTGAGGAAGCCCAAGCCATGAGGTGAGGCCACGTGTAGGATCTCTAAGTGGCAGATCTAGTCTTCACATCGTCCTATTGCAGTCACCATCAAATGCCAAAAAGAGGCAGTGACCTTGTGGGGATTAAAAAAAAAAAAGAAATGTGAATAATTGTGGATCTCAGCCATGGATGGTCCCATCTTTCAAGGTTTAAATCACCTCCACTTTCTGCTTGCTTTTGCTTACTCTGTAGAGTCTTCAAACAGCTGTTTAAAGATATTTCTCCAGAGCTTATAAGTATTATCAACTGGGGGTTAGTCTCGCACAAGCTACTCTGCCATTATTGAAATCCAGATGTCTTTGGTCACTATTTTTATATATACAAAATATTATGGATGCAGTCACATTATAGAAAGGGTTATAATGTGGGAAGTGTTAACAAAAGCATGTATGCATTTGCATGGTAATACTAAGTGGAGGAAGGATTATCTCATCCTACTGTTAAGTTAGAAGGTTTCTCAGAGAAGACAATATTTGAGGCAGGTCTTGCAGAATGTGTTAAGTGTTCACCAGAAAGTAGAACCAAGGATACGTGAAAAATGCATGAACTAAGTAAGTGGCATGAAAAATGTTTGGCAAATAGGCTGTTGTGCCATAGACTGGAGGTTCATAAAAAGACATTTAAAAGGCCCCTAGTCTAACCCCTCTTTACAAATGAGGAAGTGGAGCTTTAAGGAATGGTCACCTAGCTAATTAAAAGAAGAGTAGGGGCTTGAATCTGTCATGAGACTTCCAGCCAAAAATTCTTTTGATCCCATCTTGTTATATATAGTATGTGTTGGACTATGTATGGTGGTGTTATTGCTCCTAGGGCTGGTGTCCATGGACCTTTGGAACCTGGACCCTTTCTACATAGCCAACAACATGGCAACCCACAAAGTATTATCATCATATTTACCTCATGCCATTCATGCCTGCATTCAACCCCTCTTACCTGGAGAATTTCCATTCCTCTCTTCTTCCTTTTTATAGTTCCTTATAACACCTAACGAGCATCTAGTCTATGCCATGTATTATTCTAGGCAATCAGATTACAAATATGAAAGCAATATATAGTTATGTGTTATTCATCAACTGGGATATGTTCTGAGAAATACATCGTTAGGAGATTTCTTTGTTGTGTGAACATCCTAGAGTGTACTTACACAAACCTAGCTGGTATAGGCTACTATGCACCTAGGCTATATGGTATAACCTATTGTTCCTAGGCCACAAACCTGTGTAGCATGTTATAGTACTGAATACTGTAGGCAATTGTAACACAGTGGAAATTATTTGTATGTCCTAACATATCTAAACAGAAAAGGTACAGTAAAAATATGGTATTATAATCTTGAGACCACTGTCATATTGGTGCATGTTCCGTCATTGACCAAAAAATGTCATTAAGTGGTGCGTGATTGTAGTTCCTGCCCTGAAAAGGTGTGATGGGAGAAGAAGAGAAGTGCTCAGTTAACTATAACTGGTAGGAAAAGAACTTTGATTAGGAAAATACCAGGGGTTGTGGGAGCACAATAGAAGGGTACCCAATCCATTTGGGATAGGGTGTGTGTATTGCAGAAGACCTATTACAGGAAGTGATGTGCACATTAAGATTCAAAGGAGCCAGATTGGGGGGGAGGGGGAGGGGGAATCATTCTAGCTGGATGAAAGAGAAAGTAAATAGCATTTATATGAGGGAACCAAAAGATGATTTAATATGAGGGAAATTTAGAGTGCTTGGGTGGCATCTGATAGGATGTTGGAGAGATGAGGAGGACCCAGCTCAGCAAGGGCCCAATAAAGAATAGTGAGATATTTGGTTCTTATTTTGAGAGGTACTGGGAAGGTAAAGAAGGTTTTAAACAGAAGATTGGCTCACATTAACTTGGCTCATCACTTTGATGCCATATAGAGAGTGGATTGGTGGGATTCAAGAGTGGAATCTGGAAGGCCTGTGAAGAGGCTGTTGCAGCAATTGGGGAGGAGATACTTGTGTAGATTAAATGGTAGCAGTGGTGATAGAAGAAAGTGACATAATTAACATCTATTCTGGAGGAAAAAAATCTGCAAAATTTGCAAATGAAGTGGATGTAGATGTTAAAGAAAACAGAGACTGGCTCCCAAGTTATTGACTTGAAAACTGAGTAGATGGGAGTTCCATTTACCGAGATGAGGAAGACTGGGGGGAGCTGGGTGGTGGTGGATGGTGCATTCAAGACTCATGCTTTGGACAAGTTGTGTGTGAGGCATCCATGAGTAAGACGTCTTACGGGGCCTGTCAATTCGGAATCAAATCAGGAGCTACAGCTCAGAGCTGGGGGTCGAGTTTTGTGTGTTGTCTTCTTATAGTGGCATTTAAAGTCATAAGATTGTTTGAGATCACCCAAGGGGAGGGCGAATAGACAAAAGAGGACTCATAAGCTGGGCCATCAACAGACAGGAGAGGTAGAGAGGGAGGGTCCTCACGGGGAATAGGAAGGAACAGCCAGGGAGGAAAGACCCTCGCCTTGAGAACATCAATGCACATTAACACTATAAAGGAATTGAGAAGACCTGTGGTAAATAACCATTCTATTTGTCTAATACAGCTCTTCTTAAGCTTATTTCTTCCTCGTAACCCCTTTAGCAAAAACTCCTGATCAATTCTCTTTGAAAGTGTACCTACAGGTAACAATGATTCTTAGACCCTGTGTAATAAGGATCATGATGTTTTATCTATCTGAGACAGGTAAGAAACATTCCTCTAAGACAAGCTGAGAAAGTGCTTCTAAAGAGAAAAAACATACATCACAGTATTTTCCACAGTATTTGTGGAAGCCAGACCAAGTGGACAGAGGTTTAAGACTTATGGATTCTGGTTTCCTTAAGCAAAGATCTCTGATCGTCAGAATTTGATATTTTGGTGTTCTGAGGATGCACTCTGGGGACCCTAAGATGGAAGGCTGCCAGGACACAAGGATTTTATTTTTAAAAATTTTAACAGGTACAGTAATTGTTTAGGTACTACTTTGTGCCAGGTCCTGTGCTTCAAGAGCACGATGAATCTTGGAAGCAGGTTCTGTCATTATCCCCCCTTCACAGATGAGCCATTCGAGGTTTGAAATAGTTAGGGCAACTTGCACAAGTGGAGGAACTTGGATTTGAACACAGATCGCTGGGCTCCAAGCCCATGCTGGGAAATCCTCTGCTATACTTACTGGTGGGCATCGAACCTGGACGTGCTTTACCTGTGCCTTGCTTTCGTCTCCACTTGACTCTTGAGGGGGAGGGACTTGAAGCCCCAGAGGGCACTGATCTGGGTTTCTTTATCAGGGGATTCCTTGAAATTCTCCCTCACAGGCAACTGCTGGAAAGGCATGTTTTAAAAAAGCATTTGATGCTTTGACTTTGTCAGCGTAACTTGAGGTGGTTCAGACCCTTTACCTGCTGAGCATTAGTAGGAAACATGCACTTGGCCCAGCTGAACTTTTAGGATGGGGACCAGTTGCCATGTAGGGCTGAGATGAGAGGTCGCCAGCCCAGGGAGACAGCTGTGATGAAACCCGAGCAGCCAACCCCTTTCCCTGGCCAGTCCTGCCTAGCTGTGGGCTTCAGTATATACCACGCTTCCAGGCAGTGATTTTCCGGGGACTGCTTCATTTATGGCCTCTGAGCAATGTGACTGGCGTTGGCGAGCGCTGCTGTCTGTTTGCCCTGGGCCCTGGCATCCTACTGCAGCTCCAGTTCTCTGTGTGTGTGTTTAAATCTCCACATGTCCAGTGGCCTCCTTTTTTTTTTTTTTTTTTTTTTTGGTAATATTTTAAAGGTCCTTCCGTTGTGGCTGGTGCTAAATGTTTGTTCTCTGAATGATTCTTTGGGTCTCAGATTTACCATCTATAAAATGAGGAGATTCGATTAGATGTCTTCAAAGTTTAAAAAAAAAATAGTAATAATAATGTGGCTAAAATTGCCTGAGGGTTTACTATGTGCTCTCTGTCCTTTTCACTCATGATCTCATTTAAGTCTTCCAACAATCAGAAGAAGAAACTGACAGAGAGAGGTTAAAGTGCCATGCCCAGGAATATTCAGCTCACAGGAAGCAGAGCTGGAGGTTGAATCCAGTCTGAGTGCAGAGCCCTCATCATTGTCTGTGCTGTCTGCACTTGCAAATGCGGTACCCGATGTTTAGCAGGCTTGGTCAGCCCCACTGCACAGACAGGACGTGGAGGCTCCATGGCCCACAGAGGTAGGCGACCAAAAGGGAACTTCAGAGCAGAGCTTCCTGCCCTGGAATTCATGGACACCTGTGGGGACAACAAGTGGATTTCAGGCAGGTCCCAAGATCTTGAAATTGAATGCCGAGCTTACGTGTCTGTGTTTGTGTGTAGGTGTGTGTGTGTGTGTGTGTGTGTGTGTGTGTGTCCTGGGATGGGGATTCATAGCCCTTCATCAGATTCTCAAAGGAGTAGTGGCCCCTAAACCCAAGATGCACAGTTGTTCCTAACACTTTGGGGACCCCTATTGAGAATGTGATAAAAGTATGAATAACCTCCCAGCAAAAAAAAATACCTTAGAGAGAACTACATGTGACCATCTTATTCTATAACAGAAGCAAGAGGCTCAGAGAAGAAAAGTGCTTTGTTTGCACAGTGGTGGTGATGGAATGGCGGTCATGATGATGATTACGACGACAGCAGCAACAACTGCCATTTACTGAGTACATGACACGTTCCAGGCATTCGCTGCTCTAAGCACTTTACATGGATTATCTCGTTTAATTCTCACATCAACCCTGTGAGGCAATTACAATAATTGAAATAATTAACTTCATTTTATAGGTGAGGAAACCAAGGTGTATAGAGATTAAAGAACTTGCCCAGGCCGGGCGCGGTGGCTCACGCCTGTAATCCTGGCACTCTGGGAAGCCGAGGCAAGAGGATCGTTTGAGCTCAGGAGTTCGAGACCAGCCTGAGCAAGAGCAAGACCCCGTTTCTACTAAAAATAGGAAGCAATTAACTGGACAACTAAAAATATATAGAAAAAATTAACCGGGCATGGTGGTGCATGCCTGTAGTCCCAGCTACTTGGGAGGCTGAGGCAGAAGGATTGCTTGAGCCCAGGAGTTTGAGGTTGCGGTGAGCTAGGCTGAGGCTGCGGCACTCTAGCCCAGGCAACAGAGTGAGACTCTATCTAAAAAAAAAAAAAAAAAAAACTTGCCCAAATATCACGGCTAGGGACTGGCTGAGGTAGTAACAGAGCCCAAGTCTCTTGACTTCTCTCCCAGGACTCTTGTCGTACTACACAAGGGGCAGAAGGAAGCTGGACCCCTTGCCCTTGGAATCCCGAAGCTTGCCCTCATTTGTGGCTCACTTGCAGATGTTAGTGGCATCCTTGTGTTGGTATCTCATGGCAGTATATATCACCGAAGGCCTCATGGGTGGTGGAAATGCTCTCACCTGGGAGGTGTTTCCCAGCCGCTATTTGTGGTGACACTTATGGAAGAGACACATTTTCTTAACAAATAAGAATCTAATGGATTAGGTTTTATCTAATTATGCATTCTGCATTAAGCTGTGTGTCTCCCTGCCTGACACTGCTGGCATAATTAAACTTAATGTACTTTTAATGATGCCTCCTTAACTCAAGCATTCACATGCGATTAGCGTCAAATGGGGATGCGCTGCCGCAGGTCCAGGGGCTGTTTTCGACCAGGCCCCCTCGAAGACTCGGGTTCAGACAGGAATGAATCATGGGCTTCAAGGTTTGCAAATGTTGGCTTGCGGGGCAAAGATGGCTTGTCATGCTGGGCACCGTGCTTTGAATCAAAAAACTGGCATCCTTTTCTAGTTTGGCTTAAATTCTAGGTGTCCAGTCACTGAAGCCAGCACATGTTGTAAATTTTGTTCTGTTTTGGACCCGAGTTGTTGGCTGGCTAATGGGTATGGAAAAGGTCTTGGGGTGCGAGGGGGGGGAGAGTAGGAGGGAAAGAATTTTGTACTGGGAGTTCCATACCTGAGTTTGAGCAAGTAAAGCCCCCTCTTTGAGCCTTACTTTCTTTATCTGTAAAATGATAGGGTAAAATTAAGTGACATTTAGGATTCTTTTCAGCTATAGAGATGATTATTTAAATATGATCTCTCGGATGCTGTCCTTCCCTGCCTCCGGTCCCTCCTCCTTACTACTCTCCTCAGCAATCCTCCATCACGGTGAAATACTACAGTACTTATTGAGTATTTACTGCACTCGAGGCATTTATACCTGTTATTTTACCTCATCGTCAACCACTGTGTGAGGTTTGTTATTTTGCCAGTTTTACTGATGAGGAAACTGTGACTCGGGCGATATTTCCCAGGTCCAATCACTGGAGAGTGGAGGAGCTGAGATTCAAGGTCTGTACTTATGCACGGCGCCGTCATGGTGCTTCTCAGATGGTTGCTGTGGACGACAGAAGAAAGTGGAGTCTGAGGCAGGCATCCATAGCCCTTCCGATCTTGTCCCAGTCAGTATTCCTGGCCTTACCTTTCCTCCCACACTTCACTCTGTGTCCCCTCCTGCCACCCCTCGATGCCAGTCTGTTGACTGCTCCCCACGCAGATCCCGACGTGCAGACTCTGGGTTTGTGCTCAGGGTTTTCCCTCTGTGGCTCATACAAATCACTCTCCTGCACTCTGTTATCCTAGTACAGCTTCAAGTGCCAGTTCAGCTCTCACTTCTGGTGAGAGCCCTTTCTCAATTCCTTCCCCTTACTTTCAAAGCACGCTATTTTTATTGCTAATGCAAGAAAGGCTTGATGTGTTGTAACTGAGTTATTCATTTATGTCTCTATTACCTAATTTGATTATGAACTGCAGATGCTTATTAATGCCTCTCTTACCCCCTGCACTGGGTCTGCGATTCTGTCTTATCACATAGTTGGCTCTGATGCAAGGATAATGCTCAAAATACTTAATAGCTGGTATGGCTTGTGCACTGACCCATAAGAATGGACTCTGGCTGTATTGGTGTGTACACATGAAACATCAATCCTACTTTGATATGTGCAAAGGGAGTTGAAACAGTCAGTGGAAATACTGCTAAATGGATTTCTCGTTAGTTCTCGCTTTAACCATACTGCTTCCATATGCCTCCATACTGTTCCAAGGTGGTCTCCCTTCTAGGTACTCTTTCTTTCTGATCTCACCTTTATTTTACTTACCATGCTCTGGACCTCTCTTCCTTTCCTGGATTCCTTCAACTCAGTCCAGCCCCAGGACTTCTGTTCTAGCTTTGGCACAGATGGCTCTCCCTCCAGCTCTTCTCGTAGTCGGCTCCTTTGCATTGACTTTAAAAATACTGTGTTAATGACTAATTTTTTATTAAGTATTTTAAAAGAAAGTTAGATTTGTGTTTGGAGGTTGTATAATTAGGGCATGCCAGATCTTAATAATGAATAGATCCAAACATATAATGGCTCAAAAAAATAGAAGTTGATTTCTATTCAACATACTCTGCTTAAACATCATTTCAGAGGGGTTCCCCTGACCATCCTCTCCATCTCCCTCCACTAATGTCTCATATCATCCTGATTGCTTCTTTCAGAGCACCTGCTGCATATTTTGTTTGCTTATTGGCTTACTTATTAATTTCTACTCCTTATCAGAATGTGTGTTACACATGGGTTTGGACCTTGGCTGTCTTGCTCATAGCTATATCCTCAGCTGGTACACAGTAGATGCTTAACAAATTTGATTATTTATTAAATGAATAAGTAAGCAAACGAATGCATGAATGAATCAAAGGAATCCTTTTTCACTTGAAAATCATTAGTACTGCTATATGTGGGCTAGGCATTTGAGGCACACAAGGATGAACCAGGAAGCTAATCTGGTGAGGTACTTTGGTTACAAAGAAACCCCTTAACTTGCTTCAGTGCTTAAAGTGGAAATTTTTTAGGATCTAAGAGTGGGCTTCCTAAATCCACTTGTGTGCTCATTTTCACTCTGTGTATGTCTCTGCATGCTGTGTTCATCTGCTTTAATCTTCTGTCTCTATCAAGTGCAGCCCTTTCTTTCTTTCTGTGCTCTTTCACCTCCTTTGTAAATTTAGCTTGTACACGGTTTGCACTTGTCATGGCCCTAATTCAACTCTGATGCTTCCTTTCACCATCTGGCTCCATTAGCAATTCTCTCATTCTCTCACTTTCCTTACTCCTCATTTCTGAGGGACAGACATAGATTGTCTAGTCCCTCTCTTGGTGTCAGGCCAGCAAGTTGCCAGCCAGCCTGGGGATTGGCTGTACTTGGATTAGGTTCAGCTTGTTGGGCAGCAGAGGTTGTGGGCAGGGCAGATTCTCATTGGCCAGAGTAGGAGTGAAGCAGACAGTGATTGACGGCCCCACATCAGCATTCTTTAGGAAGACAAGACAGGCACAAAATAACTAGATGACACAGTAAATCAGAAGGATTTCACAAGGGTGATCCTGTGGTATTCAGCATCAGAAAAGAAGCCATTACTTCTGGCCTAGATGGTGTCATTGGTTCTTTTTCCTTCGTTAGAAACAATTTTCATGAAACATAAATAAGAAGCTCCTTGGAAGTATCAAAGAGAAGACAAAAAAAAAAATACGTTATCAGATACATTCACAGAGACCACATCTAAGTCCAAAGTTCTATTTATCTTATACCAAAAGTTACATTTTGGTAGGTAAGTTGGGTCATTATTTAAATGCATCTGTTCTACACATATTTCAAGGCAACTGTGATTATTGCCTAGATTATTTGACTTCAGGGACTTTTTAGATATACTGTATTGATCACTAATTTTTTATTAGGTATTTGAAAAGAAAGTTAAATTTGAGTTTGGGGATTGTATAATTAGGGCATGCCAGATCTTAGTGACGAATAGATCCAAACATGTAATGGCTCAACAAAATAGAAGCTGATTTCTATTCAACATATTCTGCTCATTTAACAGTCAAGAGACATTCTGATGGGTGGGGGTGTGGTGAGGTTGCTGCTCCATGCAGTTATCTAATCATGAGCTATATGAGAAAAAGGGATGAAGTACTAGGCATGGAGCTTTTTCATTGGTCAGGCCTAGAGGTGGCACACATGGCTCTTCTGTTCATCTTTCATTGGCTAAACTCAGTCCCATGGTCGCATCTCGGCCACACACAAGGGATGCTGGGAAATGTAGTCCAGGTGTGTGCCTAGGAAAAAGAGAAAATTGATTTTGGTGAGCAACTTGCAGTCTCTATCATTTTTTTTTTTTTTTTTTTTAAAGAAATCTAGAAATGAAGGTAGCATAAAAGATTTTGCTGTTTTCTAAAATGTAAGAAACACTACTGTAAAAAGCAACTGTTTATTTTCTACATCTTCATATAGTTCATTTCCTTTTTATGTTTCTTGTTTAAGAATTTCAGAGGTAAAAAGGTCCCAAAATTCCATAGCCCTTAATTTACAGATGAGGCCCAGGGTAGTTTTCTCAGAATAATTCAATCTCTTGTTGGGCTCTCTGTCATCTCACCTTCAATGCAGAAGGAAAATTTAGTTGGAGAAACACTGGGATCTGTGTTTGGACGTTAAAAAGACAAATTCAACAACTATTGAGAATCATAGACTATTGGCACTGGAAGGGGATGCAAACTTACCTTCATTCAAGGAGTTTCCTCTGCAGCATCTTGAATACTTGTCTATGTTCTATTCTTTGGGGACATTCCAAACAAGTCCTTTTCTTCTTTTATCTCACAATCCTTAGGAGAGTGTAGTGGTTTTCAGGCAGTGTACTATCGAGTTCTTGGGCCCCACAAAAGGGTCTCCAAGGTAATCACCTTGGGCTAGGAAGGCTGAGCCAGGGTTGTGTTATAACTTTTGTGGGCCCCTTCTTCCATGAAAAATCTTCCATAAAATTATATTTTATGACTTCATTGGTATACAGATTAATATATTAATACCTTATATAAAATTATTTTATTTGACCTAAAAGTTCATTTTTACTTATAATTTTACAAGATTAAAAACACTTCATGGGCTCCGAATAGTATTATGGGCCTTAGGCACTGAGCTCACTGTGCCTAATGGATAAGTTGACCCTGTGCTCAACTTTCCCACCTTCCCTATCAGAGATGTCAAAAGTGAAAAATGTGTGTCTTAGAATTGATGAGATTCAGTATGTCAAATCATAGCTGAGAAAACTTAGGGTGTGAGAGAGTGACTTACAAGTCCATTTGGTAGGTAAGCACAGAGCCTGGACTACTCTTTCCACATCCTGTGTCTTTTTCATTCATCTATTTGTTCATTCATTTACATGTTCCATATTTAGTAAGACCTACTCTGTCAGTCTCAATAGAGCATCCCATAAGCCACTTGGTCCTTAGGGGTAGGGCAAATGTTATCCACAGATGGGCCAATTTGGACTCAGAGAGGCTGGGCATGAGATTTCTCCATACTCTTCTTGCTACAGGCAGCCAGAATGTGAGTTCTATTCCTTGTACTTCCTTGTCCCAGTGCCCCCTTGAGCCTGGTGTAATGAACAACTTTTATATTTTAAAGGTCTTGGATTGTTATGACTCATGACCAGGTTCAATTTCTGCCTCATTCAATCAATAAAATATAACAGAGAAGACATCCCACACAGTCATTACCACCTGTTTACTTTGAAAATAACTGCCATGCTTGGGTGATGCGTATGTATCAGGTACCATGCCATTAGTACTGCCATTATCCCCACTTTACACATGGGGAAACTAAGGCTTAAGAATCCCCTAAATTTGAGCCCAGCCTGTCTGACTCTAGCCCTTGCATTATTAATTGTTGAACTCTCCTACATCTGTTTTTTTCTGGTTCTCCTCCACTGCTTTCCTTCTGAAAATTTTCCCTTTTCTAGTTTTAATCCCCCACAATGAAAGGTATAAGAGATTATTCATAGATTAGACATAATCATTTTCTATAAATCAGTCAACACTTGTTCATCAGGAAAAGTTAGAATTTCACCCACCACCCAAATCAGCAGGCCCAGAGTGGCTGAAGAGAGTTAAAGTTTATTTGTCCCCTTTGGCTCTTGAGTGGTCAATTCTCAGAGTCCTTTCAACCAGCCAAGTGCTCATGGACTTTGTTCCCTCTGTCACCAGGTAGCACACACTGGAATCCCCTTCCTTGGGACCACTGTGGCTGATGGTATTTGAAACAATGTATTCATAAAGAAGCCTTTTTATTTCTAAGCCTAAGGTGATTTTCAAGACAGTCCAGTGTTTTGGTGAAGTTATAGATGCGTAAATATGTGCATATGTATTTTTAAGCACACACAAAGGTGCCTAAAGGGATTCACTCCAAAGTAGAAATAGCAGTCCCTCCTGGAGAAGGGAGTAGGAATGGGGAAGCTCCCATCTTTGCGAGACATAGTTCTGTATGGTTTTCATTTCTTCAGTGGACAATTGCTTGTTTAATTAAAGAAATTAAACACTAAGAAATATGGTGTTATAAAGAAATGGATATGGTCTTGGGTAAAATCCCACAGCCTCTCTGGGTTCTGGTTTTCTCATTTACAGAATGAGAAATTAAATGATCTCTTAGGGCTTTACCAAAGCACTAATATTCCTCAATTCTTTCTCTTTTATTTTATAAAGCACAGTCTGTGTCCACCAGCAGATCACCACCAAGTGTAGGGGACTGCTGTAATTCTCTTTTTAAGAGTAAATAAAGTTACAGACTCAATTTCTTCTGCTCCTTGGAGCCACGCAGCACTGAATCTGGCTCATTCATTTCACAGATACTTATTGAGCACATGCTGTAGGCCAGAGAGGATTCTAGGTACTGAGGGCAGAGCAGAGAACAAGAGAGCAAGGTCCCTGTCCTTGTCAGAAAACAAACATAAAGATAAAATATAATAATAATCATCACTATAGATTATGATGACTGGCATGAAGGGGCCACAGTTGTGTGGAGACAGGGTGCTCAGAGAAGCCTTTCTGAGGAGGAGTCATTTGAGCCAACACCTGAAGACTGAGAATGATCAAGTGTGCGAACAGCTGTGGAAAGGGCATTCCAGGAGGGGCTTGTGCAAAGCCCTGGAGGTGGGAAGGGCTTTGTGTCTTGGAGGAAGAGAAAGGAGGCTGGTGAGGCTGGAACACAGAGTGAAGGGGAGGCGGGATGAGTGGGCTTGGAGGGTAGGCAGGGCCAGGTCCCACAGGCTAATGATCCTGTGGGTTTGAAACTGAGATTCCACTCTAAGATCAGCAGGAGTCAATGGAAGATATTTAGCAGGAGAGTGATGTGCTCTGATGAGGCTGTCAACACTGGGGATGGAGAGAAGAGGAAGGACTCCAGATACATTTTCAATAGCACTGACAGGTCTTAGCAATGGAGTAGACAAGAGATTGGGAAAAAAATGGAGGAATGAACAATGTCATAGAACTAAGCGGCCACCAAGACCAGAGCCCTGCCAAGGAGCCACAGTCAAGGGTGGAGGCTCAGACCGAAGTGCTACTTCATCTAAGCACAGAGTTCCTGCTTTATGCTTAGAGTTAAGGAGAGGGGGAGGTATCAGGTATGGCCCTGACCTCCAGGAGTTTAAGGGTGTTTTTAGGCTGAAGATACACATACAAAAGAGGCAACTGTGCTATTAATTAGAAAATGCTTAAAAATTCTTTGACACTCCTCCTATTGAGATGTGGCATCTATATCTCCTCCCCTAGAATGAATCTGTAACTTTCTTTGACTAATAGAGTATAGCGGAAGTGATGCCATGCACCAAGTGATGCCATCCATCTGAGGGTGGGTCATAAAAAGTAAGACTTGTTCATGGGAACACTCCTGCTTGGAGCCTGAACCTCCATAACTACGTAGGAGCCACCATGCTGTGAGGAAGCCCAAGCCGTGAGGTGAGGCCACACGTAGGATGTCTAAGTGGCAGATCTAGTCTTCACGTCATCCTAATGCAGGTACCAGACAGGAGGGTGAAGGAATCTCCAGATGATTCCATTCCTTAGCCTTTGAGTCTTCCCACCTGAGGTCCCAGACATCGTGAAGCAGAGAAGAGTGGCCCCTGCTGTGCCCTGTCCACTTCTGAACCCACGGAATCTGGTTGTTTGAAGTCAGTAAGTTTTGGTGCAGTTTGTTATGCAGCAATAAAAACAAGAGCAGCTGGCAAGGCTGGGAAATCCCTTGATTGTAATATTTAGGAGATCTGGATTTTAGTCCTGGATTTACCACAAAATCACTTATTTTAGATTTTGATTCTAAGCACAGATGTTTACACCAGTTAGAGGCTTGATGCTAACTTCCCTTGATGCCAGTCTCAACGGCCCAGGAGGAAAGAAAACAGTTTCACACTCTGAGCCCTGGCATCTGGGTAAGTGGTGATGCTTTGTCATATGCAGACGCAGCCTGTGTAAATGGCTCAAACTCCCCCGACTGTCACAGGGTGGCAGAGTTATCGCCTTCCTTTCTCCTCTTAGTTCCCCTCCAGGACCTTGGTCCTTGGAAACAAATGTCAGGGAAGACTATAGGAGTTCTGGACTCTCTGCCACCAACTTGTTCTGACACTTTGGGCAAGTCCTTTTCCTCCCCTGGGACTCAGTTCCTTATTTGGGAAACAGGGATTTGGACAAAACAAGAGCCAAGTTGCTTTGGTTTGTTTTTGCTTGAGAGCCAGTTGAAGAAAAGTAAAATTATTAAAGTTTTGGGAAACATTTCTTTTTCTTTCTTTAATTCAAAATAAAATCATTTTTTGAGAACCCAAAGCCACACAGAGCTCCTTAACACTGTCTCCTTTATCATCATAACTAACAGTGATCAGATATGGAGTCGAGGGTGTGCCAGGCTTGTGCTAAGTGCTTTATGCCTGAGGTCATTTATTCAGCCCCTGTGGTAGGCATCATCATCCCCATTTCGCAGAGGGGACAGTGGGGGCTCAAAGAGGCTAACCCACTGCCAGGATTTGAACCCAAGACTCCATATTCCCCACTCTTAGCTACCATGCTGTCCTGTTTTTGGCTCCTCCCCAGACGTGAAAACCCCTTGGAGTACTTGTATTTTGTGGACCACTCCTGCCCACGGCTGACTTGGTCAGTGGCCATAGGGAAGAGCTGGGACTCAGCGGAGTGGAGCCAGGTCTTCACACCTTTCCTGACCACCCACTCCTGCTCCCTTAATGACACGTCCAGACCACGTGCAGACGTGGGGCTTCCTCGGCACTCTGTGTCCTGCTGAGCTCCAGCCCCTGAGGAGGCCCCTGACAGAGGTGTCCAGCCACCACAACACTGCTTCCCTCCTGTCCCATTTCCTGGACCACTTCCTGGTTGAGGACAGGAACTCTTTCGTCAAAGTCTTCAACTCCTAATGAATGAACAGAGCAGCACAGACCCTGGCGTCTCAAGGTGGATAGCATCTGAAACCCTCGAGCCGCATGGTTAGAGGGTCAGGATCCAGGATCCCACAAATTTGAACCCAAATTTTAACTCCGCCCTTTGTAATTTTCAACCCTGGGCCAGTTACTTATTTCTTCTTGGCCTTATTGTCATCATTTATAATATGAGGATAATCATAGTCTCTTTACGGCCCTGGCTTTTTGCAAGGATCAAATGGCATAGTGATGCGAAATGCACAACACTGTGCTCATTAAATACGGGCTGCTATCTCCCTTCTCATCTGGAAGATGAGGGACTTGGTGACTGTGAGATGTCTGGGGGCTACACTATTGGGGTTAAGTGACAAGAGGAGGCATCACTAGAGTGCAGAGGAAGAGCCCAAACTATGGAAATAAGAGGAACAATAATGCTACCTTACAACTAGTGTAGCACTGCAGTTCACAAATGCTGTCGTGTGTACATGCACACACAGAGACATGCACACACACACACACACACACACACACACAGCTTTAGCTGACCCTTGACATGACCCTGGGGAATGAAGAAACCATGTCAAATGATACATTTTTGAAGACCATGGAGATGTTTATCTTGAGGGGTGTGCAGTGTAGGAAGGGGTGAGAATTACCTTCAGATTTCTGGGAAGAGGAGGGACACATGGGAGGGCAAACCAAGAACCAGTGGCTGGAGACATGAATCTGGTTTATATATTGCATTTTAAAAGTCAGAGCAGCTAAGTGTGGACCCAGCTACCTGGAGGAGGTGGTGAGTATCCATGTTCCCGGAAGAATGCAAGCAAGAGGCGTGTGTTAGATAGCGACCATCCCACCTACCCCTCAAGTTGTCTTAATTGCGAGAGTACAGGATTCTGTGAAATTGTGCATGATTAACTCAACAGATAGAAAATGATAATCCTGACAGTCCCGGACAGCTGCGATCTCTCTTCACCTTTCCCTCCCTGGCCCAGGCATGGCTGCACCTGCATGATACGATTAGAACAGCAGGAAGTCATTTCTGTGGGGTTGGCGCAGCGAGTCTGGCCTGTTTGCGATCTTCTGACTTGAATCCCACATACACGTCTAGTCCCCGTTGGTCCTGCTGGGCTGGACTGGGAAAGGGACGGGCAGAGATGGCTCGTCATGCTGTTGCCAGAGAGGCAGGGGGCGATGGGAGGCGTGAGCTCTGGCAGTTTGCCAGCCAGTGGGAAAGGAGCCGGCGATGGGACAGATGAGAAAAGAGCAAATGGAATCGCACCTGCAGGTGAGCTGAGAGCACTGTGTGGGGCCGGTGAAGGCCAAGTTGAAAGGAAATGGAGCTGCTGACACCTCTCTGAGGGGAGGCAGAGTTTCTGCAGATCTGACCATTTAATGAGTCTTGTTTTTTCCGTGGTAAGGAGACAGGCAGAGCTACATGTAAAGAATTTGAAAGCACTGTTCTTCTGAAATATCGTCCTTCAGTGGAATCATCTATTATTAATTCATTAATATTTTGAGTACTAAATATGTGCTGGGCTCAGTGAGATAGTGGAGGGGGAAGATTTCTGGGGCTTTAGTTAAAAGTCCTGGGTTGGCCTTTGGCAACCTGTTAAGTCCTTCTGAGCCTCTGTTTCCTCATCTGTAAAATGGGCATATTAGAGCCTGCCTTATGCCTTTATGAAGTTATTGTGAAACTACAATGAGGCCACATGTGTCATATGTGTGGAAAATACTTTGCAAACTGACCCTGCAGCAACACTCTCTTTAGTGGGTCTGGGAGAAAAGAGAAGATGATAAGTAACTGATTTTCACTGTAAATCCGTATGTCTGAAAAATGGACCAGGAGTTAGTTTACAAGGTCACCGTTTTGGATTGATTTGTTTCTTTCGTTTTTTGATACAGGGAGTCTTGCTCTGTTGTCCAGGCTGGAGTACGGTGGCTATTCACAGGTGCCATCTTTATGCATTGCAGTCTGGAACCCCTGGGCTAACGTAATCCTCCTGTCTCCCGAGTAGCTGGGACTACAGGTGTGCAGCGCCACGCCTGGCTTCATCCTGGATTCTTAACAAAGACTCGGCATTTATCTTTCTGCCAGGCTGGGATAGAGGTCCAGAACCAGGCGACTCTAAAATCACGACTCGATTCCACAAACTGACGATTCTGTGATGTTGGGCAAGTTAATCTCTCTGAGCATCATAAGTGAAAAACAGATAACGATGCCTGTGTCTCAGACCATCACTATGGGCATTGAAGGAGAGAATATAAAATGCCATCAGGCACAGGGCCTGGCTTATAGAAGTGCAACCTGTACCTGACTGGGATCTCTTGGTGCTTCAGCGGCCAAATCATCTGGTCCTCTTCTGATTAATATTCTTTAAGTATTTTCCACCATTATACAGAGGACAGAGGACTCGCAGTTAGGAGAAGTGGTGGCATGCTCTCTGCATGTCCCACTGAGAAATGCAAAGGGCCCTTGGTTAACTGCTTAGATGGCATCATTGCATTCAGGTGAGCCAAAATTTCCCCACCTCCTTACATTTCTAGTGAAGGCAACAAATATATCTGTCCTGTCAGATCACCCTTTGGGTTGGCTCTGCGTGCAATTAATATTAGTTTCTTTCTTTTTAGTCTTCCATTTGTAGGGCCAGTTGTTGGCCAATTACACCTTCACATTAGCAGATGCATGCTTATACTTTTCCCCTCCACATTAGGGGTATCGATCACATCCTTAGCAACTGTCTGGCATTCTTATTTGACAGAGTACAGAGATCAGGTGTCAGGATGTTCAAATGTCAGGCCCAGCTCACCCACTTTTGCTTATGTGACTTTGGGCAAGTCTCCTGATCTCCTTAAGCCTCAGATTTTAATTTATAAAAAGGGAATAATAATCTCTATCCACCATTTGGGACACTGTCATGGATCAAGGCAGACGATAGTTATGAGAAAGATTTGCAGTTACAGAATTCCGTGGCAATGTAAAAGTTATTATTCAAGAGCAATCATCACTCTAAATAAGTGAATCAAATATAGTAAGTGGAATTTTGTGTATGAACCAACATAGGGTGTAGATTTTCCAGGGACTTTTGAAAGCACTAAACTGCAGCTTGGCCTTCCTGGCCTGTGTATTAATATGGTTTTACTCTATCAGTTTTCTCTTCATATAATCTCATTTATCTACATAACTTTTTGAAGTCCTCATGGAATTTATGCATTTAGTGTGTTTCTTCACATCAATGGCAACACAGTTGATGTGAAGTTGATAGCCAACTACAAGTGTTCGATCTCTGCTGAAGACTAGAAATAAACATGAACAATAAAAACTCCCCCTCTCTCCCTGAAATGATTCAAAAGGGGGGGGAGAGAGAGAGAGAGAGAGAGAGAGAGGAAGAGATGCTCTGCTAATAAACTCTTTTCCAAAGGATGAAGAAAATAAACTTTTATGGACAGAAAGGAACCCCTTGGAGGACTTATTTATTGCTTCTTTAACACCAAATCTTTTTCAGAGAGCTTTCAATTATTTATGAGTTAACACTCACAGCCACCGTCCCCAACCCCCGGGGGACAGGTTAGCTGGCAGGAAAGCATTATTTCTCCTGACAGCAGAGGAGAAAATGGAGGCTGACAGAAGTCAGGATGGTGACACTGGTCCCTCAATATACCAAATGGATTTGGACAGGAAAGGTTTGAGTTTGGTCAAACCAGTTGCTAGTCATGGAAACAACTGGTTAGAGCTTAAACATTGACTTTCTTTTTCTTAGTTATCATATGGTTTATAGATGGTCAGTGATAGATGAATCAGAATTTCTTTGGTGGTTAGAGATGGAAATCTAACTCAAAGTGGCTAGTCAAGAGAGGCAAGTGATTAGCTTATGGCACTGGAAAGTTTGGTTAAGGGTTGGCCTCATGAACAGCTGGGTCCAGGGACTCGCTTGACACCAGGACTTTTTCCCTCCATCATGCATCTTGGCTCTGGCCTCTCTTGCTATAGAAAGGCTTTCTCTACATTATTTAGAAGACAGCTTTGGATACTTTTTGCTTGGACTCAAAAATAAGGCCCCCTTCTCATTAGAAGTCCAGATTTAAAAAATCCTGGGAAAGGATTCTAATTGGCTCAACTTGAGTCACATGATCATGTGTAGCCCAATCCTTGTAGTTTGGAAAAAAAGGGACTATAATATTCTGGTCCAGGGGTGTGGGCAGGGCAGGGCACCAAGATTGGCAGCACGGCCAGGATCACATGATTACAGGGTTAGAAGGAGCTGTTCCCTAAAAGGAAGGGATGCCAGGTTGCCAAAATCCACAAATATCTACCACCAGTGTTGTATTGGTTTTTTTCCTAATGGTTTTCCAATGCCAGAGAAGCTAGTTTCTATATCATTCCTAAATGGGTTCTAATCAGTTCATTAAGCTGATTACTCAATCAAATTAAATAAACAGTTTCCTCCCCCCCTCCCTAAATGAGTTGGTGTGGGAAGACAAAACCTCTAGGTCACAACACAAGTTTTTGAAAGCAAAAACAAAATGGTTATTTTTTTCTGATTAGGTTTCAAGGAAAAATGGAAAAAGGATAACAATTTTGTCTAACATATCTACATAATTAAGATTTGTTTTTTTAATCACTTTTTTCTTTCTGGAATTTAGATAACTGCTTAATCTTCCACTTCAAACTCCATGTACATCCAACCTCAGCCTTCTTTGCTGAAAAGTCAATTTCTGATGCTTTTCACAACCACTTCTTAGGTATGTACATTGAAACAAGGACTTCCTAACTATAAAATCATGACATTTGTTTTCAGTATCCTCAAATTTTTCATTCAAAATTCTTTGTTTACCTCCCTACATACTTGCTCTATCCTGCAAGTACCTCTTTACGAGTCTTATTAAAAGCTATTATCAAGAAAACACCTTGTAATAGGCATGTAACTGTCTGACTTTGCCAGATATTTTTGCCAGCTAAGGGCATTTACAAATAAATTTATCAAACTTTATGGAATAAAAGGCTTTATCTTGGATGAGGAATTTTGGGGATACAGTAAACTTCAAAAATGGGTTTTGGTTGGGGGGAAATTTGATAATGATCCTAAAGTCCCACCATCTAGGTATTTACCGACTCTATTGAGATTTGAGACTAGTCTTAGGGACAGTTTTCAACTGCTTCTCTTCAAAACACCTTCCTTGGATCATGGCCCAGTTCATTCAGATACACTTACCTAACTCTACAGGACAAGAAAAAGAGACAGACACTGAGTTTTAGGATTGTTTGAATGTAAGAAAACCTTGTGTAGCCTGGACTTTGAGCCAGGAGAGGTAGTTAGTCTTAGTTTAACCAGGAACTTATGTGACCCTGGGCAATCCACTTACTCTCTAGGGACTCAAGTTCACTTACTTATAAAATATAGTTGGATAAAATATTGATTGTATGATTTTTAAGTTTCTTTCCAACTCAAATTTTTTGAGTCTTATTCATTTATTTAAAACATTCATCCAGTGGAAATGCTACTATCTCTTTCCAAAGACACTGTGAGCATGAAATGAGACAGTTGTCCAGCACGGTGCCGACATCCAACAAATGGCAGTGGGAATGCTTCTAACTATTAATTATTCTATCACATCGTGCCTGTAGCTGGTCTTTATGGACTGATTGTGTGTGCTATTTTCTTTGTTGGTTGGTAACAGCAGCCTTACTGCAGCAATAATCCAAAGACATACATGTCTTTGAACTCTAATATATGTTCAAGGAGCCCTGGCCATGTGGTACATATAAGATACTATCAACATTTCCCATGGGCCAAAAAGCCTAAACTCTTTCAGGAATTGAGGAGCATGTTCTACTATACCTACGATGGTGAATATGTCGCAAAGAAGCTGCCCTTCATTCTGTGCTCATGACTTGATTTATGAATCCATCATGGTTCCTCCTCATTGAGTATAGACTAGTCTAAGAGTCCTTCTCAACACAGTACTGTTGGTGGTGCAATACCCATTGGTGCTCTGGAAATCACTGGCTCCTTGTCTGGTGACTTCCTTGCCTATTCAAGCAAGCACCATCTACAGGTGTCATGTTTTCCCTCTTCTGAATATCCTTCTGGGTTTTCATTTTTACTGGAAACTATTAATATGTGGACAGATGGCTTCCTATGATCTGTTATGAGAAGTCCTGTGTTGTAGGAATTACATGGAATCTAGGTGGCTAAAGTTCTACTTCCACCTCTGAGCCTCAGTTTGCTCATGTATGAAATTAGAATGGAAATCCTGCCTCATAGAGCTGCTGCCATGAGGATTAAATGAGAGGAGAGGTAAAAAGTGCCTTGCACAGTGCCTGGCATTTAATAGATGCCTATAGTGCATTAGTTTTTTGCTAAGCTCAATACTCAATACATGAATGAATTTCTTCCTCAGCTCAAAAAACTTCTACAACTCCCTATTTCATGATGAGTGAGTATCAGCCCCATACCCAGTCAGCCTTCTCTCTCCCTGCTCTCTTTGGCAATGTGAGACAAGCCACATTGGATATTTGCCCGTTTCTAAACAGGCCCTGCCTATTTCTGCCTCTAAGCCCTGGCTTGTTCTGTTTCCCTTTCTTTGAAAGCTTTGTCTTCGACTTCTGGCTATGCAGTACCTATAAAACCCTCAATGTAAGACACAATGCCATCTCCTCCTTCTTTCGTTTGCCCAGGCAGAAATAATCTCTGCTTCCTTTAGACACCCTTGCATTTCAGCTCTGCCTCTCTCATTCACCAAGTCATTCAGTGAATATTGATCAAGGAATTGTTATGTTCCAGGCATTGTGCTAGGGCAGACAAGGTCCCTGTTCTTGTGAATGCATAATCTAGCTGGGGGTGGGGGAAGAGGACAATAAGCAAGTAAACAAGGTATTTATCAGGTGGTGGTGAGTAATGTGACAGTTAGTGATGTCAGAGCTAGTTTAGATAGGGTGGAGCGGAAATGCTGCTCCTGGGAGATGAAATTTGGAATGAAGTGGATGCCAGGGAGCCAGCCTCACAAAGATGTAGGTGAAGAGAAAACAGCGGATGCAAGGGCCCTGAGGTGGAGCTATTCTTGGCATGTTTGAGGAACAAGACGGAAGCTGGGGTATCTGGAAAATAAGTGATCAAGGGCAGAGGGGTATAGATTGTCATTTGATCGGAGGTCAGGGGCCATTTTCAGAGACTGGGCACAAGATAATGATAGGCATGTGGAAGATGATCCAGGCACTTTTTTTCCATCTGGTACTTACTACCTTTGAACTTGTATTATACTTAATGATGTTTATGTGTCTTATTTTTCCTTCCTGACTGTCAACTCTCCAAGAGACAGGACTATTATGTAATTGTCTCTTATTCTCCACGACATCTACCTGTGGATGTGGGTGTTCACTATATATATTTGTTAGAAGGATGAGGGTATACTGTTCTGGGATAAAAATGAAGCTTATCTAGTCTCTTGGGGGGAGGGGAGGGCTCACCTGTAGATCTCTGAACTGGTTCTGGCCACAGAGTCCACTGGCAAGAAGCGGGCAGGGAGACTGGGAAGACATAAACTACATCTACAAGCACAGTCCTCTCTCCTGAGCCATGTTGTGAGCTCCATCGATTGCCTTATTGAACCTCCCACCTTGGCTTCTCCGGCCTGCCTAGTTTATGCCATGGGCCAAACTCTCCTGACTCTCAGCTTCCTTAAACTCAACTTCTTCCTTGCCTAAATTCATGTAGCTGTTCATCTTTTCTGAAGTTTCCTTGTCCCATTCCTATTCGGCCTTGTCCTGCAATCATCCACATCCCAACATACTACTGGGATGCTATAATTTACACAAGACAGGGTTTCTCAGGCTGGCCACTATTGACATCTTGGGCCACATAATATTTCTTTTTGTGGGGAGCTGCCCTGTGCATTTTAGGGTGCTTAACAGCATCCCTTGTCTCTCTCCACTAAATGTGAGTAGCATCCCCTTTCCCCAGTTGTGACAACCCCAAATGTCTCTAGATACTGCCAAATGTCTGCAGGGGACAAAATCACCACTGGTTGAGAACTACTGATATAAGACTACAACAAAGAGGGATTTTAGAGATTATTAGATTTATTCTCCTTTTCTCATTTCACAAATGAGGGCACCAAGGCCCAGAGTAGTGAAATGAGTTGCCCAGGGTCACACAGCAAACTGGTAGTAATTCAGGCAATATCTTTTAAATATCAGTTTGGTACTTTCCTTAGCATGGTGAATCTCCAAGTAAAGAGGAAATGTTGTAACTTTGGAGAGAGACAGTCTTGGATTAGAATCTAGGCCAAGCCATTGGTTGGCTGCAAGACCTTGGGTTCTGGGCTTCCATTTCCTCTTAAGAGAGTGATAAATCCCTACCTTGCAGGATTGGTTGGAGTACAACATAAGATGTATTTAAAACCCTAGCATCCTACTGAGTATGCAGTTAGTGCTGAGCAAATGCTGGCTCCCATTCCTTAGTGTGCTATAAAAATGGCAAACACAGTATTGAGGAGGAGGAGTTAGAGTTGTCACCAGTAGGACTCAAAGTGCCCAGGAAGATGTGGCTGATGGGCAATGCCTTCCAGTGTACTAAGTTAAAATTGCAGGTGGTGGGATATGGTATCTAAATGGAAACAGCCAAGTAGTTTTCCAGTTTGGAAAATAACTGGCTGTGTTGAAGGCTGACTCATATGATGGAGTTGTTTTTTTTCCCCCTCTCCTGAGGAGGTACCTCTGTGATGATTATCTTATCGCTAATGTCTTGTGTCTCTTCTTTTTCCCCAGCAGAATGTTATGTTATTACAAACATGCCTAAAGGCAAAAGGAGCATGTAAAGCTCCAGTTGGGGACTGTGTCTTTCCTTCCTCTTGTATCAGGTGAATATAATGACATTTTCTTCTATGAGATTTGATGTTCTGGGCTGTCTTGCTCAGCCTAGGCTCTTACTGATTGGGACTCCAGGATAGAAGATTAGCAGACACTGTTCAGAGTTCCCACACTGGTTAGCTTTCAGTCTTTGTCTCTGGCTTTCCTGAGAAACCCAGTTCCCTTGTCCCACGGACACTCTCACAATGCAGGATGTGCCTAGAGCAAAACGAAGGGGAAAGCAAACTGAAAAAGTGGACTGCCATTAGGTAAACTCAGTTGGGGGTTGGTCTGGTCACTGCTAAATATTCCTAATACAAGGCTTTGCAATTTTCAAAGATGTTTTCATGAATGTTTTCTTTGCTGCCCAGATTGTAGTGGCTCTCAACCCTGGCTGCACATCATAATAACCTGGGAGTTCAAAACAAAATAACCCAAAACAATAACAACAGTAATAATAATTTTAAAAATCATACTATGCCTGTGCTTCATCTCAGACCAACTAAATCTGAAGATGTGTCTGGGACATTGGTTATTTTTTAAAAACTTCCCTAGGCAATTCTAATGTGCAGTCAGGGTTGAGAATCACTGCCTCTTTTGAGACCAGATGCACCATTTCTTTGATGGGTAAAATGAGGTTTAACATAGTTCATTTTCTTATCCATGCTTGAAAGGTAGAAGTGGGAGGAGAAGCCGTGTATTGTAAACCCTGGTCCACTGGCCTTCCCATTACTGCTTCTCTGCTTGTGATGTGACATTGAGGAAGTAGCTTCTTTAAGAACCCCACTTTTCTTACCTGTAAAGTGGGATAGGAATGGACCCCCATAGAAATTGTTGCCTAAAGAGCACATTAGCATCTGGTAAGAAAAAACTTGTCATTTTGTCTCTTATTCAAGATAAGTTGATTTTTGACATTATTTCATGAAATATATCCGTGCTTGCTTCTGCAGGTCCTTGCCAACCCCATCACCCATCAGGGCGTTGTTGATCAGATGACCTAAGGGATAGGGATATAAAAGATTCAAGAAAAAGCCTGGCTGATTCTTGCTTCTTTATTCCTTTCTCTCCTTTGCTTGGCACACAGAAGACATCAAGTTAATAGTCTTGTGAATTCTAGGAATCTGGGATGGAAGGAAAATCGGAGGATAGGTATTTCAACTTTCATACCTGCAGCATCTCCTTGAAAGGGGCTTGTCCTAATTCCAGGGGTAACTTAATTCTACTATGAGGTTACTTTGACCATTAGGTGAACCTAAATCCATTGGTCTGTAATTTCTAGAACTGATTCTGGATTTTCCCACACAGAAAAAATTATCTCCATTTTCCCCATGAGGGCCCCCCGGGACCCTCTCCAGGCTGAATCCACTCTTGCTCTTGGGAGCTGGTTTTTAGTCCCCTCCCACCCCTGCTTGCTGCTTCCAAGCCTAGACCTATTTTAAAGGTGCAACTCTTCTTTTCCCCCTCCCCTTTTTGCAATTATGTCTGTTTTAGTGATCTCTTCATGCCCTAGAATATGGGCTGGCTTTCCCCAAGGAGTGGCAAGTGTAGCTTTAACCTTTCCTTCGGTTTCAGTTACTTTGGCATAACAGGTAGGTAAAAAACTGCTCACCTGGTATTTTCCTGGCCATCACACATCAAGACCCGATGAACAGTGAAGTGGGTAGTTAGGGATGTAAAGGTTTTGGATTTAGGCAGACCTAGTTCAAATCCTGGCTCAGTCACTTAGATGATTGTGAGCAAGGACCATTGGCATGATACAGAGGGTAGAAGGTATGAAATGTGTTTAACCTAGTAAGTGCTCAATACGTGGTAGCCTGTGCTATTGTAGCCATTATGATCACTGTCCAGATATTTGATGGTAAGGCAACAGAAATCAGTTTTCTCTGAGTGTCAGCTGGTGTTAAGTGCATCTTCACCCAGAGGCACCCTACGTGCTGCCAGGTCACTGCAGGTAGATACGAACAATGACTGTAGCTTCACATAAGCCTGCTAATTTCTCTCCCTCCTTCCAACTCTTTTCTACCATACTGGTCACTGTCCATGCCACTATTAGAGCTTCTTTGCTCACTTATTTTTAGACCTCTGGCCCTTATTAATATGCAATGTTCCTTGGGAAAGAAAACACCTGAAGTTCTTAATCATCAATATCTAAGTATCAACAAATGCCAGATCCTTTATAAAAAGCCCATCTTGTTTGAGGGAAAGTAAAGCTTTCAGGCAAGAATGAGGGTCATGGGGTGCAGCCCAAGATTATCATCTAGATTTGGTTCTGGCTGTGCACATCACAATCACATCCGGACTCCAGTTTGGGGATTTCTGGGAGACATTCCACGTGAGATATCCAGTTCCCTAGAGGAACTGGGGTGGCTGCAAGCCAAGCCTTGCTACTCTATGCAATTGAAACTGTGGTCCCTGTAAGTCAAATACCACTCTTTTTCTTTTTTTTGTTATCCTATTTGGATTAATAATGCAGAGTGCTGTAGTTCAGCTGAAATGACTTGAGGTCTGTTTGTGAGTCAGGTACAGTGGTCACTGTGAAAAACATATTAGTCTTAGTCTTGGCAGTAAGGAAATAATCTCTAGAGCCCCTGTTTCAGAAATGGCACAAAAATGGAATGGACAAATATGAAAAGTAGATGATGGATCCACAGTGATTTAATTCTTGGTGATATTTTCATTTTATGCGAATACCAAAAAGAAGAAAAAAAAAACCTGGCTATTTGAAAGAAAAACAAGAACCAAAAAAAAAATATATATTTAGTGTTTGATCAAGCAAGAATCCTTTCACACATCTGCCAAGAGAGTTACTAATAAAACAAATATAGATGTTAAATAAAAGGCCCAAGTACCAAAGAGCAAAATTTAATGAAAGCCAGAACTGTTAAGTATGGATTCCTGTTGAGAAAAACGTCAATCTCTTTCAGAGTTTTCCCAATGCTCTATTTTTAAGAAAAGTGTAGTAAAAATACATAATACAAGTTAACTTTTTTCTTGCTTTTGTTTTTGCTTCACCCCTCCACTGATGAAAAGCATCTTCCATTGGAGTCTTGGAACCCCTGGCAGCAGAGATCCTCATTTCTAGCACAGTCTCTATCAGATCACATTACTGGTGGGCTCAGTGGCTGGAGAGGCATCTTACCAGGCCAAAGGCAAAAGGTCTTTGAAGCTTGTTGATGGTAGAGGGTTATTTCCAACTCTTCCGAGATGCGGACTCCCTAATGGTGGGTCATGTCAGATTCTGCAGTGGTAGGCTGAGGGCTGAGAAAAATCTGGTGCAAGGGCAGGGTGGTGTGGGGGTAGGCATCAGCTGGCAGTAGTGAAAAGTGATAATTCATCTTGAGGGTCCTGCTTCATGGACCATGCCCGTAATACACGTGAGAGACTGAATGACAACACTTGAATTAAAAGGGTGAAGAATTTGATTTTGGAATGACTCTTTGCTATGGCTGATGACAGAAGAATGGGAGAGACATAGAGATGGTGGGTGTCCACTGAGAGAATCCATAGATAAAGCCAATCATTCCGCACCTACCCCAAGGTAGGCTCCAAAACCTTTAGCATGTCAATTGCTAATGATAACCCCTAGCAAAGAAGACTGGATAGAAGTAGAGGGTAAGGAAACAAGCCAGAATATGGTTATCAATAAAAGCCAATGACACATGGCACACACTGAATCATGCACCTAGGAGAGTGGATGCTGGAGAGCTGGAAGCCAATTGCACCAAAAATGAGAGTTGGGATCTCCAAGAAAGCTGTGTGCCAGGAACTGCCCCTTCCAACCAAAGCTGCAGTCAGCCCTGGGCTTCTCTCCATGAACCATGCCACTTGTCCAATCTTGCTTTAGTTCAGCTTTGTAGTTATAATCATGGGTGTATCGATTCTGGTCACTGGAATACAATGTCCTCATTCTCTCTTAACCAGAGGGAAGGTCAGCCTCCTTGGGTTAGAAGTTGGGATCACGGATCTTAAGGTCCCCCCATGTCAACATCAACTTAATCGATCTCCCTATCCTTCTTCAAATAGTTCAGCCTTGGGTATCTTGCTTTCTCAAGATGACACAGCATTATCTGGCCACATGCTAAAACAATATATTAACATAGAAATCCAAGTTCTCTGCATCAGCATAGTCCTAAACTTCATATTTGGTTTCTCAAACCTAGGACAGGGTGCACCATGGAAAGCTCTGTTGAATGTGGGCTTTAATGAGGCTTCCTCTTCCAAAATTCTTCCATCACCTTCCTTTTGCATTTAGCTTGCATAGCATTGCCCCCCACATCAGAGGCTCCACAGAGAAAGAGTCTACTCCACAGTGGGGTTCCTGCTCATATGTTAAGCAAAGGAAAAGCGGGAATCATGGGTGATATCTTCCCAGCTGTCAGCTCATCCCAAGCTCTACTTGGTTTAGGAGGCCAATCACCCTTCAGCCACCAGAGTGCCTTTGAGCCTGAGCACACCAGAAGGACATACTTCTCAGGGCTGAGGTTGACTCTGTGAAGGAGTACACCATACCACCTATGGCCCATAGTGCTTATACATTAAAGGGAGCTTTTTCTGAGCAGCAGTAACTTCAGGAGTCCTCCTCTGACTGCCCTTGCCCTTGCCCTCTCCATCACCCTCATGCTGAGTTGCTTTTCACATGTGTTCTCAACTAAATCAGTGCTTAGGCAGTGCCCCACCTGGGAAAGGCAGCCCAGTTCTGCAACAATGTCTGTCTCCATCCAAGGCTCGGGGCCAAGGAGTGGAGGGGAACGTGGAGAAGCCCCCATGGTGAATTAGTTTGAAGGTTGCTTTTTTCCTTTTGCTTGCTTGTAAGGTGGAACAAATCTTGAATTTCCAATCTGAAAACTGAAGCGGGATGGGTAGGGAGTTGGGAATAAGAAGTGAGGAGAAGGAAAGGGCCTAACAGAACCTGCAAACCATGGGTATTAATTAGTAAGGAAAAAAATTGCACACACTAACACACATTAACAACTGAATTAAAAGAAAACAGTGCAGTTTCCTCATTAGTGCTCCAGTGGCTCCATCGTCAGAGACACAGGCTTCATTAGACAGGGTTACCTTCCCTTATTGCAGTACAGTGCTATATATCATCCTCACTTAGCAAACGGAAAAGGGTGAAAGAACATCAAAAAAGGAAAAAGGACAGCAAAATGGGTTTTTCAATTCTTCAGGAAAATCTGTTGAATCGTCCTCCTTGTGGTCGCAGTGGTTGGTGGTGGTTGCGTTTCATTTTGTTGTTGTTTTTGGCACTGAAGGGTTTGGGATGGGGCTGGGGGAGCCTAAGCCTGCTCCCCAGGGGTCTCCGTCTGCTCCAGTTACAATCCTGTGGCTCCCAAAGGCATCCCTGAACTGTGGCTCATGCAGGGAATTGATTGCATGGACTTGGGGAAGTCGTGGCTGACCACCCGGCCATTCTCTCCACTGCCACCGCCGCTGGCTCCTGCCCCGCTGTTCCGGGGGAGGGTCGATGTCCGTATGGCTTCATTGATGGATTGCTGTGGGATCAAACAGAAACCCTTTTCAGGAGGACCGGGGGTTCTTCCCCGGGTCCTTGGCAATGACTGGCAAGGGGAATGAGTCAAGACTGGCCTTAAAATGGAACTCCAACTCTCCTCCTCTATCCAACTCCTTTTCTATTCTAAAATGCTAATCCTGACTTCCCAGGAACTCACAATACTGGTGCGTGGCTCTGGACAAGTCTGATCCCCTGTCTGAGCCCCAGGTTTAATGATTAATGAGGTATGCTAGACTGGGTGAGTTCCTTGCTGGTTCTTAATTTCAGTGATTCCTAAAGGTCGAATATGTCGTTGGTATTATTGATGATGATAAATGTAGCAACACAATCCAGTGGAAAAGCTGCTGGGAAGGGGGTTTAGGAAACTTGGATTCTAGTTCAGGTTCTCACATCAACTACTTGTGTGACCCTGTGCATATCTCCTTACTGTTCTAAACCTTTTAAGTCTGCATGTCTATGACATGTGATTATCCGTGCTCCTATAGACTTTTGTTAGCAAGAATGGTGCTACTGCATGAAAAATGCTTTGGCATGTTAAAAGACATTGAGGGTGTGTTTCGTTGTGTTAAAAGACTGCCTCAGATTTACTTCAGGAAAAATGCTATCCTACCTGTAGCAGCATGTGTTAAGGGAATGAAGGACTTTTTTGAATAAAACAATATGCAAGATGTAATTGGAAAGGGGCATGTGCTAAAGAAAATGAGAATGCATTCCAAAGATCATCTGTGTATCAGCTGCGTTCCATCAGCATGGAGAATCTGCACTTCTAGGGGGACACATCAGATCAGTGCCACGAAGCTTGGGATTTCTAGAATGTTGGAATTCTAGATCTGAAAAGGATTTTAAGGATGACCCCCGAGTCAGATGAGTTAAGTGGGATAGTCAAGATCACAAGGTAGATCTAGAACCATATCCTATTAGATAAGAGGAAGGGTTCTGTTCAGAGTTCCTTTGGAGAAAGAAAATTCATGATATGAAATCCAAACCCTTATCTCTTCCTGTCCACCTCTAGTTTCCCATTTAGAGACAATCATAGAATTTTTGGGATGAGGTTTGGTTTCTTGATGGAAATCAAGATAAGGCAGAGGAATTATCTATGGGTTGGGAAGTTTCTTTCTCTAAGACCAACCCTACCCTTTTTTTTTAAGGCTTACTCTGTTCTCACCTCCGTTTGGAAGTCTTCCTAGATTATACCAGGCTACTGCAAGTACTGGCCCCTCTCATCTGATACTTGTGCATTATGCATCCTCTAATAATGGTTCCACCTCAGGTGTCTAAGTTTTGTCTTCTGTTAAGAGAGTTGTTTGGCCATGTCTTCTCAATCCTCAGCAAGCTCCCGGAGTGTCCAGCATGCAATTAGATGCATGATAGATTTTTTGAATTTGTTTAAGAAAAGCCAACTACCTAGGTTCCTTCTCACAAACTCTATGGCTTTCTTACTTGCATATTGCCGTGATTCTAGTAACCAGAGAAGTCAGTCAACCTACTGTGGCCAGACAGAGATAAACAGGGAAGATTTGACCTAATTTTTATTTTTTCTGCTATCCTTCTATTACTGGCAAGCAATTCTGACAATATTCTAAAATGTTCTCTCTTTTTAAAATCCATGATTCAGACAGATTTGCCCCATATGATGCTCCACCCACGCTGGTTCTGTCTCCTCCTCAAACCCTGGGACTTGATTTATTTACATTCTTCCTTGGCTGTCCTCCACTGCAGAGGAAGTGCGACCTGGATTGAATTCTTCTAAGTCAAAGGCCAAATAAATGCTACAGCGATGCCTCATGAAGGAAATGTGAAATGAAAACATGAGGAATTAATGGTTACTTATTCTCACCTAAAAAAATGTTGAAAAGAAAGTAACACTTTATTTATATCTGTGGGAAATATGGAAACTTCTATAGATGAGCTTGGAATGTCTATCCTTCAGGATTTTTCTCTGCCACATCTCTTTAATTAAAAAAATTTAAAGTTTGCACAGATCACCTTGGCTTTTGTTCCCCCCAAAACTCGCATATGCCCATAATATTCCACTGAAGTTGGTGGTGCTTCACGAATTTATCTTAAAGAGCAAGATTGATGGCACAGTTAACGTTGGGGCTTGCCAAAGTCTGAGATAACAGCCAGACAGGTAACTAAAAACTTCCAAAGTGACACAATTAGAATTGGTTTTCAAGGAAGCTGAGGGCTTCTCAGAGTTGGGTGACTCCATGCCCCCATCGTGGGTGGGTACTGCCTTTTTACTGGTTTCCTTTCTAATGCATTTATGGAATCTCAGGAAAGATGAACAGGGTCAAAACTTTGGAGTGGAATGCAATGCTAAAGGTGAACTAGATCACTAGTTCTCAAACTTGGTTGCACATTGGATTCACCAAAGTTTTGGGGAAAAAATCCTGATGCCTGAATCCTACCCTAGAGATGCTGACTTAAGAGGTGGGGCGTATGTAGAGTTTTAAAAGCTTGAAGGTTGAAACACACTCATCTAGTTTATCCCACTCATTTTACAGAGAAACTGATGACTTATAACTTACGACTGACTTGTTTAAGGTAACTTAGTGACAAGGCAGATGACCTTCTAAATGTGGTTCTTCCTACCCGCTATAGCTAAGCAGTCCTAAGCTGATGTCATTCCTCCTCTCGCCTTTGGGAAAGGTGGTTCTCTTTTGCTTAACCTTGACATACCAGCCATTCTTAAACTCCATCTGTGTAGTTGTGGTCATTGTTGTTTTTGAAACTGAGACGCAGAAAAGGATGAGTGAAAAGTCTAACTTCAAATCTCCCCAGATTGACTCTTCAGAGACTCATCCCTCTAACAGTGACTACATGCGAGCTTCTCAGCCACTTGCTTTTCTAAGAAAAGTCCGCCCAGCCTCTTGCACATCACAGGACATCCTAATAAAATCTTAAGACTCATAAATGACCTCATCTGGGCATGGGTGGGAGGAACCAGAGTGACCACCGGCTGCGGAGGGTGCTCTCCCTGTGTTATCAGGTCTCTCAGCCTCTCATTAATCCAGGGAAATATGCAGGCCCTCAGCTGCTGTTGCTTAAACACGCCCCATGTTAGCACAGCCACATAATTTTGAAAGGTCAGCAGCTCTCCTGGGGTTGGGAGAGGCTGGGGATTATTTTCCTTTGGGAGCGAGGTGGTGAATAATAAAGACTCTGGTTGTCCTTGATATCAGCTAAGCACTCGGGTTCTAGTCTGTCCTCTCATGCAGAGGGGAGAGGGAGGGAGTCTGAGACCTTATTCAATTTGGAATATGTCTTAGGTTATATATTTTTGCTATGATGTGACAATTTAAACTATATTCAAATGCTGTGGGCTGCCTGAAGTCCCTCTCTGAGTCCCCCACTCGCATGTGCCACCCCCTTTCCCTCAGTCTCTCTGTGTTTCCGACTCCCTGGCCTTCTCCCCATTTCTGGGCAAGAGTTTGAGTCTTTGGGTCTCCAACACTTGTGCAACCTTGGCTGGTAACTCTCTTGCTCTGGTTCATGCCTTTTGTGCTTGAAGTCTGTTGAATATCACTTGCTCAGGGAAGCTACTCTGACCTCCCCAGCCCCCACTGTCCCATCAGGACAGGCCTCTGCTCTATACGTGACAGCACTGGGCGTTTTTTTTCACTAACACGCATTGAACGTGTAAATGCTGCTCAGTCTCTGTCTTCCCCATCGGACTCTCAGCTTCCTGAGAACAGAAGCTGTATCTGTTTTGTTTCTGACGGTATCCCCAGTGCCAAGCATTGCCTAGCATACAGTGGTGCTCAGTATGTCTTTGTCTTTTTGGAAGGGACACCTGTAGGGTGCCTTCCCACTGTCTCTGTGACACTTGTCCTGTGTCCTGCTCACTGACATATCAAAGAGACTCAACAATGCATAAAAAGGGATCAAATACCATAGTCAGCCTCAACAACTAGATCAGGTGAACCTAAGGGTAGGGCTACATTTCATTTGTCTTCGTGATCAGCACAGTGCCTGGGACTGGAGGGACACATAGTAGGGGTTCAAAATGATCTGCTGCCATATGGTTGAAGCAGGAGAGAGAAATTTAGGAGAAGTGGCTTGGCTAGTACCAAGAGCCCTGGCTTTGTGGAGGCCAGGCTGGAGGTCTAATTCCTCCTGTTCATCCAGCTACTGGTTTGTGTGACCTAGCTAGGACAAGCTACGTAGTTTCTCTGAATCTCTACTTCTCCATCTGTAAGACTGCAAGAACAACGCATTACATGGTTAATGGAAATGTACAGAAAGCATTTTGAGCTTAAAAGTTATTAAAAGAACTGTCTTTCCTTCTTCCTTTCCTTTCTTCTTTCTCTCTCTTGTGTCCTTTTTCTTTTCTATGCCTCTCTTCCTACTCCTCTTGTCTGTAAAGAGTGGAGAAAGGCCCTTTAAGTACTGTTGAGACTGAGAAACTGGCCCAGAACTAGTTTAGGGGCTCAAGGCCTGAAGAGCTGGCCAAATACTGTGATTAAGGAAAGAAACAAGGGTGAAAGTTCCTGCCAAAGGTCCTTGTTACCATCGATTTGGGTCTCTGTGTGAGGTTGGGGGCTGCACTTCTGAAAAGAGCTAATTGCTTTTGGAAAAGGCAAAGCACAGTATAATAAAGAGATCTGCGAAGTTGGAAAGTCTGAGAGGCAAGTGGAATACACTCCACTTATCTCTTTCGGATAAGAAAGGAGTTGATGGAGCTTTAACAATTAAGGGCTGGGTTAGTTAATAAAGTATCTTTTCTGCTGCCTGAAGATTAGAAATTCTATTAGGAAGCTCAGCGAGTTGGGCAGAAGTCATGCCAATCACTGGAAATAATTATAGAAAATTGGGGTGGAAGACATTGAATTAATGATTCCAAGGGACTCTGATGTTGGCTTCTGAGAAATTAACATCTTCATTGTAAAGGGAAGGGTGAGAATGTGTCCAAGAAGCTATGCCTTGACTCGATGGCCTCTTGTAGAGATTTCTGTCTTAACCTGAATATTGTGACTTCAGTGGTAAAGGTCGACATTGTCCTGGTTTTAAGAGGATCCCATCCTTTGGCTGCCCTGGTACCACCACCTGGCACTGGCCATGATTAGTAGGAGCCACGGTTATCCCAGAGGAAGGGCTGGATGTCCAGGAGGTTTCCAGCTTGGTGGATGCTTAGTCTCATCACATTTTGCGAGCATAACCAGATGGGGCCCAAACTACCTTGGATGGCATTATTTGTCATTCCTGGACTGGGTGCTTTTGATGGCGACATTTCCTTAAACTAGGAGCAGCTCCCTCCCCTCATGCCTTGTCTCATCCTCCAGGAGACTTTGTCCTCCAGATACAATGCCACAGTCATTTTACTAACACTTACCCTGGGTGTGGGGGATGTCCAAAAAGAAGTGAAACATAGCTTCTTACCTTAAGGAACTCACATGCTATACAGCTCAAAAAACCTAGCACATGTAAGTAGGGGCAATAAAAGGAAAGTTTTAAGGAGGATGTAGCTGGCCACTAATAACAGCTATTATCATAAATGCCAGTTATCATTGTTGTTATTATTATTTATTGAGGGCTTCTCTGGCCCAGGCATATTACCAAGTCCTTTATATCCATTATTTCATATAATCCTCACAACAATTCTATAAGGTATGTACTATTGCTGCTCCCATTTTATAGAAAGTGAGGATCAGAGAGTTACTAAAACTTGTCCAAGATGACACAGTTAATAAATGGAGCAGATAGAATTTATGCCCAGACATTCAGTCTCCAGAGCTTGTTCTCTAGACCACTACATGGCACTGTGTCCTAGGGGAGGACACTCCTGTGATCTGTGCTGTGTCCTAGGGAATAAGGAGCTCCTATGATCTAAACTGTGTCCTAGGGGAGGAGGAGTCCTGTGATCTGTACTGGGCCGACTCTGGGCCTCTGGTTGAGGTCATGGTATGCAGGGAACGTTTTGGGGGATTGAATGGGTCATAGCTCACCTAACTCTTGTCCTGCCCCCCTCTTTGCCACTGAAGTAGCCTTTCCTCACTTTGAGGGTAGGATAGGAGAGTCTTTAGGCTTATGATTTGGATGGAATGGGCAAAGAAAACTTTGTGTAGGTTCTAGGAGTCCTAGCTGTGTTCAGCTGAGCTCCTTGGAGGTCTACACTTGGTTTAGGGTGTGAAGCCCACACTTTTGCTGTCTTTGCCTTTTCTGAGAGGACCTAGTGATGGGTGAGCTGGTCAAGGGTAGGACTGAGGTGTTCCTAGGTCCACTGGCAAAATGCCATTGTGCTTCTATAACTTAATTGTTCCTTGTTATTATATCTCAAGGAGGTTGCCTTTTAAATGGGCCCATGCAACAGAGCACAGGGTGAGGGATCAGCCTGCACAAACGCACATGGGTGGGAAGCACGAGGTGGGTGGCTGGGTGTGGAGTCTGTGAGGAGAGCAGATTGTTGGGGCCAGGAGGGGGTGGTAGGCTGGAGCTATGATGTAGAAATGCTGAATGCCAGGACAGAAGGCCTTCCCACCCCACCTCCACCTCCCATATACAGAACTGAATACAGAGTTTCCAAACACAAGGGCAAATGTGTAGAGTTGTCTTCTCCAGGGGTGACCCTGGAGGCATGAGTAAGACTGAGGGCCTAAGGCAGGGAGAGGCTGGGCAGGAGGCTACGTTTGTGATCTGAGAGTGGGTGTGCTGAGCTTGGGGGCAATGGCCTCTTGAAAAGTGAGATTCTTAAGGAACATTCTTGGAAGGCAGATTTTACCAATGGATCTTGTTATTTAGTCTAAGCTAAGGTAACAGTCTAGGGCTAGGCCAACATGCCACCACTGGTACCTTGCCCAGAGTGACTGTACTTCTCTCCTCTTCTCAGTCTCAACCCCACCTATCCTTCTAATTACAGCCTCTCGCCAGAAGCCTTCTCCAATTTCTTCCTCCTCTAAATTCCTATCGTCCTTCCTATTTATAGCATATGTCATCTTATTGAGTAATTTTTCTGTGCCTTTCTTTCTTTTCTCCTTTCTTTTCTTCATCTTTTTTTTTTTTTTTTTTCCCATTAAAGACAGAGTCTTGCTATGTTGCCCAGGCTGGATTCAAACTCCTGGACTCAAATGATCCTTCTGCCTCAGCCTCCCAAGCAGCTGGGACTACAGGTGTGCACCACCATGCCTGGCTTCATCTGTGCCCATTTTTTTGTTGAAGTGCAAAGGTGCTGAAGGTCACAGATTGCCCCTCAGCCCTCTCTGCTTCCTCATGATACTTTGCTTGTGGTATTGTTCACATGACTAACTTCCATAAATATTTTCTTACTGCAGCTAAACGATGAAATACGAGGAGCCTTGGAAGTCATTTAATCCAAAATCCCTTTAGGTGCTTGAGTCCACATCCCTGTCAGGAATTAGGCTTCCTGTACTTGTGGACCCTCAGTGATGGGGAGCTTGCTACTTTTTGGGATAGTCTATTCCATCTGTGAGTAGCTCTGTTAGGAAAGTAGGTTTTGCATATTGTGTTAACATCTATTCTCTGTCGCTTTTAGTCCTTTGTTCTTGTTGTATACTTTGAGACCCCATAGAACTGGTCTGTTTTCTTTCCTGTCTGGAAAGTGCTCATATTTTCACACACCGCCCTTAAATCCCACACCATGCTTCTCTCCTCTCGTTCCCTTCAGCTGCATTTCATGTGGTTTGGGGTCATCCAACTATTCGTCTTACCTTTCTCTGAGCGTGATCCTCTAGCCAAAGTCTACCTCACAGTGCTGAAACTGAGAAAAGACCCAGTTCGCCAAGCACCACAGGATCAGCACAGAGCAAGGCAGACTTCCCCTCCTCTCTTTTGGGAGCTACACTTCTATTGATGCAGCTTCAGAGAGAACCAGCCTTTGTAGTGCTCACTCTTGCCTCCCGCTGTGCTGACCGTCCACTCCAACCCCTCACCTTTAATCTCACTGACCCCTCTCTGGCTGGTGCCATTGTTCTCTGGGGCCTTGTATTTTCCCCGACACACCCCGTCTTCCTTCCTTTCTGATGGCTGCCTCTGTCCCTGTCACTGTCCCCCTAAGAGCTTTCTGCTTCCCGTCTTGGGCTGGCTGCAATCACTTGTCACTCCCCCCCTGCCCCTTCTAGCAAAGAGACCCCAGGAAACCCAGCTATATCACAGAACAGTTTAAGAAAAAGGCCTGGGAAGACGATGCCACCTTCATCCGCTTGGATTCGCTACGGGATTTGTAGCAGAACTCGATTAAGGCAACCAGCATGGCTAGTCCGAGTCCTCCGATCAGGATATAGAACACGCCCGCCACATTGCTGAGGCTCAGAGCGCTTGTCTTGTCCTAGGAAGGGAAGGAGGGGAGGGGGGAGAAGAAAGTGAGGCAGGAGGCTGAAGACCACCCGAGCAACAGCATATTTACACACATACGCTCAACCCCACACCCTCTTTAACATTCGCAGTAGTTGGAACGGCTTTTTATTCATCGATCCAGTGTTAAACATTCCCCAGGGAAAAAATGTATTAAATTTCCAACCATCCTTGGTTTTGTTGAATTTTTGTTTCCCCCTCCTCAACCTTTTCTGGGGTGGGAGATGCCACAAGAAGTTCAGGGCATCTTGTACCAGGGTCTGTGCACCCTCAGATTTACCCCATTCTTTCAGAAAACCACATCCCTTCTTTCTCAGCTCTGTGCCTGCCCCCTTCCCTCTGTTGCTCAGCAACGCATTGGCCTCGCTCATTGTTTATGTCTCCAAGCGTTTTTCTGAGACTTGGTACTTAAAATGAACTTTCCCCTAGATGTGCATTCGATTTCAATTTAATAAGACAGTTATTGTACGTATACTAAAGACCAACTGATATATACATTAACTTGCTGCTCTGAGTCCCAATTTAGGGGCAAAAAACTGGGGGGCTTGGAATAGTAAAAAGGCGCTGAGATAGAAAAATGACTCTATTAAATCCCAATAATTATGCTTAATTGGTGTCATTTTTCTATTGGTGGTGCTTGCTAAAAACACTGTAGGCAGACCCAGGTGGCTGAATTTAGAAATCTTTGTTGCCTACAGTAAAAGATCTTGCACTGGTTTTGGATGAGCAGGGTGACCGAGAAGGGGGCTTAATTCCTCGGAGCCTGGGAATAAGTACTTGTGTCCAATAGGGGGTGGACAGAGCTCACCCTGCAGAGCCTCAGGAAGGCCACTGATCTGGTGAGACCATTCCCAAGTTCTGTCACCTCCAGTGGGATTCAACAGTGTGGGACTAAGGGACAATACTTTTCCAGGTGTGAGAACACTCAAGCAAAACTGGTGGTCACGGTGGGAGGTGACGGCTCAGGAAGAGGGACAAAGTGCTCCATCTACTTCTTGACACAGGTAAAAGAATATCTTTGCATCTTGGAAGAATACTCATCCCTGGATGAGTGGTGTTTCTAACACCTTTGTTTATATTATAGTATTTGTTCAGGTACAACAAGTGTCTCATTGAATTCAAATTAAATGCCTGCCTCAACTACCATAGGCACATGTCATCGTTGGCTGGTTGGTGGCACTGGATAGGGTATGGCTATTACACCTCTCCATGTGTTCCTTTTCAGGTGGGGCTGTAGGTGAGCCACGGGGTGGATGGTATTGCCCTAGGGACTCCTCTGACATCTGTCTATTAGAATCTGGGCATGTGGAAAGGAATCTTCTTTTGACCAAGTCAGTGGCCTCTGCCCTAGTTCTACTTGGTGCATTGTACAGGAGTCAGCAGGGCTGAGCTTGGGGACTGCAGCTGGCAATAGCAGCATGCCTTGCGTCCCCAGGAGCAGCCTTGGCCAGCAGAGCTGTAGGATTATCTAAAGCATACCCCCTTGGTGGCTTCCTGTATTGCTAAAGCAGATGGCTCTTTGAATATAGGTTACACTTGGCAAGGCATAGCCTGGCTTTGGAAGCAGTGGAATGATTATTCAAAGGATTCAAAGGGGCAAAATTTCTCCTGCTCTGGTATAATGGCCTGATAAAGAAAATGTGCAAAAACGAGTCTGGTGCTTGGTTCAAGAGTTGGCTGCCCAATAAATTCCTACTTTACATGATTTTCAGAACACTCAAAATGTCTCCCTGTTTGTTGTGCAAGAGGCATGTCATTCTTCTGGAGAGGAGTTCTTCAGAGTCCTTGGGGGACTTGCGGCTAACAGAAGTTCCTGCAAAACTCTTCTGTTCACACAGCAGTAGGGGTGGGGTGGGAGGTATCTTAGTATATTATCAGCTCACACCTTAGCAAAGAGTGGCCAACAGTGAGGTTCGCAGGGGGGGCACCGTGAGACAGGGTGGTGCACAAGAAGGCTGGAGGCTGCTGACTTCACAAGCTGATGAGCCTTTCCGTCGCTGAGGCCCACCTTGTCACCTTGGTCACCAAAGCTGTTTTCTTCTTCATGGTCTTTTCTAAGTTCAACTTGGTTGTGAATGGCCTTCAAGGATAAGGGAGTGGTGGGTATCTTTTTCTTTTATTATCTTCAAAAGACCCTGAGAGGCTATCTGCCTCCCTGGCTGTAGAAGGTGAAGTTTTCACTTCTAATATATCTGGGAAGTGATTAGGATCAGCTCTTTATATGGAAGTGAGGGGAAGGGGCATGTTCTGTACAACTGCAGAAGGAGGAGGGTCCAGTGACTGCTTCTGTCTGGAGGTGGAGAGCGCCCCTCTCTTCTGAAGGAGGTCACTGACCCAGCGAGATGGCAGTGTGTGTTGGGGGGGGATGTTGGGGGACACATTCCATACAAACAGGGCTGCTGGATGTACAGGAACTGCTACCTCTTGCAGGACCCACAGTGTCATTGATCCTTACATATGCTGACACAATTCTACAGTAGGAGGAAACAAGGAAGACCCCTGGAATCAAGGGGGGACCTGGGCCCTATCACCACCAACATTGGGTATAACATAACCATCCAACTTGGCATAATTTAATAGGGTGTGGGATGAAGGGCTGGTGTTGGTGTAGTCTTAGTCCAGATAGTTGAGGAGTTCCCATGTAGACAAGGTTTTGTGAGTCCCCTAATGTGTTCCATTAGCTTTTTGATAGCACCAGATTTAGATCTTTGTGAGGAGTCCCAAGGCCACAGTCCTCTGTTCAGTTGCTTTTACTCTCTTCGACACACTCGGTTGAAATATAA